>NW_026000249.1:9098273-9100759 GCF_001458135.2 Marmota marmota marmota | reverse complement strand
CCCCCCCCCCCCCCCCATCCTTCTGCTGGCCTCCTTTGGGCTGCTCTCTTATGCATTGTGCATTCCTATTTTTAATCAGACCTGTAACCAAACAAACAGGATAAGGAAGTTGTTAAACAGGCATGAAGCATAATACAAATGCTTTAATAATTTAGCACCAATAATTGATTTTAGTAATACAGGGAAAGGGATAGAGTGTTTCCCCCCTATAATGATAAAGCAACCAGAGAATTAAATAGATGCCATTTTTTGAAGGCAGGTGGGGCTCATTGCCCTATTTTTGGTTTTATTTTTAGAGGAGGGGATAGCCCCCCCCCCTTTTTTTTGGTACCGGGGATTGAACCCAGAGGCGCTTATCCACTGAGCTACATCCCAGCTCTTTTTTATACTTTATTTAGAGACAGGGACTCACTAAGTGCTGAGGCTGGCTATGAACTCACAATCCTCCTATCTCAGCCTTCCAAACTGCTGGGATTACAGACATGTGCCACCACGCCCAACCCAGTCTTCTCTTTTTTATTCTTCTTTTTAATTGTAAACCTGATGTGCCCATAATATTTAATAAGGTTTGAGAAAAGAAAAACAAACACCATGGTTAATCTCTTACCTGAACATGTTGATTTCCATCTTAGCACATCATAACCCAGTCCTTCCTTGCCATTTGAGTCCATGTCATGATAAGAACATATTCATCTTCTTTTTTTTTTGTACCAAGGATTGAACCTAGGGCACTTAACCACTGAGCAACATTCCTAGCCCTTTTTTGTAGTTTATTTAGAGAGAGGGTCTCACTAAGTTGGTTAGGGCCTCTCTAAGTGGCTAATGCTGGATTTGAACTTGTGATCCTCATGCCTAAGCTTCTAGAGCCACTGGGATTACAGGTATACATCACCACACCCAACAAGAACATATTCATCTTGATGATTTTGTCCTTAACCTCATAGTTTAAGATCCAGTCTGAGGGCTGGAGTTGTGGCTCAGCGGTAGAGCACTCACGTAGCACATGCGAGGCCCTGGGTTCGAAACTCAGCACCACATATAAATAAATAAAATAAAGTTATTGTGTCCAACTACAACAAAAAAATCAATATTTAAAAAATAAAGATCCAGTCTGATAAAAGGAATCTGATTTTTCCGAAGACCTTGTGGGGAACATCTATCAGTCTAAGTCACCCAGTAGGGAAACATGAATAGGCCAGAGTAGCAGGCTGCTTTCAAGAGTATCCAGAGGGTTGTTGCATCCCATTTCTCTGCTTTCATTGATTTTATTTAATGTATTCAGAAGGAGTTTCATATTACATTTGCAAAATGTGCTGCTGTCATCTCCCGTGTACACTTAGTCCCTCAACCTGGCTTATACGCTGATCCTAGAGTGCATGTATTGTTTTGACACTTGGTCCCCTGGTTCCACACTGCCCCCTCCCCCAAGCTGTTTACCTGTATCCCTGCCCCTTCCTGTGCATATAGACACAGCCCAGGCCTGTGGGCCCAATAAGCAGTGGTCCAGCCTCCTTCTCTGTGCCTGGTCCAGAGGAAAGCCCTGGGATGGTAAAGGATGCTTTTTCCAACTCCATTCATGCTCTATCTGCCTCATCCCTAGCACCCCAGCCCCTTCTTCTTGTCATCCCGTAACAATGCTGTGCTCACATGGCCTCTATGCACCAACCAGTCTTGGGTAGTTTCTCTTTCCTTTTTGGAAAAATCAAGACAATGATTGCTGACACTCCTTTCCTCAGGCATTCTACCACAGTCCCTTTCTGGCCTTGGTCCTTGTGACTGTTCAGCAGGAACCTCCTGTGTCCCCATCCTGCTCTTGTGTCCTCAGAAATCTGATCCTAAAAAGCATGTGTGTTCCTGCTTCCTGGGCTGTCCTCTGCCTACCCGCTGAACTGTCTCTTTGAAAGCTAATAACAGCCAGTCTTCACTCATGTACTTGAGCCCATTTTGAGCTTATTTAACAAAAATTCCTAGTGCTCTAACATTATGTTTTTATTATTATTTTTATATGATCTTCTGGGAAATCAGGTCTCTTGCTGTCCAGTACTGGTGCAGGTTTTATTTTTATTCCCATAAAATTCCTGCCATCCTTGACCTAGCATTCTAGTTTGTCGGAAACAGCATGTTAAGATACAATGTAGGCTACCAGCTCAGAGAAACCAGGATTTGAATCTCAGCTCCATAGTTCCTGGCTGTGTGTTTTGAGGCATGAAACTTAACCCCTCTGAGCCTCAGTGTCCTCAGCCATAGTGTAAGGGCCACAAAGCTGACCTCACAGGGCTGCTGTAGGGAATTACTAAGACACTATGTATAAAACACCTCTTGCAGGAAGGATTCTGCCAGTGGTACCCATAAGACTAAGAATTGTTAATTCAACTTCAACTGCTATTTCTTGGACTTCAGAGATGGGAACCAAGGGCTCTTGTGACTGGGCTTAGCTGCTAGGGCTGCAGTACTATGACATTAAGTAGGTAAAAATGGTAGGGGGG
>NW_026000249.1:9088769-9098248 GCF_001458135.2 Marmota marmota marmota | reverse complement strand
GGGGGGGGGAGAGAGAGAGAGAGAGAGAGAGAGAGAGAGAGAGAGAGAAGAAATCCACTTAAAATAATTAAGAATTCACAGTGGGTGAAAGGAAAACATGCCCTAAATATTTAGCTTGCTGAAAGCTGTAAAAATGGAGTCTGAGCCTATAACCCTGGTGATATTCTAGAAAATACTTACCTCTTCCTCTAAATTCAGGAGTTACCCAGAAGTTAATTTAGATGATTATATACTATTATAAATATATTCACCCTGCTTTGTTTAATATGCATTTTTGTGCTACTCAGGATTCAACTCAGGGGTGCTCTGCCACTGAGCTACATCCCCAGACCATTTTATTTTTTATTTTAAGACAGGGTCTCACTAAATTTCTGAGGTGGTCCTGCAACTTGTGATCCTCCTGCCTCAGCCTCCCAAGTAACTGGTGTTACAGTCATACACCAGTGTGCCCGGCTTAATGTGCATTTTGATATGCGTATGTGTTGTATGTTTGAGTTTTGAGGTAAAAGACCTGAATTGCTGTTCTCTAAATTCAATTGCATTTGCTATGAGATTCTCCACTGGCCTTGAATTCTGCTGATATTGCCTTTTGTAGTCAGTTGGGGTGGGTTTCCCTTTGCCCTGATTTTCCATGCTGTGGCAGGAGTCACAGAGCTGGAGTTGCCCTCATTTTTAGCCCTAGATTGTCAGTTCTTGTGGCTTTCTAGAAAATGAGTCAGACACCTTTAGTGGGAGTCTATAAGCCCTCTATGGTTCCTGAAATAATGTGCAAAGACCTAAACTATTTGTGTGTGTCCCTGGAAACTAAGATGAGATGTGGCAAGCTGAATGATTTGTTTTTTTAGTTTATTTATAAAGAATTTTTGTGGATTTGGGAACATTTCCACTTGTGCAGAACACACCTGTGTTTAGCTTTTATTTCCAGTCACTCAAAAATAGCTCCTGCGTCTGTGTTCCTGCCGCCCCCATCCCTGCCTTCCTGATTTGTGCTCAGAGGATGTTTGGGAAAGTTCAGAAGCCTCTGGGTCTGGTTTCAAAATAGAGAAGATCCCTGGAGGAAGACTGAGGGCTGCTTGGTGGGAGCCAGGTCAAGGCTTAGCTCTAAGAGTGTCAGCTCTTAGAGGCTGTACTGAATGGGACCCTTGCCACTTGGGACAGAATGAGCCCAGATGTGGAGAGGCAGTATACCTTCTCTTAGTCAGTAGCCTCCCAGCCTCAGAGCATTGGCCTTTTCTTTATGGTCCTTTCTAATCAGGAGGAAGGGATTCTATTGGCCCCTTTGTAAACAAAAATCTTTAGGTCTTGCTTATAAAATTATCTTCCCTGGTTAGCTGTGTCTTTGACCCTTAAAAGTATGCACTACCCTTATGTTTTCCTTGTTACACACCTGTTTGATAACATCAGGATCCATGCTTAGAAAGATTATAGTATTGACTAAAATCATGGAGTGATGGAGATGGAAGGAAGGGGATTGAGATGACTTAATCTACCACCAATGTTCATGAAAGGGAAACAATAGATACACCCTAAGGAAGGAGTGGGACCCAGAGAGTTACTAAAGATAGTTAGCAACACCTCTAATAGTCATCTTTCTTTGGACCATAAGGATTCTATATTGGGGATTATTGGCAGCAATTTTAATTTGTACCCTGTTTTCTTCCCCTCTCAATGTTTGTGCATTCATTCATTCATTCATTCATTCACTGATTTGCTGAAAGGGGTTTATGGTGTGCTAGGAGTTTATGCTGGATGCTTAGAATGCAGTGGGAAAACAAAAACTGCAAACTGAGAGGTTTGCCTTTTCCCAGTTCCAAATATTTGGAGTTAGTTACTCTGCTGTGGGGGCAAAGTAGAACTGAATACTAAAACTCACCCATTCTTTCATCTCTACCTCAACATGTTTTCCTCCCTCCTTTCCCAGATAATGGCTGAGAGCATTTAACTGAATACTAACTAGATCTTCCCAGTGTAGGATTCTGGGCGCTGTCGTTTTCTCTTCACAAGTATCTCAGGAGCTTAGCATCTTGCCTTTTCCTCATAGTAGTGCTGGGGGGTCACATGGGACCATGAGCATTCTCTCCATATCACAAAGGAGCAATAAGAGAGCCAGAGCATGGAAGCAGCTCTCTCAAGGGACTCCCAGCAAGTCCATGGCAGAGCCAGGACAGAGGTCTCCTGACTCCTTGTTTGAGTGCTTGTGGGACTTGAGAGCTGGGCAGGATGGTAACTATGGGCAGGATATTTCCTGTGAGGCCATTGGATATTTGTAGTGGATGGGGCTCAGTCACTCCCGGAGGTGACTCTTATCCACTCTTTGAGACTTGCCTGTTGTTGCTGGTTATCCAGGGCAACTATTGGTGGAGTTTCCTTTCTAAATTAGTGACATTATCATTATTACTTGTAGAACAACATTAGCATGCCATTATCCCCATCCATTGGTTTGAGTCTTGCATTTTGAATGTCATGCTTCTTCTCCTTTTTATTTTATTTTTTTTTTAGTTATATGTGAGAGTAGAATCCATTTTGACATAATTATAAAAGCATGGAATATATCTTGTCTAATTCAGTCCCAGTGCCTCTGTTTCTGCACGTTTATAATGCTTTCTACATCATCCATGACTTTCTGATTCCATGGTCACCTGTCCAGAAATGAAATGATACCCAATGAAAAGGAAATGACAAGCCCAGCCCAGGACTAAGTGCAGTTCTTTTTGTGCCTGAAGCCCCCCTCTTCCACGGCTGTTTTCCACTTTCTTCCCATATCTAGTGTGTTTTACTTTCTTCTTTTCTTCAAGGCCCAGGTATCACTTAGGTTTCTGCTTGCTGTTACTATGACAAAAAAGAAAGGCAGGAGTCCTGAGCTACTTCCTAAGTCCTATGACTATACTTTTGTTTGTTTGTTCTCGTGTTTATTTTCCCCTTCCTGCCTCCTTCTCATCAATTCATTGAAACATTTAAGGGAAAAATATTTCAGACTTCATTGCTTCCCACTCCCCAGGAAGTAAGGTTGCCTCCACCAAGAGAAGTGACTTTGGGCATCTCAAGAAAGATCTTTAGCTTGGTATAAGAAAGCCAATTGGCTAGTTAGATTGCTGTCCTTGACCCCTTCTCTCTGAACTGCTGAAGCTTTTAGCAGAGCTAAAATGCTAGGATTAAATGTGGTTTCAAGGGTGAGGAGTAAATTAGCAGGTGTCACCCTGAATGTGATGACATGCTGACAGACCCATTAGAAGGACATGTTTTATGAGTGAATGAAAAAGTTAAGCACAGGTCTGGGATCATCTCAGTTTGTACACATTTGAAAAATGTCAGTGTTCAGCAAATGAGTCATTTATGTCATAGAATGTTTCCTGCAGTATGGCCTGTCTTGTTAGACTGCATATGTCCTTATTCAAGAGAGAAGTCACAATATAGCTCCTCCTCAAGGGATTAGAAGCCCAAGGAATTACAGTTGGCTGCTGGTTTGTCTTCCTCTTAAAAGCAGCCAAGATACTGTGGTAGGTAAGAAAAACATGACATCATGAGTGCATTTGATTAGAACTCTTCTTCACCAAGCTTGTTCACTTTCACAAACACACAGTTTTGAATTAGATGAAGATGATAAATATAGGGCCTGAGATGGGAAGAAATTTATTTTTACTTTAACAGTAGATAGTCAAAACAGTGCCATTCCAAAATTTTGATGCTCATTATTACAGAATTTTCCTTTGTATCATGGACAGATGAGTTTGCATTTGATGCAAATTCCTAGGTTCATGTGTTTCCACAAATTACATGACACTATCTAAAGGAACTGTTCTATATTTATTCAGTCTTAATTGTCTTATTACTCCAGAGTGCTATGCTTAAGTAGCAGGGCATCAGTAATCCTGACGACAGCATCTTGAAGCATACCTCCCCCACCACCACAACACACAGAAAATTCTGCAGGTATCTTAAGGAATTGGAGAAACTCCCCTTTTTTTGTTTTCTATTTCCAACCTTTCTATTTGTATTATCCTAAGACAGGTGTTGTGAGGTTTAACTGAGATGTGTGGCTGAAAGTGCTTTAGAATCATCAAAGTTGAATCGTTATTACTGCTATGATAAGTTATTATAAGAAGAAGAAAAAAATGCCTGGTGACTTAATATTTTTTCTTAGTGTATTGAACTGTCCTTAATGTCAGTACTTTTCCTGAAATTCTTCTTCATTATTTATTTTAACTTTTCTTAGGATACAAGTCATTTGTTATAGTTGTATGGCCCCTGTCTTATTAAGTATCTCAAAGCTCTTTACATTCCCATACATATTTTATTAAAACATGTTTTCTGAGATCAAAAGTGGCATGGAATATGCTTTTCAGTAATGTATTAAAATTTTAAAATACTTGCTCTTGGAATAAAAATTAAAACAAAAAAAAGATAAATACAATGAAAATTCTAAATTACCCATGACCTTACTACCTTCTCATACCTTAATATTTTAGCAGATATTCTTTCAGACTTTTCCTATACATGCACATAACTACAGTTTAAAATAAAAAAATAAGATCATATTATTCACCCTTATTGTCCAAAATATATCATGATTATTTTTGGCAACATACTAACAAGTCCTTAGTATCCTAATGTATAGAGGGAATACTATGATCTTTTTTATATTTAACCTATTTCATTTTTCTCTATTTTAGGCCATTTTGCACACAATCATCACCTTGCCCATATAAGTCTTGATGCCCATAATTATTTCTGTTATAGTCTATGAACTGTGTAACCTTGGTCAGGTTGCCCATCATTCTGTGCCTCAGTTTCCACATCTGTGAAATGGGGTAATAATAACACCTATCTCCTGGTGTTGTAAAGATTAAATGAATTAAAGCAGGTATTATGGATTGAATGTGTCCGTCAAAGTTCATATGTGGGAAACTTAATTTCCAGTGCAACAGTGTTGGGATGTGGGACCTTTAAGAGGTAATTAGGTCAGGAGGGTTCTGCCCTCATAAATGGGTTACCACTATTATCGTGGGAATTGGTTCATTATTGCCAGCGTATGTTCTGGCAATCCTGAAAGCGTAAGTTTGGCCCCTTTCCCCTTTCTCTTATGCATGCTTTCTTGCCTTTCCACCTTCCACCATGGAGTGATGCAGACACAGGCCTCTTGACCTTGGAAGCCTCCAGAACTATAAGAAACAAATCTGTGTTTTATAAATTACTCAGTCTTGGATATTCTATTATAGCATCACAAAACAGACTAAGACAGTAGGTAAAGCACTTAGAAAACCTGGCTCATAAAAAGTGCTGTATGAATGTTAGTTGTTATTATTTCCTGAAGATAAAATTGCCAAATGTGCTACTGCATCACTGCATTTTGAGGGCATTTAAATGACGTTCTGAAAGACTGTGCCAGTTTAGTCTCCCCACAGGAGCATATGAGAATATGTTTCCCAACCATTCTCATACCTGAATATTTTCCTCCTTTTCAGTCTCTGCTAATATGATTTAATCTCTGCTAATTCTGCATTTTAGAAAGAACCAAAATTTGAAAAATTAATGCATCATTTTCCAATTGATTTTTATAAAAATATCCCATACTCATGTCCTTAACCTGTCATTCTTTATATTACAAACATTTTTTTCTTAGTTTGTGACTCACAGATATTCAAGAAAAAAAGCCATTAAAACCATTTATCTTAAAATTTCTTCATTTCATAGTTAACTGTATAGTGCGGCAAGATTCATCCTTTTAAGAATAGCTTTATTTAAGGCTTTTTATTTTAGTCCTAGTTGGAAAGGGTAGCCGGCTATTAAATGCATTCCTTTTCTGCCTTCCTCAGGGCTTTCAGAGGTTCTATTTAAAGCTTCTGTCCTTTCAGTATTTTTTTTATAGTGGCATTGAGGGAGCCCTGAGGTTCTGCATGGATACTTATAAGGATCCTCATATCCTAAACCTGGGCTTGGCAAACTTCTTCTATAAAGGGTCAGAAGGCATTTTAGGGTTTGTGGACCATTCAGTCTCGGTCAGAATTACTACTCTACTGTTGTAGAGGGAAAATGGCCATAGAGGTAAATTAATGGACATGGTTGAATTTCAATGAAACTTTATTTATGGATGCTTAATTTTTAAATTGCAGATGGACACAATACCTTTATTTATTTTTATTTGGCTCTGAGGATCGAACCCAGTGCCTCACACATGCTAGGCAAGTGCTCTACCACTGAGCCACAATCGCAGTCCTGGATGCTTAAATTTGAATATCATGAAATTTTCCTATTCATTGAAATATTATTCTTCTTTTGACTCTTTTTAAAAAGAACATTTAAAAATGCAAAAGTTATTCTTAGCTTTTGGCCCATAGATTGTAGTTTGCTGACCCCTGAAATAAAATATCTGGAAATAGACCATAAAAATCCAGCTGATTAATTTTCAGCAAAAGGGCAAAGGCATGCTGGGCATGGTCACTTGTAATTCCAGTAATTCAGGTGGTTGAGGCAGGAGGATCACAAGTTTCAGGTCAGCCTGGGCAATTTAGTGAGACCCTGTCTCAAAATAAAAAGTAAAAAGGGCTGGGGATGTGGCTCAGTAGTAGAGCACCCCTGGGTTCAATTCCCAGTCAAAAAAAATGTATATATGTGCAAAGATCATTTAAGAGAAAAAAAGCTGATCTTTTCAAGAAATGGTACTGGTATAATTGGACATACATAGGCAAAACGTGAACTCCAATCTAAACCTAACACATTATGCAAAGGTTAACTCAACATACCATACCATAGATCTATGTGAAAACACAAAACATGAAAAGTTATTTATGAAAACAAAGAAGAAAAGAGTTGTTAGACATGATACTAAAAACACAATCCATAAATAATAACTGTCAATTTGGACTTGAACAAAATTCAAAACTTTTGCTCTGCAAAAACACTATTGAGAGAATGTTGTTTTCCACCCTGTTCTCCTACAAGCCATCTGAGCACCAATATTTAATTAGTAATCACCTGATAAGTAATTGCATGAGTTTCAAGGTCCTTGTTTTTATTCTGAGACTTTCCAAAAATATCTTTTATAATATAAGGCCATGGATCCTCTATATTGGAGACTTTCCTTGCCCCTGTGACCCTTGTTCCCCAGAGCCATGGACAGATGTAGCCATACTCCACTGGTCTGACTGGGCCTCAGCTGAGCAGCCTGAGGGCCTGGATTTGGCCTGAGAAGTATATTTTTCACTTACTTCCCTGGCCTAGAAGCAAAATTGGCTAGGTATAGATAAAACGGCCCCAAACAAAATTTTAGGCCAAGAAATGTTTTCCTAATGGAGAAATTTCTTAAAAGAATATAGATTTATCCTGGTGAAGAATGGAAGTAGAAGGTAGAAATTTACTAATAGCTCCTGCAGCTGTCTATGGTATTCTTTTTTTAAAATATATTTTTTAAATTATAGATGCACACAGTACCTTTATTTTGTTTATTTTATGTGGTGCTAGCTAAGGATCCAACCTAGTGTCTCACATGTGCTAGGCAAACATTCTACCACTGAGCTACAACCCCAGCCCTGTCTCATTATGCTTGACCTTCAAAATGAGTATGACTGTGCCCTTCACCTCTTATGTATTTCTAGCCTTTATCTGTGAAATGAAGATTACCACCTCCTCCCCCTTCTTCACTGCCCTATTTATATCTCTTAGAGGTGGTGCAGGAGGTAAGGAAAAATATCTGAAAACATAATGAAAGATGCTCTATGAATGCCACTATCTTTATCAATGAAGCAAATTGATGTTCTGTCATCCCTGTTCTCCTTTTAATGGAAGAAAAGTATGTATTTGGATGCAGAGCCCACACAGTTCCCTAAACATAAAATGAAAATGAAAACTCAGCTTCAGGACGCATGTCCTTGAGAAGTAAACTGTACATTTAGCCATGTGCTATGGATAAGCCAAAGGCACCATCAGAAATAGCTTTTAAGCTTTAGCATGGAGTGGTCATCTCAATGTAAAAGACCTAGCAAGGAGAAAATAGGGAGTTTCTATGAAAACATTTTGAAATATAAGTTCAAATATTTGATTATGTTTGAATGAGCAGAAAAAAATGTAAAAGTGCCATCTTAATGATTTGTATTCTGTGTATGACTTACATGTCTTCAGATACAGTTAATGTTTCTTGTGCTTTAAGCCAGGTTACAAGGACACTGAAAGGCCCCTGTCTATATAAGTATTTCCTTTTCACATTACTACAGGGAAAAGAAATACTACTTACTGACTTTTGAAGTGGATTTATGGAAGCAGAAAGACTTTCATTCTGCTATTAGAAAAAAAGTTAAAGTATATCCTTTTTCTGAGAAGACTTAAGATCACGTATACCACAAATAAAATCAAGAAGCAATTCATATATATTCGTCATGTACAAACTATACAGCCATGCCCCACAACTCCAGGAGATACCCAATATGAATGGTGACCCTGGAGTTGGGCCAACATGAATTCTAGTCTCTGAAGAGGCTCCAGACAGAAACATCTTTTTCTAAGAGGGAAACTGACTGTGAGCATAGAGGCCTTTGAGGTTTCTGTCCTTGGTTGTCCTCTGTTGCGTGCACCCCCCACCTTCCACCCTACTCCCCACCACCTTTCCTGATTTCCTGGTCTCTGATTCTCAGTGCCTATGATAGTTCTATTTTTTTGTATAAAGATTAAAGTTTGGTTTAAGCTTTTTTTTCTCATTTCTTAGTGACATCTGCACTCAAAAGTTTTTTTTTTTCTTCTGTAGTATTTCTTAACCTATGTGTTATCAGCAGGTTATAGAGTTAGAAAAGTGACTTCCTCAGTGTCCCAGAGTAGATGGAAAGGGCCTTAGGTGGTTGGAATTCCATCAAGGATGATGACCTCCAAATATTCTTGGTCTCTAGTAGAATGAAATATTATTAATAAAATTATAAGAATTAATAAAATATTTTATGTGTGCCATTTTCTGAAAAAGATTGGGTGGCATGTATTTATCTTCCCATATAAAGATGCTTAACAGGGCTGGGGTTGTGGTTCAAGTGGTAGCGCGCTCGCCTGGCATGCGTGCGGCCCGTGTTAAATCCTCAGCACCACATACAAACAAAGATGTTGTGTCCGCCAAATACTAAAGAAGTAAATATTAAAAAATTCTCTCTACCTCTATCTCTCTCACTCTCTCTTAAAAAAAAATGATGCTTAACAATGGCTCTACTTTATGTTAGGAAATGCTTTAATTTTCTTATTAGAGAGAAGTACATATGCTAACAAAAGAAACTCCATAATAATTAAAAACCCTTGGTGCTAGGGTTGTGGCTCAGTGGTACAGCGCTTGCCTAGCGTGTGTAAGGCACTGCACTGCATCCTTAGCACCACATAAAAATAAATAAGTAAAAATAGAGGTTCACCCACAACTTAAAGGTACATACAAGGTTTTTTTTTTTTTTAAGTTGTGTACCTTTATTTCAGACATCGTTTCTCTTTCTTTCTTTCTTTTTTTTTGGGGGGGGGGG
>NW_026000249.1:8979073-9083183 GCF_001458135.2 Marmota marmota marmota | reverse complement strand
TCCTCTTCTGCCGGTGGGTCGCAGGCCCGCCTACCTTGCAGGAGTGATTGGAAGCTCTGTTCAGCCGTGGGCCACTGGGCCTTTTCTGCCGGTGGTCACCGTTCCGCCTACCTGGCAGGCGCGGGGGGTGGGGGGCGGCTCTGCCCCTCAGCAGGCCGCTGGGCCTGCTCTGTGGATGGTCACAGTTCTGTCTACCTTGCTGCTGTACAAGTTATTAAATGGATATAAAGGTATGAGAATAAGATCCTTGTTTTCAAGGAGCTTTCTTTTATTTATTTATTTATTTTTCTTTTTGGTACCAGGGATTGAACCCAGCAGTGCTTAACTACTGAGCCACATCCCCAACCCTTTTTATTTTTATTTTGAAATAGGGTCTCACTGACTAAGTTGCTGAGGCTGGCTTTGAACTTGCCATCTTCCTGCCTCAGCCTTAGAGTTGCAGGGATTACAGGTGTGCACCAGCGTGCCCAGCTAAGGAGTTTACCCTTTTTAAGACCTTTGCTACACCAAGTATGGTACACAGAACAGCAGTATTGACATTGCTTGGGAAACTCTTAGAAATGCTGAATCTCAGACGTGTCCCAGACTTATTGAATCCTAATTGGCATTTTTATAAGATCCCCAAATGAGAAGTATGCACATTAACGTTTGAGAAGCACTGATCTAAATCGAACCTATTCATAACTTGCACATTGGAATGACCTAGGGACTGTTAAAAGCACTGATTTCCTTCACTTCTCCCCCCGCCCCCCCGCCAATTGTGTCTCGCCTAGGCATTGGGATTTTTAAAACTTCCTAGGTGATTTTAAAAGCGCAGCCAGGTTTGATAGTTAATTATCTAATATATTGCTCTGCACTCTTGACAAAACAGCCCATGATGAGGGTTGTGGCTCATTCTTTTAGCCAATTTACAATCCAGGTGATAAGTTTGTCTCTTCTCAAAATTTGAAGTGTCTAGCTTAGAGGTAAACATACCAGGCTTCACTGGTGACTCCCCGCACATTTGGCCCTCACCATGCCAACAGGTTATCTGTAAAGGAGTTCTCTCAGCTGGTCCCTATTGCAATAGCTGTATGGAGCACTGAAGTGCTTCAGCCAGGTTACCTGGGGTAGTGCTGGTAGGATTGTACAGACTGAGGCACAATGTTGAAGTCTGGGCATGGCCTCCTCCTTCAGACACACCCAGGCCTTGGCATTCCTCCACTCGGCCCCCCTCAAAGTGTTTGAGTTGCTACCAGGGGCTAGAATTGGCTTCCCTAAGGCAGCAAGGAGTAGAAATGGCCCACCAGTACCCAAAGATGGCACTGGATCACATGACAAATGCATAGGAGCTTAATAAAAAAGCTTTCCTGGGCTGGGGATGTGGCTCAAGCGGTAGTGCGCTCGCCTGACATGCGTGCGGCCCGGGTTCGGTCCTCAGCACCACATACAAACAAAGATGTTGTGTCCGCCGAAACTAAAAAATAAATATTAAAATTCTCTCTCTCTCTCTCCCTCTCTCTTTAAAAAAAAAAAAAAAAAGCTTTCCTGACCACATCATCCCTCAGGGACTCTGGGGCCAATCCATGTAATCCCAGTAATGACAGTAGCAACAACCAGCAGTTGTGTCCTTCTCTACACCTTGCAGTGATTTTCATGGGTATGAAAAAAACTGAGATCCAGAGAATTTTCATCTCTGGCAATGGTTTAAGTACCACATGGCCAATATTTGCATTCTTCCTTCTCTGAGTTCAGGCAAAATAAGCAATGGCTACCTTGTGCCATAGTGAGTTCTCCCTTAAGCTAGAAGAGAGTAGATAACCTGAGATAGTGCTGAACATAGAGGTTAGATGATAGCATACCTAAGGGTCTGTTAATTTATTCCTTTAAAGGAAAAACAGCATTTGTATTTTATAAGGAAGAGTATTCTCTTTTATTCTAATATCTGCCTGGTGATGAGACATACACAACCCATTTTGGCTATTGTGAGGACTTGATCATGGAAGAGTGAACACTCTGTCAGAAATATAATTTCTTTCCATACACTTGACTCTCGATAAGACTCCAGGTCTGTTTTCCTTTGCTTTCAATAGAGCCTATTTCTAAACATTATTTTTTTTTCCAGAAGCTTTCATCTGCATGCTGCTCTTTAATTCATTTCTACCTCCTGCTTCATTCTAATAGCATCCCAGGATTGGAAATAAATAATAGTATGTTGGCCACACTACCTCTCTCCTCAGTGGTCACCTACTGCCTCATAGTCCCCCTTTCACTCAATAACTGCTTTGGCGGTATCCACTTTCACCCTGGTGACATTCTGGCCTCACAAGTCATTGGCCACTCATTTCTCCATTCTTCCCTTTCTTTTATTCATGGGTGCCATCTTGCCTCACACCTCATGTCACTATTCAGTAGACATTTGGGGGTTGCCTTTGCTCTAAACCCCAGTTCTTGAATATTCTTCTGTGACATGGGTTCCCACCCTCCCACTTTCCTTCCCTCTCATTCAGTGATCCTGCCCTTGACTTTCTCATTGCCTCTGTTCTTGGTGTCCTTCTCTTCCTGGCTGCCTGGCTTCTCTTGGTTCACTTGTTTTTTAAATCTAACTTGACACTCCTGTGGTGTTTCCATGCCATTTTGATTCGCTGTATCTGCCTATGAGGCTCCGATCTTGGGAGCCCCCACGAGGGCATGATGATTTTCTTTCCACCCTGGATTCCTGTCTTATTCTGTATATTTTAGGTCCTTGAGAAATAAATTGAATTTGCTGGTAGTTTACACTTCTGGAAGAACAGCCCTTAGATGAATAATTCTCTCTTCATCTCTGCCATCAAAAGCCTTGTTCCTTTGTTTGGTTTAAGAGGAGTTACATTTGCTTCTTATTTTGCTGTCAAAATCATTCCTGTTTCTCTTAAATTAGCTTCTATTGCTGAGGTTTTCTGTAAATCTTCTATTGCATTGGTTTTTCTGTAAATCTATCCCACTCCAGGCATCCCAACCCCGTGCCTGGTTTTTGTCCTGTACCGGCTTTTCTCTTTGGCTGTTCTTAGTATTCTCAACCACACTGACAGTTTTCTTTTTTGACTGTGCTTATCTCATCCATGGGCCTTGTGTTTATTCTTATACTAATCAGAACAATTAGACATATTGTATTCTCTCTTTGTGCTTTCCCTCTGTTGCTTTGAATTACAGCAATGATTAGCACTGTTAGTGTTTTCCTCAAGGAGCAGAGTATAGATGAGCCATCCAAGCCAGTCATCGCTAATGGGAGATATGATGAATATAATGTCCTTATGGACACTTTTCCCCTGTAGATATGCATAAGTTCACAAGTTACTCTGCATAGGTTCCTGCTTATTAAAATTTTCTTTATTGTTTTTCTCACACATGAAGCAAAATGGTTCTTGGGCTATTGTTTGCATAAGGCTGAGGTGAAGCATAGCTTTGCATCATTTAGAAAGGTAGCACTAAACAATATTTGCATGCCTTTTGTGGACATAGTTCTGTATCAGGTGATCCAAAATGATTGTGGAGGAAGGTCCAGTCCTTACACACGCAAACCCTTCTCACATGAGAAGATTTAAGATTATTCAAAAAGCTGTTACTGACAGCTTTTCTTTTGATACCAGAACATTTGGTTATACCTGTTCCCCAAAAGAATCCTGCAGAATATTGTGTGTCTGTCTCTCACATACATCTCTAAGCTCCCAGGGGGTAGGACCATGTTTTCTGCATGTTTAATATTCGGTACCTACAGAACTTGAACATATTTTGCACTTAATAGATGTTTGTAGAATTAAAAATCATGAAGTGCAAATTAACATAGTGCTGAATGTTAGAGAAAAGAAGGCATTCATGATAGTCACTTTCCTAAAAGTGAGTTTCAAGTTGGGTTTTGAAGATAACAAAGACACATGCAGAAAGAGGAGGGGGAAAAATGTGCCAGAATTTTCTAGATTAAAAGACTTAATTTCTAAGGATTAAGGGTAAAGAAATTCCACTCCTCCCTGCCTCCTTTATAAGTTTTTCTAGAATTGTTGATGGCATTTGTCAGAACCTTAGAAGCCAACAAATTATGCGAGGTATGGGGCACATGCCATAATTCCAGCGACTCAGGAGGCTAAGGCAGGAGGATTGCAAGTTTGAGGCCAGCCTTGGCAATTTAGTAAGACCCTAAGCAACTTAGCAAGACCCTGTCTCAAAATAAAAATGACTTGGGTATGGCTCAGTGGGAAGCATCCCTGGGTTCAATCCTCAGTATCATAAAAACCCCACCAAATCCTGCCATTACCACTTCTGTTTGTGGATCCCTTCTTTGGGGACTGATGCTAGATTGTTTAGGGGGTAATGTAACAAGGGCAGGACCATATTATTTTCTAGATTTAATGTCATTTTTTTTCTAGAAAGATAAGTATTCTCTCATTTAGAAGTTTTTTGAACTCTTGTTTTGTTCTGGGTAAATCTGAAATTGTTGCTCCAACAGTAATTTGTTTTGGGTTTTGGTTAGGACTACAATTTACAGTGTGTCACAAAGGATTAATCTCTAATATCTGCATGCTTTTCTAAGGTGTTAATTTATCTTTGTAACATACCTCTGGGAGAGGGGAAGATGGTCATGATTTACTTCTAGAAGACATCTTGTCCAAGTATTCAAATATTGGACTGCTGGAGATTATAGGTCTCAGAAAGAATCTTCATTGATTCTTATTTATTATATGGAGCATTGTGTGAAGGACTGGGGGTGTATTGGTGAAACAAATCAGATGTGTAACTCACCTTGCTGGAATTCTTATCTAGCGAAGTGCAAATGTGCCATATATAAGCCCTGGTACACTTGGGGCCTACAACTGATGCTTGAGCCCTCCTGGTCTCTTCCTCAACACATCAGTCCATGGGCCCTGAGCATGATGTCCTCTCTTTCTTGATTAATTATCTTCTTGCTTCAGATGTAAGTTTAAAAGTAACTGTGCTGCCAGCTTTTTTTTTTTTTTTTTTTTGGAAAGCTTTCATTTGTTTTGGGCTTCAGCTAGAAGTTGTTGATCACAAGTCTGAGTGAGGCTTGAGTTTTAACTCAAGAATTCTGGACTTGACAGTTGGATGTGTATTATACACATACTGTGGAGGAAGAAGTGCCCAAGGGAGGAGGTTTATAGTTGGCCAGGTGAGTCCTGGATTGAGTGTTAGAAGTAGAATTGAACTCAGAGCACCCAGTGGATGAATGCAAAATATATTAAAATGAATTGGCTTCCATCTAATTAAAAAGGGAAAAAACTATAAGTAGCTTTGTGTGCTGAGGTTAAGTGCTTAGGAGAACCATGGGGCCATTAGGTTTAGGATGGAAGCTTGAAGAAGCTTAGGGTTATTCCAGTTTTGCTCCTGGCCCTCTATCTAGCACCTGGCTCAGTAGTGCCTGATATAGTAGGTGCTCAAGAAACATTCAATGAATGAAAGAAGAGAATAGAAATTATTCAAAGGAAAGCAGGTTTGATCTGGAAGAATGACTAGGTTTATTTATTCATTTAGTAAGCAAATGTTGAGTTCTGTAAGGGGGATAAAGGGCTTTTCATGGTGACAACTGTGCTCCACCAACATCAAAAGGAGAAGGTGAAGGAGAGCAGCATGTTAATGAGTTTGTATGAAGTGTGATTTTTTTCTTATGCTTGGCTTACTGTTGCAAAGCCCTTTTTAATTCTGACAAGCTTTGTGACAAGTTATCCAAAAGAGGACATTTTTGCACAAGATATTTTCTAAGCTTCCTTTGCAGTTAATAAAATACTTTTATTTCAGTAAACTTAAAAAGAAGCCCATACATCTCCTCCCATCTTTAAGAAAAAAATTTTTAAAAAATACTTCATGATTCAGGGTATCTAAAAGCAACATTGGACTTTGAGTCCCTGCTGGAAGCTCTGACTTGGTTCTCTCCTCTGACTTTGGGGTTGTGCTGACTTAATAACCATTGTTGCATTGATATCAGCGTCAAGGAGAGGGCTTCTGTTCTCCCATGAAAGGATGGCAGACCTCTCTGGAGCATGCTTGCCCCCATTTCTCACTCTTCCCTGCCTCGTTTCTAGGACTGCATCGATGTTGGCTGGTGGGAAGGAGAGCTCAATGGCAGACGAGGCGTGTTCCCTGATAACTTCGTGAAGTTACTTCCACCGGACTTTGACAAGGAGGGGAATGTAAGTCTCCATGGCTTTGATCTCAGTGCACCATACACTGTCAGAATTGTGGCTTCTGTCATGGGACTTGGGATATAGGATTGAGACAGTTTGGTATAATGTTAAAGAGCACTGGCATTTGAGTGTTTGATGGGCTTGGGTTCTAAGCCCTTGGCTGCCTATACCTATTACAAGTCCATTTTAGAACTCAGCTACTACCTGGTGACAGTGATCCCAATTCCTGAGTTTCATGTATAAATAGGATAATGTGTGTAAGGCACTTAGCATAGTACCTGGCATATTTGAGTGCCCAAATAAACTGTGAGGACCGTGGGTGCTCTGTTTGGTAAGTGTACTGCCTGCATCCTGCATAGTACAGTCCTTGAGGGTAGTGAAGTAACCAATATTATGCAAACGGCTGACACATTATGAAGCTAAGGATGCAAAGCAAGACCTACAAATCTTCCTATACTGTATATGCATGTTTGTGTACACATATCCATATGTTGCATACACACCTCTCATTTATGTTTTTCTTTGTGGGAACCCATTTGATGATGTTGCTGTCCAAACAAGCCAGTCCATTTTTGTTACCTTATTCTAAATGTTGTTTTTCTCTTCCAATGATGTAACAAGAAATGTTGAAAAGCTATAAGCACCCTACAGTATAAGGAGGAATGGCAATTTGGTCTTATCGATCCTGTTCTATACCTCAGGGTTCTTTGCTCAGGCTTTTATGTGACCTCTGCCCACCTCTCCTGGCTAGAATCCTCTTCATGCCCATGGGGGCTCTGTTACTGAACCAGGCTGAACCTGACTTTGACATATCACCATTCTAGTAGAGCTGAGGTGAGGTACAGTAAGGTTAGCTACAATATTGGTAAATTGGTTGCCAAGGATACTAAACCATCATTTCATGGTGAAAGTGCTACTTAGATGAATGGACATAATTGTTTAAGAAGTGAGATAGTGCTGGCATCTGCCAAGGTTGTACCCTGTAGATCATTAAATGGGTTTGAAGTCCAAAGCCTAAAGGCTTTTCAGTAGCTTGCTTTCTTGTATTGTTTGGGTGAAGAGTGTTCTGTTCTACACTTGCTATTCTCTCTTGGAATCTGAGTTTGGGTTCTGCATAATATGGATTCAGCTTCCTAATGTTTTCTAAGTCCTTGACACTTGAAGTCAAATTCATGGACCAGCAACATCAGCATCACCTGGGAGCTTGTTAGAGCTGCTCAGGCCCTATCTTAGGTCTGATACATTAGAATCAACATTTTTCACAAAATTTTTAGGTGATCTGTTTGCATATTACATTTTGGGAAATGCAGGTATAGAAGCAGATATCTAAGTGATGACAATCCCACCTTCCACTTCCCCCCATATTTTAGGAGAGAATTCATACATCAAAGAACTCATCATTCAGTAAGGAAATTGTCCACCAGGCAAAATCACTTGAAACGTTTTTACTAATGACTAGCAATGTTGGATTGTCACTTGACAGAAAAATCGATTACTGAGAAAAACAGATCCTAAACACTTATAATGACTGGATATGAAATGTTTTAGGATAAAAGGACCCAAAAATGAGATTTAGAAAACATTTATAGAGTATAGTGGTTGTGACTCTAGGCTATGCCATCAGATAGACCTGAGTTCAAATCCGTCCCCTGCCACTTATTTGTTCTATAGCCATGGCCAAGTTGCTGAACAGCTCTAAGCCTCGCTATTTTCATCCATAAAATAATGGGAATATTCATACTTATCTTACTGAACAGTTGAGAAGACTGAGTGAGATGATGTACATGAATTCCTCAGCAGTGTCTGGCTGTTGGTTAATGCACCCTGCAGATTAAGCATTCCAGTCATATAATTACTATTGCCACAAGAGTGGCAAAAGACTCCAACCAGAATTGTGAAGTAATGTTATAAAGCCAATTCTGGGACTCTGGTTCTTTTTGCATCAGCTGATCAAATCAGCCCTGTTAACTTGGTGTCTTGCTTACCTTCCCTGGGAATCTAGCTACATCTAAAACTTTACTCAACAGCCATTAAAAAAGACAGCCAGTGAGGTATAAAACACACTTATAGAGATAAGCAAGAACAGGATGACATAATCTTCATGTTACTTCGCATATATTTTCTGGATCTGCTGCTTTACAATTCTGTTTTCATTTTGTTCAACATTTAACAAGTCCTTTCCTGGGCTGGCCATCATGGCGGTTGATTGGAAGTAAAGCATACTCATGACTGCTGCTCGTTTGGGCTTAGTTTGGCTGCAAATCTGGTATTGAAAGACATGGGTGCCTGCCAGAGCTTTCTGAAAGAATACTCATGGTAGCCAGAATGAGTGGAGGCCAGGGACCATCTAGGCTGCCTGTTATCTCCTTCTTACCTATGTTTGTGAGTCTACTAAAAGCCAGCTATGTCCTAAAGCACTGGGATACCAAAACCTTCATATAACTTTGAAGGAGAGCACATTGTCCAAGGAATCTTAGCAAGCCAGGTGTGGCAGCACACGCCTGTAATCCCAGCAGCTCGGGAGGCTGGGAGGATTGCAAGTTCTAAGCCTGCCTCAACAATTTAGTGAGGCCCTAAACAATTCAGCAAGACCCTGTCTCCAAATAAAATATTAAAAAGGGCTGGGGATGCCGTTCTATGGTCATGCACCCCTGGGTTCAATCTCTAGTACAAATTAAAAAAGGAGTCTTAGCAAGCTCGCTATCCTGCTGGACATTTGCTGCCTTATTGGTTCTGATTGAGCCAATATGGTTCACTTTTTTAAATCTGAAAGATAAAATTGCATATTTACCATGTACAACATAGTGTTTTAAGCACAGTGGGATTCAAGCAAGCATAGATTGAAAAATCTTCAAAAACTTTCCATCTGTACTGAACATGTATACACTTTTAAAATTGTCCTTCCCTAAAAATACAGTACAACAACTATACTACATGGTGCCTATATTGTGTTAATTGTTGTAAAAAAAATCAAGATGATTTAAGGTATACAGGAGGATGTGCTTGGGTTATATGCAAATACTATAACATTTTATATAAGGAACTTGAACATCAGTGGATCCTCAAGGGGTCCTGAAACCAGTCTCCCACAGATTCCAAGCAATGACTGACTGTATGTATACATTGTGAATGTATACACAACTAAATCTAGTTAATTAACATGCATTGCTTGTCTAGTTATCATTTTTATGGCGACAAGTGGTATGACTAAGGTAAAATCTGGATCTGTTTTTAAGCCAATGAGCAAGTGTGCAGTTGCCTCCTCTGTGGCCCCTGCCTTTTAGTTGCTGTTCTTATTTTAGTGGGGCAATAAATTCACTTAGGTGAGATGGACTCCACAGTGTACATTTTTAGAAACTCTGTGTTACATAAGCTATTAAGGGAAGCACTTTCACCGGGAGAGTGAAGTTGTCAGTGATGAGTGGACTTAGCTCAGCTTGCTTGTTGGGGCATGTATGCTTTTTAGAGCCCCATGGGCCTTTCTCTAACCCTACATAAACAGCTACCACCTCCTTGATAAGTCTTTTAACCTTGTCCCCATGAAGCAGAAAACCCAATTTTAGGGAAACAATAGTCATACCTGTCAGATAAAGTAAAACCTACCGCTGAAAAGTATTGTATAATATGACACTTAGCTTTGAAAAAATTCAAAGTATAACATCCTTTTTAATCCCCTTTGGCCTATAAAACCAGCCAACCAGCTTTGTGTTAGTTGTTATGCCAGCCTTTGTTGCTGTATCCTGAGCATTGGTGAGGTGGTGACAATGTGATTAGAGATGGGGCTGTCATTTGCTGAGTTGATGGTGTAAATATGATTAGAATCATTAACACGAAGGCACTATGTGAATGACAGAGTCTAAAACATTCTGCCACTGGTTTCAGCAGATGTCATCTTGTCTTGCCAGTGGCTGGGGCTATAATCACTCACCCAGAAAAGAGGACAGTCTGTGATGATTAGGGTCAACAGAAGCAAATGGCATTTCTTTAATAGCAGATCTTTTGACTCAGTAGGTATCACCAAGTATAATGACGAGGCTGGATATTTTTTGCAGGGACGTGGATTCTGTTGGTTACCACCAAGCCTTCTGGAATTCCTCGTGGTCTTTCTTCCTGAGAGCACTCAGCATATTCTCTCTCTAGGGTGACATACGCTTGGGGCTTTAGCTCAAGATATTCTGGGAGAGCACCCGTTGATCTCTTGGTGCATATTTTAGAGCAATTATGTAAGCTATTTATGAGAGAACCTAGATTCAATGGCTGTCTGTTTATTTTGAACTTTGAAAGTAAAATTAAACATCATATTGGATAGATTTAATATTCTGAGTTCTAATGAAGTGACATGTGTGCTCTGTCATTATTACTGAAGGATAACGGGGAACTTGGACTCTCAAGAAAAGCAAAAACAAATTCTCACTGTTTTTAGAAAAAGAAAATATGAAATATATATATTCCTATAGGTAGTGTTTTAAGAAAGTCTCAGGCCATGACTCTTGTAAGGAAAACAGGTCAGATCATCAGAAGTGGAATTACTGTGCCAGCATGCATTGATTGGGAAGGCTTTTCAGAGTTTGTGCCATGTTACAAATGGGCATTGCTAAGGTTTCCCTAGGTGTTTCCCTAGTGAATATCCCACAGTAGAGGGTCTGCCTCTCAGCTACAACTGTGATGCAGGCTATAAGCCTTCAAACCATAATAAGAACTGAGATGTCCATCATCTGGAGCATGTGGGTCTGCCTTCCCTGAGCATTCACCTTCTATGGGCCTGATTAAGAATCAGGTTTTGGGGCTGGGGCTCAGTGGTAAAGCACTTGCCTAGCACATGTGAGGCACTGTGTTCGATCCTCAGCTCCACATAAATAAATAAAATAAAGATATTGTGTCCATCTACAACTAAAACAATTTTTTTTAAAAAAAGGAATCAGGTTTCATCAGAAACTATACTTTGTCCTGGAGGGCAAGAAATCAAAATGAGGGGCTGGGGTTGTGGCTCAGGGGTAGAGTGCTGCTCTTGCATGTGTGAGGCACTGGGTTCGATCCTCAGCACCATGTAAAAATATAAAAAGGTATTGTGTCCATATATAATTAAAAAATAAAAAATTTTAAAAAAAGAAATCAAAATGAGAGGAGTTAGTTGTTCTTGCAAAGGCCCTCCTCACACACCAGAAGGAAAAGGTTTGCCAAGGGAGCCATATGTATTCTTAGCTAAGCCCAGCTTCAGCTACTCTATTTTTCTGCATTCTTTTAATTGACTGGATCCTTTCTATTCAAATCAGTCACCAGGCACATCATAACATCATTAATTAGATTTCCCACTTTCCCATTTACAGTTGTGTGCCAATCTAGCCTTTTAAAATTGTTCTAGATCATCCAGCAGCACTTTTGCAGGTTCCAAATTTTACAGGAAAAAAACACAAGCCAACCCTTGCTGGCTACCCACAATGGCTAATCTGTCATAGGTGAGTTTTTCTGCTTTAACTCTGACCACCTTCTCTTTACCAAGTTCTCAGGAGGCCCCTGATTTTTTGCTCTGATCTTCTGACAACCTCGTTTATAAAATCTACTCTTTTGAATTCTACTGTAGTTCTTTTTAATTTTTAAAGATGCCCAGTAAATTATTTATAAAAGAGATAAATGTGTACTACCAATAAGCAGCCTTAGCAAAATAATCCACCTGCAACATTATCTTGTACATTTAATTTTCTGAGGGGTCTCACATGCAGAGGAATAAGGCTTGTCAATGCATTAATGTCACCCATATATGGCCTGTTGATACAATACCTGTGGGCTTTCCCTAGGTCACCCAGGTGATGCTTCCTCTCTCTTTTCTGATGGTACTTGTAGCCTGTATTCTTTCAGTTCAACATCTCACTCAATATACTCTTACCTGAAGTGCTTATCTCGGATCACTCAGTCTGAACTGTAATCTCTTTGAAGGCAGGGCCTACATACCAAGAGTCCCCTTTATGGGGCCTAACAGCATGCACAGAACATGGTTGGCAGTCAGGACCCCCTTGTTCTCTGATCTTGTGGTGGCAAGGTGTACTGGCTCTTCTTTCTGCCCCTCCTCTCCTTCTTGCTGCTCCCTCTTATACTCAAATAAAAGAGGAAGAAGAATGAATGGAGGATTGAGGGGAGCTGGGCTCCTGTCCAATTCCCCTTCCGAGATGAAGGGGATCCAGGCCCTTTATTCCAGACAAAGGATCTGGGCATATAATCGAGGCATCACTTCTGAGGTGGTATGGATGGAGTGAAGGAGTCAAGGGGATGAACTGAGAGAGTATTTTAGGGGGAAACAGAACACCAAAGTCTAGCTAACCACCCAACAGGCCATCAATTTGGATGCGCCCAGCCAAGAGGGAAACCATGGATATAGACTATGAGGCTAGAAGCTGAGGGCAGGAAACAATAGAGAGACCCTCTAAAGAGCAGGTTGTACAGTGGTTCCTAGGAATCTCCTATGCAGGTGACAGGGCAGGTGTTGCTGGGACTCTGAAGGGTGCAGAGGGGCAGTTATACACACTGTCATTACCCCAAGCATAGCACTAGCTGCACTCTTCAAAAGTGTGGCTGTTCCTCCAGGGGCAAGGAGGAAAGGGCAGGGCAGACTCCTCCCAAGTGTTTCTAGAATTGTGAAGCATGCCCTGGTCAGGAATCTCCTCCAGCCTCCAGATAACTTTGCTCAATGCATTGTGGGGCTTCCCAAGGCCCAGAATTGCTCTAAATGAAGCTGAGATTTTCTTCCAGAACCTTATATTTCCCTGAGGAAACCCCCTGCTATGATTTGAATATGGTTCATTCCCACCCAAACTTATGTTGGGGCTCAGTCCCTAACATAACAGTGTTGAGAAGGGGTAGGTTTTTGAAGAGATAGTTAGGTCATGGGGATACCACCCTAATGAATGGATTAATGCATTTCTGGAGAGACTGGGTTACTTCTCTGAGACTAGATTCGTTCTCACAAGAATAGATTGTTGCAAACAAACCAGCCACAGTCCCTTGATCTCTCTTGTACACATGCTCTTTGCCTGTCTTTGCTTCCCCATCTACTTTCTGCCACAAGTTGAAGCAGCATGAAGCCCTCATCAGAAGCTAAGTATATGCTGACATCATGCGCTTAGACTTCCAGAACCATGAGCTACAATAAACCTCTTGTTTTTATGATTTATCCAGTCTCAGGGATTCTGTTATAGCAATAGTAAACAGACTAAGATATCGCATAAAGTGTACCCAGTCATCAGGGTATATTTCTCTGGTTATTTTCAACAGAGCACATCTTGGGGGCCGGAGGTCTGAAGGCAGACTGGCTCAGGTTAGAATTCCTGCCTGGGAAAGCAGTTGAGCCAGCTGATGAACTCTTACTTAGAGCTGGCCAGTCTTGTCAAACAAAGGGCAGAGTCAGTTCTGTAATCCTTTAGCATGAAGCAAAGCTTGCCTTCCTGTCATCCTTCCTCCAGAACATTCAGATCTATTTCCTTCCTGGTGGTATAATGGTACGAAAAAAATCAAATTTAGATACTTTGTCCTTTGAAGGATGATGTTGGTGTTTCCATCCAAGCCAACAACTCCATATGCAGGCAGATGTGCACACGCACACACTTAGGTCTGTGTGTTCTGCGTACATGAAGACCATGAAAGGTATTCAACTCTCTCAGAAATCAGGAAATGTTGGCTCATTGCTTTTGTTAATGACATTTTCATTTTGGCTCTTTTTAAATGAATTTCCACAGTCTGAACATTGAGGGATTAGTCTAGGCCCCCTGTGGTTACAGCTGTAAGGAGACTCCTCTGATGACTTGTGGCTCTAACATCCATTGCTTTTTTTATTATTTTTTTTTAGTTGTAAGTGGATACAATACCTTTATTTTATTTACTTATATGTGGTCCTTAGGATAGAACCCAGTGCCTCATGTGTGCTAGGCGAGCACTCTACTGCTGAGCCACAACACCAGCCCTATTGCTTTTTTTTAAGCACTGAGAATTGAGCCAGTCAAATATACCTGAGCTTGGGGCTGGGCATTTTATTTTCACCCTGGAGGGAGGGATACAAAAATAAATAGAACACATGCCTCTAAAAATTTAGGACTTTGAATCCTCAGGTATTAGTTAATATCCTGTGGCTGTCAAACTCCATAGGGGCACTTTGGCCTATTGCACAACCTGGAGACCTCCCAGTCCTGTCCTTTTATTCAGCCACAATTGAACATTTTGAGAAAAATCAACCCAGCAATCTCCTCATGTCTTTTTCTTTGACAACCATGAACTCCTGTGATATATTTTTTTTACTGTCACATTTTTTTAGAAATTTACCCAGTCTCCCTTCTCAGTTCTTACTGCCCTGTCTTCTGGTTGGATTTCTTTTAAGTAGGCCCATGTGCAATGCACTATGACTCTTTTGGGGGCTGTTCTAGAACTACATGGGCCCCTGGCTCTGAATTTTGTTTAGAGTTGCCTTAAAAGATGTCTTATTTGAGCCAGGTACCATGGTGCTCTCTTGTAATCCCAGCGTCTAGGGAGGCTAAGGCAGGAAGATTGCGAGTTCAAAGCCAGCCTCAGCAATTTAGCAAGACTCTAAGTAACTCAGCGAGACGCTGTCTCTAAATAAAATACAAAAAAAGGACTGGGGATGTGGCTCAGTGGTTAAAAAAAAGTATTATTTAGAAATGGAGCATCTTTTCTCATCTAAAGAAACATGAAGACTGTTGAGATTGGTGGAACCAGAGAAAGTGAAGTCATTCAAGGGAAGAAAATAAAAAAGAAAATTCCCCTCTGCTAATAAGTTAGCAAAAGAAGCACCTGACCAGTGCTGATGCAAGACAGCTCACAAACTTTCCCTTTTTTTCAAAAGGGAACCACCTCCATGATGCCACTGCTCTAGACACAAACACACATCTCTGCCTCCTCCCTTTCCACATCCATACTGGGACTACACTTTTCATACATTGCCTGTTAATGCAACATTTTCTGTCTTCCCTCCCCACCTCCCTTCTTCCTTCTCTCCCTCTCCCCACCCCCTGCTCTGTCACATTTTATGTATCTGCTACATGCCAAACTAGCACAACATTAAGGGATGTATTTTTCTTTGCCCAGTAATCTTGGAAAATAGTATGACTTGTAATTGTCTTTTTTTTTAATTTGGGGCCATGTGGTTTGAGGCAAGGTTGCTGGGGTAATGTCCTCCACTAGAAGAAGCTCATGTGAAATTGGTTATAGAAAGTTTCAGACCAACAAGGAGTGACCAAGACATCCAGGGGTAGGCGTTGTTGGCATTTAACTGGAAAGAATTAGGCCACAGGGTGTTGGCAGTTTCATGAATAAGAAATTACTCTGATCCTGAGGTACAGGAAGGTTAATTGGCAGAGTTTCAGTGATGACTTCATTAAGTAAACATACATCTGTCCCCAGTATAATTTACATAAAGACAGAGAAGGGAGGAAGGAAAAGGAAGGAGTTGGTGGAGAGCTGGAAGGGACTGACACAGGGGATAGAGGAGTGGTAAACCCTGAGCCAGAAACCCATCCCCAAATCCATCCACTCAGTAGAGGGCCTGTATGCAAGGGGAGGTGGCCCTTAGAGCAGCTTGCCTTTTTTTTTTTTTTTTTTNTTTTTTTTTTTTTTTTTTTTTTTGGATACTGGGATTGAACCCAGAGATACTTTACCACTGAACTACATAGGAAGCCCTTTTTATTTTGAAATAGGGTCTCAGTAAATTGCTTAGGGACTGGTAAGTTGCCAAGGCTGCCTCAAACTTGCAATCTTCCTGCCTCAGCCTCCCAAATTGCCGAGATTACAGGCATATGCCACTGCACCCAGCAGCAGTCTGCTTTTTTATGATAAAAGTTTGTCAGTACTCATATAGACAATACAGAAAAACATTAAGAAAGAAACACATGTATGCACTCATAATTTTACTAGTCAGAGGTCACCACTTTAAATTTATTTCTTTCTAGTCTTTTTCTGTAAAGGTTGTAGCATGGTAAGCTCATACTGTAGCTGCAATTTGATACCCATTTTCTCTGGCATGATGGATCTTTCATGCTGGTTAAGAACATGTTGAGGGTCAGACAGCCTTGGGCCTGACTCCCATCTCCTGCATCACTTGATAGCCTGGTGACCTTGGGAAATGCCTTTATATCTCTAAGCCTCAATTATTTCAATGGCAGAATGGGCATACTAATATCACCACCTCACAGAGTTTTTGTAAGGATTAAATAAGTCAGAGATTACTCCTTCTGTTTGTCAAATCACTTCCTCCTAAGAAAAAGAATATTAATTCACCATTTATAGATGAGAGGGAACAGTTTGGTAAGGTTGCTTGCCCAGTGTCCACAGCTAAGGATGGCAAGAGATTCGTAGTGACAGATATTAGAATCCCCACCTCTTGCCGACCATGCTATACTGTTTAACTCAGAGGAAATTGGCTGACTCACCCAGCTACTGAAAAGCAGTGCTGAAAATTTACTGAATCCAGAACCTATATGCTATGAGAGCCCTCCAAAAATTCCTTGTAGGTCTGCTATTGTCTGAGTTTTACTTAAAACCATTTCTTCCTGTGGCCCTGTACTACATTTAGTACTGGTGAGTCAGAGCCAGGACTGGGCATGTGTGTTTGCTGGTCCCTGTGGTAATGACACAGTAATATGTTTTCAAAGACCAGAAGAGTCTCTGGAGCTTTCCTAGAATCACAAGTATATGATGCCCAGAGAAAGTGAGGAGAGGAGGTATCAACAGCAATGTGTGTTCCAACGCTCCCCATTCCTATCCATCCTTAATGATTTTAACATTGAGATGGTTTTACCTTGCCCTTGGCCCTCACCCTTTTGCCCTTGGCATAACTAAGATGATACCCTTGCCAGATTCCCCAACTACTTATTAATTCACCAAGTTGAGCCCATCCATCTCCCTTCTACAGTCAATCCTGGATGACAAGGAAATGCCTGGCTATCTGGAACCAGATCAGGAATAAATGCCATTGATTACAGTTGATTATATTGTTGCCTCCATCACCTACAGAATGACAGTGTATGAGAGATAAATAAATAGTAGCCAATTTGCAAAACAAAACAAAAAAACCTCTATTCCAGTTTATCACATGTGACACGGTACATCTGATCCATGAGGGACCTCAAAAATGGTCTGCCAGCCTCAGCATAGAAAGGGGTAGAAGAAGGTATAGAACCTGAACTGGCTGCAGCAGACCCTCAGCCTACATTTTGTTAAGATCCATCACCGGCAGCAGATCTGATTTTTTTTGTCTTCATAGTGACTCTCTTCAAATCACTTGGTTATTCAGCAGATTAAATCTTAATTGCAAATGTGGTTTCAGCGTAGGAGTACCATTGTGCTTGCTGGTTTCAGGCCATTTTTGCTGAGCCGTGCTTTTCCAGAAGGCTGTTACAAATTTAGAAAGGGGGAAATAGCATTTCATTTGTCGATCAGAATTTTATTATGCCAAATGAATTTATTCTAGTATTTGTTTAGAGGTGCCAAAAGCTGACATCCCTGGAGAGAGAATTGCTCAGTTTTTTGGAGAGAGTCTCCAAATTGTCCACACTGTGCATAGAAAATATTGTCTGTGGTCCTTCTGTGAGAGGACAATTTGCCAAGTCTTATCTGGTCTAATTTTGATTATTTTTTCAGAGGCCCAAGAAACCACCACCTCCATCTGCTCCTGTCATCAAACAAGGCGCAGGTAATAAATATACCTTTCAATTCAATAAAATAAAGATGCACATCTTTCTTTTGCATATGTTCAAATTGTCCATGGTAGAGCTCAAGATTCCTGGATTAAAATGCCACAGATTGCCACATTGGGAAATTACGATTTGGTCTCAGCAGGCAGGTTTCAAATATACTGCTGCTTTTCCTAAACAAACAAACTAAAATCACTAAAACATGTCCCTGATACTGTGCAAAAATGGGAGTTCCCCAAGATAATGGTCAAAAGAACTTAAAAATAAATGAGTTTTGTGTTGTTTTTAATAAACTCCTTTTGAAGAGAGAACCTAATATTGTCCTGCTTCCCCTGTGCCTAATGGAGAGAGTCAGCCTAGGGAAGATTGTTTCCCATGGGCCATAGTGTCATTGCACACATATGGCCTTGCTGGATTTTCAGTGTCTGTCCTCTGTGGTTAACCAAAATTTGTACTTCCCTCACTTATCCATCCCCCAACAAAAAGATGGTTGTTTTTAGCCATGAATACTTTTTGTTCCCCGTTCTTTTTTAAACTTGAAGAGTCTAATTCACTTTTTCTGTATAATTCAGATATTAAGATTGAATAATATAGCAAGAATTGATGTTATTAGACTTTTGGTAACTCATTGCACATGAGATTTTCATACATAAAGAGGATGGTTCATACTTCCCAACAGAACTCTACTTTATAATTGTTACAGTAAATTATGGGGAGAAATTCCTCCATGAGTAACTAGCTAGGTAAGTGGCATTTTAAAAAGTAACAACTAAAACAGAATAGTAGGGGTATTTTTAGTTCTATATACTCACAGTTATGATATTTCTGTAACATTTAAAGTATGAGTAAATTTCCAGATTGTTTATATATTTATTAAGAATTTTTTAAAATTACTTTTGGCCCACCAAGTTGGGGAGAAAAAATCAATTGACCCCAGATTCCTTTGGTGTTCCCTCAGGCATAATTGAGAATTACAGAGATTAAGCCCTGAAATGGGATGTTAATTACATCTCCTGCTTGGCCTTCATCTATGCTGGCATTGAACAGTTTCATTTTGCCACCTAGTGGTTCTGGCTATATAAATATTTTATTGTGTAGAGATTAAAGCAGGCTATTTATGTGTTTTTCTCTGAGAAACCTTTCTCCTGGAGGCCTTGGTAACCATTGGAGACCAAGGAGATGTATCAAGTGGTCCATTGCTAAGGCAGCCTAGAATGTAGTTAACTAAGATTGGATTCTTCAAGATGGTCCAATTGTTGATTTTTTTCTGTATCTCTAAGAATGACACTGAACTTCTTCATTAGCATTAGGAGACTACATTGGTAGCATGGTAGGCAAATTCTTATCCTTTAGAAACAATTTCACCAATATTTGTGAAGGGACTCTGGGGGGCAAAGCAAAATGGCATTTCATCTTCCTAGACTACTTCTGCTAATTTATGAAGGATCTTGGGAACTGCTTTGAGATTAGGAGGTAGAGAGTTATTAAAGGGATTCAGATGAAGTATATGTTCAGTGGATTCTTCCTTTTAGGTCCTGAGATTTCTACCATTGTACTACACTCCTAGAACCTTTTATTATTTTTTTTTTAATTTTAAGACAGGATCTCTCTAAGTTGCCTGGGCTCGCCTTGAACTTGTGATCCTCCTTCCTCAGCCTCCTGAGTAACTGGGATTATAAGCATGTGCCATAGCAACCAGCTGTGAATATTTTTTTAAAGTTCTCTTGGCCTCAGAGGCTGTGTAATTGAGATTTTAATACCAAGCACCCATTTTAGAGCTGGTCATGTGAAAAGTCTGTCAGGCACTCAACCATGTCTATAAATAAGAGAAATATTTTTGATTGGTTTGTGCTCTAGTTATTTCTGAAGTTCTCTTATATGCCTGAGGTTAATGGCACCAGTAAGGCTAATGGCACACACGGTCTTTATTTTACTTTATGTGGTGCTCAGGTGAGGGAGCAACTGCAGTCTGCATGGGTAAAGATGAAATGCAAAGTGGTGCATCTAGGAAAATGTAATACTTGAGAGATTCAACAGAAAAAGAAGGGATATAGAGAGAAGCAATGTAACATCTCTGCACATCGCTCAACCTAAAATTTTGCTGTAGGTACTACTGCTATATTACAAGCCACTCCAATTTTAGTAGCAGAAAATAAGAATCTTCTTATGCTCACAGATACTGTGGGTCAAGAATGTGAACGGGGTATGGCCTGCATGACTGGTTTCTGTCCCATCAGGTCTGGGGCCTCGGTTGGAAAATCTGGACTAGCTGAGGCTGGAGGATCCACCTGGAAGATGGCTACTTAACTCACATATCTGGCTTCCCATGGCAGGGATACCTGGAAGACTAGGCTTAACTGAGCCTGTAAGCCATATCTACGTGTGGCTTCTGCAGGATAGTTGTCTTCTTACATGGAGACTAGTATTCTAACAAATAAAGTATTAGCTACATGGACTTTTATGACTTGCTTTGGAAATTACATAGTATCACTTCAACCACTGGCCAAAGCAGTTACAAACCTGTCCACATTCCTGGAAAAGAGATACAGATCTCACCTCTTAGTGGGAGATTTATCAAACAATTCCAAGCCGTGCTTTAAAACTACTACAAGATAGAATCCAGTTCCCTGTGAAATCACTTATTATTATAGAGCACAATATCCAGTGACCCCTTATTTTTGAATTTTGATGAGTGACTCTATATGTTCCCCATTCCTACTTAGTGACTATTTTATGCCTAAGGAAGCCAGGTTTAAATATCAAAAAATGTTAGTGGTGTTCTTATGAATGGAGAATGTATAGGCAAGCAAACATAATGAAATGGGCTAGAAATTACTTTTGCTCTGTTTCTAAGCAACTCATGTTAGCCAAGTTATGCCAGCATCCAACTCAAGAGGAAAAAAATCAATTGACTTTCCTATACTGATAAATTCTGAAATGCTGGTGTGTCTTATAAATGAATAGAGAAAATATTTTCTGATAACTATTGTCCTTTCCCTCCCAGGTACAACAGAGAGAAAACATGAACTTAAAAAGATACCTCCTGAAAGACCAGAAACGCTGCCAAACAGAACAGAAGAAAAAGGTATGGAATTAATTCTTCATTGGCACTTCTAGAACAGCAAGAGACAAGGCTGTCTGTCATAGTACTAGTTTGTATTAACCATAGAATTTGTTTTTTCTTTGAAATATGGTGATTATGAGTTTGTTTTGATTACTTTTAAGTATCCCATTTTTAAAAAAATATTTTTTAGTTCAAATGGACATAATACCTTTATTTAATTAATTTATTTTTATATGGTGCTGAGGATGGAACTCAGTGCCTCACACATGCTAGGCAAGTACTCTACCACTAAGCCATAACCCCAGCCCTAACATCCCATTTCTAAGCAAGCAGGAGATAGGGCCAAAATTTTTCATCAAATGAAAACTAATCAGACCAGTCACTTAACATATTGGGATTCTTCTGTAATATTTTTGCCATCACCACCCTGCCCATGTCCTGAAGTCAATGGACTATCAGAATATATCTGACAGTATCTATTCATCATCTTCCCTGTGCTTAGTGCCTAGAGTGCTCATTCACCTTTTTTTTAAAAAAAAATTATTTTTTAGTTATAGGTGGACACATTGTCTTTATTTTACTTTATGTGGTGCTGAGATTAAACCCAGAGCCTCACACATGCTAGGTGAGCACTCTGCCTCTGAGCTACAACCCCAGCCTGCTCATTTACTCTTGATGGGTAGACTTGGCTTAGTGAAATTCCCATGCAAACAAATGAAAACTTTCTTCCTTGGTCACTGCTGGGCTCTTGATTCTGGCTTAATAATGTTGCAGACACATGTCCTTGGTCAAGAATATTGGGGGTCAGATGGAGAGTGACACAGGAGTACTGGGGAAAGCAGCTTAGTGCTCACTTTTCTGAAGGTGGTCAGAAATATCATTGGCAGGGAAGTGGCTCAACACATCTTACACAGTCAGGTTTACAAATGTGTTTGATTCCCACTATGTCGAGTGTATCTCCCCCCAAAATCTGCATGCTGTAAAAGGACTCCTTTTATTAGGTGCCTAATATTTGATTGATCATACATTTTTATGGGAAAAGTGCTGTTATCATTCTGAACAGGAGGCGAGCAAATTCCATTTTAAAAAGCAGTTATTTTGAAGTCATAAGAGAAATGCTAAGTTAATGAATACAATTATTTGGAGGTGCTCCTTGGCAGCCTCATGAAATTTTATTGTGAAATTTAATGTTTTATATCAGCCCTCTAAGTTTTACCAACATTGCAAGCTATTAAGGATCTATACCTCTTTCTTTCACAGTGAATAGGTAGAATTTGAGCCATGGAACCTCATTGTGAAAGCCACGTCTGTGTCACACATCACTGAAAAAAATAGCCATTTAATGTATACTAACAAAATCATGTGTGGTGAAATAACCAAACCATCCCCTGTCCTCATGGAGGATACATGACTAGTGTCTAGGTGATAGCCAGGCTCCATGATGAGGACATCTTCCTACAGTGGCCCACGCTGACTTACTTATGGGCTAACTTGTGAGCAACCACTTTCCTTGGCTGGCCAAATGGCTGCACACCCCTGGTCCCTCTCCTCCCATGAGTCCTTGTTCTATGCCACAGTGGGTCAAAGAGGCAGAAGTCTCCGTCAAAAGCAATAGGGAAGCCTGGAAAGCAGCCCTGTCCCGAAACTAGGTATGCTCATTAGGGCAGCACACAACCTCCCTCCCATTCGTCCTGCTGGCTATTAGAATTCCTGTCCTTGTCCTAGTCCTGTTGCCCAACAGGAGTCATACCCCTGCTTAACATGTCAGATGAGCCTTCCTCTGGCACCAATATGAGTTCCTAGCATTCCTGGTTGGAGGGTGTTTCCCTATAGAAACATTGAGGGGGTGAGCAAGATGAAAGCTACACAATATCTGATGAGGTGCCAGTCAGCCTGGGCACCCAAACATTGAGTCTAAGTCAACCCAGGGAACCTACCTATGATCTAGTGGGCAACTCTCAAGTTCTGTATTTATCAACAAGAATGTGGATATATGCTTTTTGCACGTACATGGGGCAAGGCTAGTTGGGAAAAGAAAACTTGAAGCTGTCATTGAACACTGCCCAGTTTGGCCACCAAATCTGGTTTCAACTTCATCCCAATATCCCTGACTCCAAAGAGCCTTGGAAGCCATATATCTTGAGAAATCCCAGTTTACTGTCCAAGTTCAAACTGTACATAAAGAGAATCTAGAAGAATTGTTCTCCCAAATGTTTCCCCCTTTTACTGTCTCATAGTCCTTTTTAGAAGCAGACCCGAGAGGCGTCAGGCCTGATCCCTCCCCACACCCAGAAGCAGGTCCTGTAGGCCATTTATCAAACCCATCAACCACCTACTGAGTATCAGCTATATGCTAGCAGCACAGGCCTCCTAGGGAGATGAGCAGATGTGGGAGAGGCCCACAGCCTAGGGCTGTGCCAAGCATGCAAACACCCATAAAATGTCCCAGTGGAGCCTGTTTATAAAGGGCTGCCTTTAATGCTTAGGTGAGGAAGGAAGAAGTCTTCTTTGGAGTATGGGTCCAGCTGTTGAGTTGGGAACACGATGGTGTCACGTTTCAGCTAGGTTTTGATGGGTGAATAGGAGCTTGCTGAGGGTGGGCAGTAGCCAAATGGGCACTCCAGGCAGAGGGACCAGCACAAACAAAAGCCTGGAGAGAAGGGAACAGGGAGATTACATGGCTTTGTAGGGCTTTATCTCACTTGACAAGGAATAAGTGATACTCTTTGCTACCAATTCTACCTTCAGAAATGGCATCAGTGATTTTTTTTAAAGCAGGAAATAAGCAATCTGCATCAAAGTACTGTCACTTACACTAGATCCATCTGTTTTCTTTATGCTTTGTTAAACAATGACTTAAAGAAAGACCAGAGAGAGAGCCAAAACTGGACTTACAGAAGCCCTCCGTTCCTGCCATCCCACCAAAAAAGCCTCGGCCACCTAAGACCAATTCTCTCAACAGACCTGGTGCACTGCCCCCAAGAAGGCCAGAGCGACCAGTGGGCCCACTGACTCATACCAGGTACTGCTTCTCTCTCACCAAGGGGTGGGCATGTGATGAGTACAGGACACGATGAGGTGCTACAGACCTGCAGAGGGAGGGAGAAGGAAAGATAAAAGGGGATCAAACTTCACTTTTCTACTTTGTAGCAAAATTGCATGAAGATGCTGGCCACTTCTGTCCAGTGCTGAAAAAGTGGGTGCAAGGTTTGGGGCACAGTGTGGGATTTAGGATTAGCAGGTGAGGCTCATTCACACAGCTCAGGCACACTGTCTACACACAGGGATTTCCCTGGCTTTGTTAGAACAAGGCAAGCTGTCCTGCAGACTAGAGACGTGGGTAGCACCCCCATCTTCATCCCCTGGGTGTCAAGCTAGCCTCGGGTATGCATAGCTCCCTTACAGCTGTGTCCACTGACCCTGTCACTATTCTGTGAGGCCCCATTCCATACCCCAACCTCCTTCTGCTCTTCACTACGTGGCCTGTTGTAGAACCCAGAAGCTGGCATGGCAGAAATCTTCCTAGTGTACAAAGTCTCTGAGCTCTAAGACCCTCAAAGTCTTGGGAAATGCCTTCTTAAGGGACATATTTGAGATGAAAATTCCTTCACTGACTGACTGAATGCATATTTTAGTTATGTGAGATCAGAGTTTGTGTGCATTCCAGAACTGAGGTGCCTACCACAGATCAAGGAATTGTTGAATTCTCTTCATAGGTTTATTGCCAAAACTTTCTACCATTGTATATGTGTATTATACATGTTGGTATAATACATCAGAGCAAGTCAGTGACCCAGAGGTCTTCTTGTGTACTGTCAACACATTGGGGTTTTGTTCTTATAAACTAAATTTGCATGTTGAGAGTTGTATGGGGCTTCCGAGCTCTCACATTTGAGTCAGGCCTCCAGGCTGGAATCTCAGCCTTCCTCATAGGTGAAGTGTGAGTCTCAGCAAGTCATGGTCCCTCTCGCCTCACTTCCCTATCTGTAGATTGAGGATGATAATGGAATGCACCTAAATAATCCCCAAATATGAAGCCTCATGCCTGTAAATCAACAATATTTTCAATGTCATTTTTATTGTTGCCTATTGAACTGGGATGACCTTCAGTCAGACAAAAAGAGCTTGTTTACTTTAAAAATGTCTTTTTAAAATTGTGGTAAAATGCACATAACATTAAATGTACCATCTTAACCATTTTAAGTGCTCTGTTCAACAGCATTAAGTACTTTCACATTGTTGCATAACCATTTCAAGAACTCTTTTCATCTTGTAAATCCATAATTCTATACCCATTAAACAACAACTCACCAATTTCTCTTCCACACAGCCTGGACAACCACTATTCTTTTTCCCATCTCTATGAATTTGACTCCTTGTAGGTACCTCATATGAGTGAAATCAGACAGTATTTTTATGTCTTTTTATAACTGGCTTCTTTCACTTTGCATCATGTCCTCAATGCTCATCTGTGTTACAACATGGCTTATTTACTTTTTTATTAATTTTTTTTTGTAGTTGTAGATGGACAGCATGCCTTTATTTTATTTATTTGTTTATTTTTATGTGGTGCTGAGGATCAAACCCAGTGCCTCACATGTGCTAGGCAAGCACTTTGCCACTGAGCTACAGCCCCAGCCCTTCCTTTACTTTTAATAACAACAACAACAGAAATGCACCCCACCCCTGCTATCCAAATATGGAGGCAGGTCACAATGTGGATGGTTGAAAGATGTCAGAATCAACCAACAGTGATGGTTTGCACACACACCTATGTGCAGTGGAGCCCCCTGCCCAGTTGAGCACAGAGCTGTGGTCATCTTAGTGACATGTGAGCCCACTTGAGTAGCAACAGGTTTACCTGTGTCATTCTTCAGGTGTCTACCAAGGTCCAATGCAACAACTATTCCTGGCAATGGCCTTTGGGGAAAGGAATGAGACTTGGCTCCTTTTGAGCTGGTCACACCCCTATAGTCATGCTCTCTTCTACTGGCTGATAGTAGAAGGCTCTTTGCACATGTGCATGATGAGGCCACTTCACAGTCCCAGTGACTAGAACAAGAGTCATATTAGTAGTGTGGTTGGCCCAGAAGCTAGCACAGCAGAAGGGAAAGGTTTAATAAACCTAAGTGCTTCCGAGAAGAATATGAGCTATTCAATCAGGGAAAAGATATGGAACAAGAAAGGTCAAATTCACTACAGCTGGTGCAAGGAGAGCTGAAGCTCTATGCTGCCAAATTGGGTTAGCCTTTGGGGGCTGCACACATTTCGATGAACTTAATAACAATTTCCAAAATATTCCTGCTGCCCCTTCTAAAGATTTGAATGAAAGATCATTTGCATTCTAGAGTTTCCCTTGGCCCTCAGGTTATGGGATAGGTGTAGCTTTGTAAGCTAGGGGAAATGTGTCATCTTGACTGAACTTGTGAGCTCTCAGAGGTCCCATTTACTTCCTGCCTCTACCTGGCTCTCCTCTTATCTTGTTTTCCTAACATCCAGTTGTCAGTTAGGAGTATGGACCACCAAGGAAGATGTACAAGAGGGCTTTGTACAGAAGTCAGTGGGAAATGCAACTTCTTAATGTGTATGTCATCTGAGCAGTGTGGGAGAGGGAAGCCAGCTCCCAGCCCCACCACTCATCTTCTGGCTGCCAGCTACCAATGCACTAGTTTGCAAAAAGGCCTGGAGAGGAAGAAAAGACCTGAGATTCCTGCACAGCTGGCAGAAGGAAAGGCAGTGCCTACTCTAACTCAGTGGTTCTCAGACTTGGGCAGGCCTCAGAACCACCTGGCGACCTGTTCAAAGCAGATCCCTGGACCTCACTATGCAGTTGCTGACTCAGTAGGTTTGGGGTGGGCCTGAGAATTTGCGTTTCTTGTAAGTTCATGGCTGCTATTGCTGCTAGTGAAGTCAAGACTATGAGAACCACTGTTCTGGTTTCTCCCAAGTTGATGATGGTGCTTTCCCTTTCTTCCCTGGCCACCTCTCACACACCTGCTAATGCTCCATGACTTCTGTGCCCAATCAGCACGCCCCCCTGTGGAAGCCTTCTCTTACCTCTCACGATTCCTCTCTCCTTCAAATGCCTGACACCATGTTTAGCCTAGTGCTGGGCGCCATGCTGTGCCACTTGGGATGTGCACACCCCCGGACTCCTTTACCAGATTTAAAGCAGATCAAGAGTGTGTTTTGTCATCTCCACATGCCTTACGGTGTTGAGCATATGGTAGTGGCTCATTTAACAAACACTTGTTGGATGCCATGGTTCCTTAAAGGGGAGGAGGTGCCAGTGCTTATATTTTGTTCTATTTTGCCTCTCTTCTGTCTTCCTTCCCAGCCTCTGTACAGGCTCCTTAGCATGTGTGTCTTACATTCTAAGAAACCTAGTGTGATTGATTTCAACAGGCAAAAAAAAATTTAAAAATCAAAGAAATGTTTATTATTTCTCAGTACTTAATGCACTTTAATTTTTTTTTCTTTTTGCTAAGCAGTTGGACAACTGATGTATACACTTACCTGTTAATGAACTTGTTTTCTTCTGCCATATTAGTTGATGTAGGAACATAAACTGAATTCAGATTTATGTCACAGATCATCTGAAGAAAGGGTATTGTGTGCTGTGTGAACCCAAATCTTTGCCAGAATTTGCTGGACTGGATGGATGGATGGACAGACAGAAAGATGCTTGAACAGAAGGACACACAGTCAAATTGGCAGCTCTTGCTGGGAACTAGGCATCAGCTCCAGCTGCCGTGTCTGGGCCTGAGCTCCTCCTCACCAGCCAGCAAGCTTGCTGCCACGTGGTATTTTAGAAGAGACTGTCACTTTCTCTTTAAACAGGAACAAGCATCCCTGAGGGAAAAAAGGGATATGTAAGTTTAAGAAGACTATAGTCTTTTTTAGATAGATTCACTTAACACAAATGTATTGAGGGGCTACTGTGTGCCGGCCCCTTCTCAGATGGCCCAGTTCACTTTTTAGGAATTCCATCTAGGAAGATCAGAAGGACACCAGCCAGCAGTTTATGTCGAGTTTGAGCAAGCGGAAGCACACATTAAGGACCCTCAGATGTTTACATCCTTGACCACTAGTAAAAATGTTCCTTCAATTTCTGGAAAAGTAAGTTAGTATGGAATTTAGATACTTCAAAAATTATTATAAGAATTGATTTAAAAATTCAATAATGATAAGGTGGATATTCCCCTAGGCCATAATTATAGTCTGGGCCTTGGGGATGTCTTAATTATTATTTCATAGTATATAAAAGTAGGCTGTGCTTATCTCATCTAGCCCACAACATAACTAAGGTGTTTGGGGTGCAAAGAGCATTCTGCCTACCCCTCTTTCTACACTTGAGAAGACAGGGGCTCAGAAATATAAAACTTACTCATTTTGATATTTGAACATGAATATATTACAAATAACTGTCCATACCTAAATCTGTGTGCCTATATACAGATGAATTTATAAGGTTATATGTTTAATAATGTGTATAAAACTTTTTTGGGGCTGGGGTTGTGGCTCAGAGATAGAGCGCTCACCTGGCATGTGTGAGGCACTGGGTTCTATCCTCAGCACCACATTAAAATAAAATAAAGACGGCTGGGGCTATAGCTCAGTGGTAGAGCACCTGCCTTGCATGTGTGAGGCACTGGGTTCTATCCCTCAGCACCACATAAAAATAAATAAAGATATTGTGTCCATCTACAATTTAAAAAATATTTAAAAAAATAAAATAAAGATGTTGTGTCCACCTATAACTAAAAATATATATTAAAAAAAACTTTTTAAGGGTGTTTTTTTAGAATGCCTTTATTTAATGTGTTTATTTTTTATGCAGTGCTAAGGATTGAACCCACTACCTCACACATGCTAGGCAGGTGCTCTGCCACAGCCATAATGTGTATAAAACTTAATGAAAAATAAGTTCAGAAACCTTTGTGAAAAGAGCTCTTGAGATTTGGGAGAAGGGTACTTTAGAAAACAAAAAGAAAAACTAATGAAATGGTAGAGAGAAGCAGGTTGCCCTCAGCTCTAGTTAGTGCCTACAGTGGGACGTGGCAAGCCAGAAACCTGAGGGCAGAGCAGGTGTGTGGCCTCAAAGGAAAAGAAACAGATTTGTTAATCTTCCCCAACTCAGACATCCCAAGTTATAATCATATTTCTTTTTCTTCCCAAAGAACAGGGAAGTTGGAGCAGGATGTTGGCCCTGAATTGGGGTGGGGGAGCTTTGCCTGTTGTCTGCTGCAAGCTCATGTGTTCTGAGGGGCAGGCAACTGATAGGATTTGGTACCCAGGGTTGTAACTGTTAGACAGGGAGTGTGGGATGAAGGGGAAGGAAGTGCAAACAGGAATGTGAGGAGGAAGCCAGGCAGGCTAGGCTGGAGTGGGAGAAGTTGCTGATCAGAAGGAAGTACAGGAGCTGGTGATCAGAAGGGGAGGTTGTTGCTTATAACTTTATAGATGGGGCTCTTCCAAAGATGGGCCTATTCCCAGCAGGGGAGGGCATGAAGTGGGCAGCTGAAGGTGAATGAATGAAGGTCATAAGGGCTGAAGGGATGGGGAGCGATTTCCATGTGGTCATCATAGATATGATCAGGAAGATGGCAAGAGCTGGAGGAGAAAGCCAATGTTCTTCAATGCAGTGTCCTCCCATTGTGATCAGGGAGTTGATGACACTTCATAATAAGAAGGTTCAACCATGTGTAGCAGGTGGTATGAGCCTCAAAAGAGTGTTCTTGAAGTGGATGGGGGATGTGACCTTGATGTTGTAGTAGCAGAACTGTTCCATCCTGTGTTGGGCAGAGCCAAGTTAGTAAGTAGCCCTCATATTGGCTGGTGGCTGAAAGCATCAAGATGTAAGTGGGCCATTTGTTGAGGAGAGTTGGTTACCAGGGCTCAAACCTCCCAGAGGGCATTGTCCATTGACTTTGGACATGGAAGCTGGCATCAGAAAAGGTAATTCTAAAAGACAGTGGAATGAACTGGACATAATTTTCCTATGTTCACATATGAGTACAGCACAGTGAAACTCCACATCATGTACAACCACAAGAATGGGATCCTAATTAGAATAAGTTATATTCCATGTATGTATAATATGTCAAAATACATTCCACTGTCATATATATCTAAAAAGAACAAATACAATAACTTAAAAAAGAAGAGGTAATTCTAGAAGAGGGGTAGTTGGATGGTAGGAAGGCCTGAGGATATGGGAAGGAGGCCCAGTGACCTCTTCCTATGCCCCTTGGAGATGACCTGTTGCTTTAAATGTTAATCACATCACATGTACCTTTCCTGTGAAGAGCTGGAGGCCATGGCAAGAAGGTACAGTGCATGGGAAGGTGCAGTGCAATGGAGTTGCATTTTTTTCCACACCAAGTGATGCTGGAGTCCTGTCTTCATCCTGTTTTGTAGAAAAGAAGGGAAGTACTTTTACAAAAATTTTAAAAATCACACAAGGCATCACTAGGAATCTTTGAAAAGAAATTTAAAGCAGTCGCATAATTCAAACTCAAAATGAAGGCCTGAGCATCCAGGAGCACGTTTCAGCTGCCAACTCAGGGAACATTTGCATGTACTTCCACACTAGCTTTCTCTGATTTCAGAGAAACAGTGAGGTAAGTGACTGATGAGCTCAGAGGCATTTTAGCTTGAGACAAAGATTAAGTAGATACTTATATGCCAAGCATCAATGAAGTGTTTAGGGAAGGGCAGACCTTCCTGGTTCCTAGCCACACACACACACACACACACACACACACACACACACACAAAAACACACACACACACACACACACACAAACACATTTTTTTAATAGATGTCTCTCTTGAGACCATCTTACCAGTATGGGAGTTATGTTTTTCTTTAGATTGACCAAGGCAACCTGGCTACTTATTCACCAAAGGTTTCAACTTAGCAGGAAATATATGTCTAGGTTCTGATGTCCCTGAGGTGAATAGCTCCTATATCCATGAAAGAAAGCATTAATAAAATAGACCTTTGCTCTTCTTAGGCATAAAATAATCAATTGATGAATTTTAAAAGGGAAGGAAAAACTGGTGAGTGAGCCTTGCAAATGTTCCCTGAATTGGCAGGTAAGATGTGTGCTTGGCCGCTTTAGGCCGTCATTTGAATTTGGATTACTAGAGTGCTCCAAATTTCTTTTCAAAGATTCCTAGTAATGCCTTATATGATTTTTTTTTGGAGTGTTCCCTTTTCTACAAGTCAGGAATGAAGACATGTCTTTGGAGAATTCAGGAGGGAGGTCTAGGCTAGAAATTATGGAGGGTGGGTATCTTTGATTCATAGATGGCAGTAAAAGCATGGAATGGATGCAATCACTCTAGGAAATTATGGAGAGGAAGAGGTAGGGAGAGTAGAGGCGACTATTTATAGGGTAGAGAAAGAATTAGAAGCTGTCAAAAGGGTAGGGAAAGCAGGTTGTCATGGAAGTTAGAAGAAGAGAGTGTGTAGCAACGACTGATCAGTGGTTCTCATGCCTGGGCATGCATCGAATCATGTGGGGTGAGTTGAAAAGTTGGCATGAAGCCAAGCATGTGCAAACTTACCTTGTAAGAAATTAACTGGACAAAAGAACAGAAAATAGATGCTTGATGTGAATTCAGTGATAAGAAAAGCTTTCTCTGTGTGTTTGTATATATTTAGTTCATTTATTTCAGGTATTCGTCAAATGCCTACATTTGGCCAAGTCCCCTTCTAAGAGATGGAAAAGTCACTTGGCCAGGTCAGACATAGCTCCTGCCCACCCACTGCTTGCTTGGGCTTTGGAGCCTGGCACACCAGGATAGAAACCCCACACTTCTTCTTACATACCCTTTGACCTTGGGCAAGGTGCTCACCTCCTTGAGTCTGTTTCCCCCTCTGCAAAATGACACTGGAGGGGCTGGAGTTGTGGCTTAGTGGTAGAGCACTTGCCTAACATGTGCAAGGCACTGGGTTCAATTCTCAGCGCCACATATAAATAAATAAAGGTCCATGAACAACTAATAAAAAAAGTTTTTTAAATGACACTGGAAGGCTACCTTGCTCCTTTTTGTCTCCTTTGAAAGAGCTCAGCGGGTAACTTTGATGGAAGAGGGTTCCAACACAGTGGCAAGCAGGTCATGCTCTGGAGCCCCAAGAGAGTAGAGATGTAGATATCAGACAGCATATCAGGAGCAGCCACCCCTAGAAGCAGCAACAGGTTTGGCACTCTGGGGAGGCTGGGACCTGAGGGAGGAGAGTTGGATTATGGAGCACAGAAATCCCAAAAGGTTGGGGGAAGCACCTTTTCATATTTTAGGGTTGTCTGTATTACTTACTGACATGATTTCATTTGTATGTATAATCTTCTTTCTTTCTACCCACATGTAGACTGAATCCTAATTGTTGCAAAAAGAACCTACAGTATTGACAGGATTTAGCCCTGAGTGACATTGATTTTCCTGCTACTGATGACCATAATGAGGCAGTGAAACACTAGGAAGTATTAATACCTTGACACCCACACAGCACAGTACCATTTGATTTCTGTCACACTTCTTCCATGGACTATTTCTCTAAATACTCTTTCTCCAAGCTGCAACCCACAAACTGTTCTCAGAGTTGTAAAATGATAGGTTCTTCTTTGTTCAGACACAGGCCAGGAGTTGGACTCAGCCTCTTTAAAGCCCTTTGCACCTCTCTGAGCCTCCAAGCTGAGGCATAGCAGATGAGGTCTACAGACAGCATCCTCTTTTTGCCTTAGAGGGTTAATGGGGCTTTTTGTGCCCTGCATGGGCTCTGGAGGGAAGCCTTCTTCCATGTATACTTAAAGAGTGTACATAAAGAACAGAAATTTGGAGAGGAATTGAGTGAGCAATGCCCATCACCTTCCAACATGTCTTCACCATCTATAAATAGAGAGCTTGTTTGTGCTCATTTGGACAAGGACATGCAATGCAAAGGGACAGCTGCCAGGAAAACCACTCTGATTCCTGTTTCTTATGCCTCTGGCCTCACTCAGGTTGTCCCAACTTAAGTGGGACCGCTTTTGCAATCCCAAAGTGCTTTTGATGCCTGGAGACATTTTTGGCCACCAGATGGGCACATAGGGACTCCACAGATCTCAGCAGGGCCTTTGGATCTATATTTCTGGGAAAGGGGAGGGAGGCCCTCCATCTGATGAGTAAAGAAAACTGGAGTTCCTGCTGCTCCTATTTTGTTCTTTCCTGATGGAAAGATCCAACCTCCACAAAAGTCACATGCATCCCGGGGCAGAACGCTTCTGAAAGACTGATTTCACATCTGCCGTCTTCACAGATGGTCCAAACCCTCTTGTAGTTGTTATTTTGAGAGGAAAAAAAAATCTCTTGGAGCACAGAACATGCGCATGTGGATGCTTGTCTTTATTATTGCCATCCCAAGTATAGTGGGGAAAGATTGGCCTGGGCATCAGAAACCTTCCATCTGGTTCCAGCTCTGCCACCAATCAGCTCATGGCCCTGGGCACATCCCTTCCCTCCACCGAGCATAGGACCCTTGCCTATAACAGAGTGGGGCTTGATCTGGGTAGGGCTCTGTCCAGCTTCATGGAGCCGAGGTCTGATATTCCAGAGTGGGCAGCAAGGAGGAGTGCTCACTTGCATTGACTGTAAATCTTCAGGTTCATTATTGGACTGAGACCTTGGAGGTGAGCAGTGATTCCTCCTGACTTTACATTAGAATGGGGTGATAAGTAAGTTTGCTGAGTGGGAGAGAGGAAGAAGACAGGGTGATTCAGGTGGTTTCTCTGTGGTCTGACATTTGACCTCTGCCATTGTCCATATGAGTGGAAAGCTCCTGGGGAGGATGAGAAGTGGTAAAAAGATAGTGGATGCATAGCATGTGCGACAGTGGTTGCCTGCACATAGACAATGGGGCTTTTCTATTTCTTTTCCTTTCTTTCCAACTTCTTCCCCTCCTCCATAAAATGTTTTAGGCAGTTAAAGCCCAAACATTTGCATTATGGTAGTACATCCTTTTGAGGGAAAGAGGGACTGCAGAAAAGAGTTACCATATGGACTTGGAATCTTATTCAGTGAGAAGGGTGGAGCCATTCTTTCTGCCATCTTCTCTACTCACCTCCAGAAGGTTTGTGGATCCTTTGTAGGATTTGTTGTTGTCGCTGCTGTTAGTGCTGCAGCAAACTTGTTTGCTTGCTTGCCTTGGCTTCTTGCGTACTTCAACACCTTTTCCATGCCACATGTCTTGGCTTAACTGTCCCAACTTGGGCTAAATTGGGCCATGCCACTGGCTGAGTTCACATTCTCAAGGGATACACACTGCATCTTCCACATTCCCGTCAGTATGCAAGCCCCATCTTAGGTCTCAGATCTAAGTGGGAAGAACAGGCCCCTCTGGATGCATGATTTTTGTTTATTATTAGGACTTCTTAACTCAGGGAGCAAAGATAATTTACCCAGCTGGCAGTGAACTGAGGTGACACAGGCTGCCCGGCATCATTGATGACTCACTGTCCCCATGGCCATATCCCTAGCCTGGAAGACCAAGAGGCTGATTAATACAGCAGCTTCAAGAAGTGGTCAGCAGCCTTGGCTCTGCAATTAGACTTAGGCTCAACCCTTATTGCCAAGTGACTTAACCTTCCTGATGGTTGTCTTTCCTATAAAATGAAAATCCGGATGTCATAGGTGCAGTTCCCCAGGAAGCAGACCCAGAGCCAGCAGAATATGAAGATTTGTTTTAGGATTCCATACCCATGTAAGGGAGAAGGAAGCATGATTGGGCAGAGGGAGAAGTCAAATTGTGATACTTGCTCAAAAAGCATCTGCCAAATCCAAAAGGAGCTTTGGAACTAAAATGGCCCATCTGAATTGTCCCACATTGCGCTGAAATTGCTGAGACTTTTATACGGTGGGGTGTGAGCTGACCTGCAAGGAGGCTCTCTACAGTTGAGAGAGTCCCTGGAGGGGCCAGTAACTGGAAGCCACCCAGTGACAGCATTCCAGTGAGGAACCCACCCCTGAAGAGGTTCGGGACATAGTGGATACTTCCAGGGGTGGTAGTGAGGATGGAATACTTAATACCTGAAGGATGCTCTTCTAGTGCCTGACATATGGTAAACATTCAGCAAGCAGTAGCTGCTGTTGTTATATCCATGGGTTGTACTTTTCCTTCCTCAGTTCCATCAACTGTTCAGTCCCTTCTCTGTGATTTAGCCTCCCTGTACAGAGAAGTAAGGAGACTCTTAGCTGCGAGTTGTCTATTCAAGCCACGTGTTTTAAGTGTCTGTAACTAAAGCTGCTAAGAAAAATACACAAAATAGCTTTATTTTAACTTCAAAATCAGAAATGAGCCAGGATAACTTTGTTCTGAAGCCTTTGGATAGATGGTGCTAGGTATTGCCAGCCTTCTACTATGTTCTTTTATTTAACAGCTGTGATCATAAAACCCATCAAACAAAAACACTTATAGGAACCGGTAAATGATAGAAGGATGGGCTTTTTCCTCTTTCTTGGAGTTCAACAACACCCTGTTTTGCCAAAAAGAACCCTTGTGTTGGGCAGACTGGGGGAGAATGGGCACTATGGGGGGCTGTATCCTCATTGGATGGCAGCCACTCCAGACATGTGCTTCTGTGAATTTCAGAAATTCTGGTATTTTTTAGAACTGAAGTTCATTAGCATTGTTGTAAAGAGGCTATAAATACAGTGAAAGGCATTTACAAATAGACATTGTAAAATGCTTACACACCCACAGTCTGAGCACTGTCAAAACACCAGCTGCAGCTCCCCTACTTGGAAGGATCAGAACCTTTTTTAAACTACACCTACTGTGTTTTCAAAATAGGCTAGCTTCTGGCCCTACATAGATCATTTCCACTGAAGCTTGTGTCTGGCTCTTGGCATGAAGGATCAGGGCTCAGTTATATATGAGCAAGATCTCAATCTCTTTCCTGTCAGAATGTGGCTGGTGCTTTAGAATTTGGGGAGGAGTCACTAGGGGATGATTAGTTCTTATTTCTTCAGGGTGGTCCTTCATGGTTCAGGGTATCAGACCATCTGTACAGAGCCTGCAGGCTAATCCCAGAGATATGAAACTCTTCCCTGGCTCACCCAGGACACACCAAATGCCAATTGAAGAGCAGCCACTTTGGCCAACTTCTAGTTCAATGACTTTTCCTTTTTATTCAGTAGCACCAGAACAGCACTCCCCAAATTTGGGATCGAGCCTCTAGTAGCTATAATCAGTTTACAGTTTAGTTTTACATTTACACTATGTTCTTTATAATTCTAATAGTTGTAAAGACAAAATGCCCATATAGCAATAGTTGTCCATTGACAGCCACAATCCAGAAATGTTTTGTTTTTTTTTTTTTTTAGTTTCTTTGGAGTTCTCAGAGTTGTTATTTGCTTAGGCTACCATAACAAAATACCACAGACTGGGTGGCTTACACAACAGAAATTTATTTTCTCATGGTTGTGAGCGCAAGATCACACTAAGATCAAGGTGTCTGCAGGATTGGTTTCTTTTGAGGCCTCTCTTCTTGGCTTGCAGGTGGCTGCCTTCCCTCTGGGTCCTCACAGGGTCTTTTCTCTGTGTATCCAAACTCCTCCTCTTATAAAAACACTAGATTAGTTTATGGCTCACCCTAAGGACCGCATTTTAACTTAAAGGCCCTGTCTCCAAATGCAGTCACATTCTGAGGTATTGGGGGGTTAGGGCTTCAACATTTGAATTTGGAGGGGACATAATTCAACCAATAACAGACATAATCTAGGGGATCTCCAAGAATTTGTTTTTCATTTAAAAAGTGTTGAGACGTTACTCAAGTGTGAGAAGTGATTTGAGAATGAAGGTGCTGTGGTCTGAATGCCTGTCATCCTCCAATTCACCTATTGAGATCCTAACCCCCAAGGTGTTGCATTAGGAGGTGGGACCTTTAGAAGGTGATTAGGTCACAAGGGTAGAGCCCTTACAAATGGCATTAGTGCCCTTATAAGAAACCTTTCAGCTTTTACCACTTGAGGATGGGGTGAAAAGATACCATCTATGAATCAGGGAGCAGCCCTCACCAAACCCTGAATCTGCCAGCACCTTCATGTTGGTCTTCTAGGCTCAGAACTGTGAGCAATAAATTTTTGTTTATAAGCCAAGCTACCAGTTTACAATGGTTTGTTGTTTTTGGTGGTGCTGGGGATTGATCCCAGAGGTTTGTGCATACTAGGCAAACACTCTACCAACTGAGCTATATTCCCAGCCCAGTTTACAGCGTTTTGTCAGCCTAGAAGAACTAAGATAGGTTAGAAAATCAAGAATACACCCAGACCTGATGGCACATGCCTATAATCCCAATGGCTTGGGAGGCTGAGGCAGAATAATCGCAAGTTCAAGTTCAAAGCCAGCCTCAGCAATTTAGTAAGGCTCTAAGCAACTCAGTGAGACCCTGTCTCTAAATAAAATATTTAAAAAGGGCTGGGGATGTGGCTCAGTGGTCAAGTACTGAGTTCAATCCCTGGTACCAGAATGCAACTTATCCACAGGTTATTGTCTAAGGTATAACAAGGTCCAGACAGATCATAATGTTTGCCTATTCATTTACAGGAACTTTTTTGGCATACCTACATGTACAAATCCTTGAACTGGTAGGGGATAAATGACAAAGCCCACTTCTGAAGATTAAGTGAAGAAGATCACTAGGTACATAGATCTCATATATGGAATCTAAAAAAGTCAAACTCAGAAATAGAGAGTAGAATGACAGTTACCAGTGGCTGGTGGAGAGGGAAGGTAGACAGGGAAAGAGGAGACATTGGTCAATAGGCACAAGTTTCAGTCAGGGAGGAAGAATAAATTCTAGTAATCAATTATACAGCATGGTGACTATATTAATAATAATGTGTTGCAATCTTAGAACAGCTAAAGAAAGGATTATAAATGTTCTCACCACAAAAAGATGATAAACAGTTGAGGTGATGGGTATGCTAATTAGTGTGATTGATCATTCTACAACATATGTGTGTATTGAAACATCACATTGTATGCCATAAATATGTATGATTGTTGTCAATTAAATAAAATAATATTTGAAAATAAATTAAAAGCCAGATCCCAAAGAAAAACAAATACATATAAAAGAACAAAATAGTTGAGAGTGACAGTAAAAGGGAAATAAGGGCAGAAAAGTAATAAAATCCAAGATATGATGAGCACAGTAATACATAACAGAGTCTTCCAACAAACCCTCAAGATAGGCTCATGTTGGACTGGAAGCTTTCAGCTGTCAAATCAAAGAGAAGCACAGCTTCTTCAAGATCCATGGTTACCAGAATACACAACTAAACCACACGTTCAGAAGCAGCTGCGTTGTTCTGAGATGTATGTGATTAACTTAGGAGCAAAATTCCTTCTCTCCGATAGTCCCTCTTATTTACTGCTGAGCTTCCCACCAGGATGTCACCTCAAACCATCTTCCCTCTTGACCAGATAAAGCAAGCAAAAAACAAACACAAACAAGGAAAACAACAACAACAACAACAAACCCAGCCTAGTGGAATTAACTAGTCCCACTGTCTGAATGACCTTTCTCCCCAGGCAGGATATGTGTAAGTTCTGGTTCTTGGTGTGTTCCAAAATGGTTAGGACTGTCTGGCTGTGAGTATAACATGAGTTGAGTCTGTGAGTTTGGAGGATGAAACCACCAAATCCATCAAGCCCTGTGGCTAACAAATAATAATATTTAAGGACTCTCAAGAAATTATTCTATTCTATTTGAGGAAAGAAAGACATTTTAAAATAATGATCCTTTCCTACTAATAATTCTGCATTTTTAAAATATTTCATCCCTGAGTACCCGTGGGGGGATCATTTCTAAGAACCCCCTCCAAGGATACCAAAATTCTTGGATGCTTAAGTCACTTATATAAAATGGTATTCTATTTCCATTTAACCTATCCTCTTTTGTACTTTAAATCATATCTACATTACTTATAATAACTGATACAATGTAAATTCCATGAAAATAGGTGTTAAATTGTGTTGTTTAAGGAATAATGACAAGACAAAAAAGTTTGTATGTGTTCAATACAGATGCAGTTTTTATACTGAATATTTTTTCTTTTTTCAATATTTTTGTTTTTAATTGACAAGTCATAATTTTATATATTTATGGGGTACAGTGCAATATTTCAATACACATATAAAAAGTGTAATGATCAGATCATATTAATTGGCATATCTACCACCTCAGGCATTTATCAATTTTTTGTGTTGAGAGCATTAAAAATCTATTAGCTGTTTTGAAACATTCAATTAATTTCTGTCAACTTTAGTTATCCTACTATGCTATAGAACATTAGAAGTTCTGGGTGCAGTGGTGCATGCCTATAATCCCAGAGGCTTGAGGCTAAGGCAAGAGGATTGCAAGTTCAAAGCCAGCTTCAGCAACTTAGCAAGGCCCTAAGCAACTCAATGAGATCCTGTCTCTAAATAAAATACAAAAATGAACTGGGAGCCGGGCACGGTAGCACACACCTGTAATCCCAGCAGCTCAGGAGGCCGAGGCAGGAGGTTCTCAAGTTCAAAGCCAGTCTCAGCAATGGTGAGGCGCTAAGCAACTCAGTGAGACCCTGTCTCTAAATAAAATCCAAAACAGGGCTGGGGAATGTGGCTCGGTGGTTGAGTGCCCCTGAGTTCAATCTCCAGTATATTAAAAGGGGTGGGGGTGCTGGGGATGTGGCTCAGTGGTTGAGTGCCACTGGGTTCAATCCCCATCACACACAAAAAAAAGACATTAGAAGTAATTCCTCTTATCTAACTGCACTCCTTTACTCTATTAATCCTCCTCTCCCCACCTCTGCCCCCTCCACACCCTTCGCAGGCTGGAAGACAGAATTTCATTCCTCTTATGACTGAATAATACTCCATTGTGTACGTGTGTGTGTGTGTGTGTGTGTGTACACACCACATATACTTTATGTATTCATCCATCAATGGGCACAAAGGTTGATTACTATCTTGGCTATTATGAATAGTGTTTCAATAGACATGCAAATACAAATGTCTCTTTGACATAGCAGTTTCATTCCACTTGGCTGTATATATGATAGTTCTACTTCTAGTTTTTTGAGGAACCTCCATACTGTTTTCCATGGTGACTGTACTAATTTACATTCCCATCAATAGTATATGACAGTTCCTCTTTCTCCATGTCCATGCCAGCATTTCTTATTTTTTGTCTTTTTGATAATACCCATTCTAACTGAGATACGATGAGTTATTATGGTTTTGATTTGCATTTCCCTAACAATTAATGATGCTGAATATTTTCCTCATAAGCCTGTTGGTCATTATTCCTCTTTTGAGAAATCTCTATTCAGGTCGTTCATTCATTCATTTTAAAAATCAGATTATTTGTTTTATTGCTGTTGAGTTATACAGTCTTAGATTGGTTGAATCCATAGATTCAGAACACACTCATATGGGGGATTGACTGGACCTTCAAATTACTGGATGCCAGAGCCCTGACAATAAAATGCATTGAAATGTATTTCTCCTTCCCACCCCTTCAGTTGGCTCAGGATCTCTTTGATTCATTGGCCCTGAGCTGTGGTGGCCAGGGGAATGAAGAAAGAGCCTGCAACAGAACCCTTTTTGGGGGGCTCCACAGTCAAAGGAAATTGGGTGAGGCAAGAAATAAAGGTCCTTTTATGGAGCCCAAGTTATTTCGCCTTTTCAAGTTCAGTAGATCATTCTCTGCCTAAACTTGTATTTCAACCTAGCTCTGAAAGGCCCAGTAAGTCCCATAGTGCACACTCATTGAATAGTATTCTGGTGATATTGCTCTTAGTAGAGACCATGCCCTTGGGCCCAGCCCTACTCCCACAACCTCCTTGCCCTCCAAATTTACAGGTCTTCTGCTGCAGCCTTCCCTCCACCACCCACTACTTCCAGGACTCACCAGATACACCAGGACATACCAGACACACCAGACTCTATCACACCCGGCTCAGCACAGCCTGGCCCTCTCCAACCTTGCCAGCTTTTTTCCTCTTGCTTCTAAGGACCCCTGGGCACAGGTGTACCCTCACCTACCTTTGAGTCCCTGCTCAATTATGCCTTTTACAAATATGTCCTCTTTCCCTTTTTCTCCAAGGCCCAGCAATAATGCTGTCTCTGTATGCCTCCATCCGGGGCCATACAGATCCTCTGAACAAACCCAGGACTGTGGCATACCTGTGTTGTGCATGCCTATACCATATGGGCTTGTGGTTGTTTGTCTGTCTCTCCCATTTAGACCATGCTCCTTTCCAGAGTAGGTACCACCTGACTTGGCCCTCTCCAAACCCCCAGCACAATAGGTATTTGTCAAGTACTTGTTGAGTGACTGTTCCTCCTTGTGTAGTTGAGCTTCAGGCCATGGTGACCTTCAGGAGCTATGAGATGGACTATTTCTGTTGCTTTCCTGGGAACAACTGCTCAGCTTCTCCTTCTCATTTTATGGGCAAGAATCTTTTCCTGTTTCACTGCCATCACAGCCCTTGGATAATCTTGTTCAGGGCTCATCTCCCTGAGAGGGCCAAAGAACTGCACTTTTAGAGGAATTTGGAAGAACCTTGTGCTAGTGGATGAGGAAGCTGGGTTTCTTTCTCATTGTCTTGAAGGCCTGTTCCCATCCCAAACATGCGCTGCTTCCAGCCCAGATACAGGAAATCACTCGTGTCCTGATGGGCACAGGGGCACCCACCCAGGAGCCATCTAATTTTACAGACTTATGCCCTGATGCCAGCTTTCAGGCTGCCAGATCTCAACTCGACACCTTGTGCCTGTCAACAGCCTGGCTGGTGCCTCAGCCCCAGGCCAGAGAACCTTTTCTTCAAGGTTAAAAGTAGCTGACCTTTGACAAGCAGCATTGGCTAAATTCCATGTTCCTTAAAAGGGAAGCTCCCAGTTTGCCAGTGCTTATTTGGCCATGGGGCAGGAGCGGGCCTCTGTTGCACCCTGTGTATCCAGAGGGAGGGTTTGTGGCTGAAGGTGATTGGGGAGCAGTCATTAAAATAGCCATCTTCGAATCTATGTGCAGGAGAGGGGGTTATCCAGTCCATTCCCAGATTGTACCACGGCCCATGTGGCTGGACAGCTCATTGGCTCCCAGTGGCTCCCTGTGGCTCTGTCACAGGCAACAGTGCCACTTGCCCCGTGCACAGCACCCTCCTTAACATGTATCCAGCAAGAAAGCTCACAGAATGACGAGAACACATACCGATTATTAAATGTCTGGACTTGTGTTTTTAACGTAGGGGTGACGGTCCAAAGATTGAATTGACGGGCAGTACTCTAGCCAGCATCCTGGACAAGGATCTCTCGGATCGCAACAATGACATTGGTGAGTAAAGACATTGTTCTGCTTTCATTCCAGAGTTGGAAAGGAATTACAGATCCTTGTTTCCCCCTTCAGGTAGTGTGATGAGAACTAACATGATAATTGAAATGCCAGGCTGCCAGCCCTTGCTTGGCTTTAGATGTCACAGTTTTGTAAAGAAGGGAAGGGATGGTACCTTCTGCATGAAAACAGAGTACCTAGGATTTTTACCCTTTCTGGCCTTAGCAGAAACTCCTTGCAAAGTCTAATGAAAAGAAATGATGAATAAACCTTTTTGTGAAAGTGGGCATGAGCACATTTTTCCAGTGATATGTGTATTTAGCATAGACTGAATGGGTACAAATACAAAATGGCAGAGATCATTGTAGATCCAGCACTGAGTATTTGGACTCTGAGTTTAAAATGAGCTTTGGTATGGTAATTGCCAGTTAGTCTCCTATACTACTGAGTTTTCTCAAGGACAAGATACTACCATGTGATTAACAGGAAGGGGGCTAAAATCTCTCTGGGTAAACATAAGTCAGCGGTTCATTTGGGGGTATCCTTGGGTAGATATGAGGCTCTTAGTGGTCTCACCGGAATGATAGCTCTGTTAGGAAATCCAGATTCAGGGATCAAACTTTTTTAGCTTTACATCTTTTATTTGTACCTACTGTGGTCATAAGTCAGCATTCTTTCATATTCTGTATATTGTAGAGGGCTACATTTTGAACTTTATCTTATTTTAATTTGACTTTATATTGTGAGGTAATTATAGATTCAGACATGTAAGAAATGGTAGAGCTCTGTATTCCCTTTACCCAGTCCCACCTCTGCATTGTAATTTCTTCCAGAACTATAGCATAATATTGCAACAGGTCATTGATGTTGATGCAATCTGCCAATTTTACTCAGATTGCCCTGTTTTGCTAATAACTGTGTGTGTGTTGAGTTTGCCGCAGTTTTTTTCATATGTGTAGCTTAGTGTATCACCGCTGGGATTCCTCACATTGCTCTTTTCTGGCCACACCCACCTCCCTCCTGCACACACCCCACCCCCAGCCTCTGGCAGTCACTATCAGGGATTGATTTTTCATTTCATGGAATATACATTTCCAGCATCATCTGTGTTGGCCACTCAACATTTAGAAACAGTTCACCAGTTGGCAGGCCTTATAAGAGCACTAGAATGCTTGACGTGAATGTTCTTCTTGCCTGGTTTTCATCCCCTGTTTGAGTGCTGTTTTCTTATGAATCTGCTAATAGAATTGCATCTTTGCAAACTGCTGACCTGCAGTCTCTGGCCTGACCTCTTGAAGGCTTGCGGGCAGATGTGTGGTCATGACTGTAAATACCAAAAGTACTTGCCCTGTTTCCAAAAGCTGGTTTACATCCTCAGCCAGCCTTTGAGAAGCCCAGTCAGACAGCAAAACCTTATAGCTTGGGCTAATGCAATAACAGCAGGAACTCTGGCCTGCTGTAGCATTTGATCTGGTGAAAAGACAGGGAAAAGCAGAGCAGCAATCATCTGTGAATGAAAGAGAATCATCAAAGTGAGCCAAATTAAGGTCCATTTCTACCACTGGGGTCAGTGTTTGGGCTCCAGAGTGACTGGTGGGCAAAGTTCAGCCAACTGCTGAACTGTTTCTAAATGTTGAGTGGCCAAAACAGATGATGCTGGAAGGTCAGGTGGGGCATTGGTGAAGGTCAGGTGGGGCGTAACACAAGAAGGGAGGTATTCTACCTCCAGAGTATACAGAGCCATATGTCTTGCTTGTGAGGAGCATTGACCTTTGTTTTCTTTGGGTTTGGAGATACCTAACAAGGCTAGCGTCCAAATATGAATAGTATATTTTCCAGTCTAACCAGCTAGTTTGGAAATGTTGGAGGCATTGATGTGGGAAGGGTAAGTCTATAGAAGCTTTTCATATTGTGAAAACTAAGCACCAGATGTATGTATTTGGGAACTCAGAAAAATGATGCTGAAGTTTGGTTCTTTCATTTTTGCCAAGAAAACATTAGTTCCCAAAGACTATAATACCTCAAATTAACCACTTAATGTATATATATTATTTGCATCACACAGAATGATAATTGGCAACTATATAATCAACCAATAAATATTTGAGTACCTCCTACTTAAATGCAAGGCTGCCTGGGTACTGAGGCTCTCACATAGACCCTGCCTTCTATTGGCATTAGATCTACTTGAGCCCTTAAAGCAGCAAATGATGACTGGGTGGTAGAAAGTAACGCTGATCAAAAGAAAGCATGTTCCCCAGGACTGGTGTGCTAGGATAGGCTCCATAAAAGAGGATGGACTTATCCATTCCTTGAAGTTGGATTTTTATTAGGCAGGGGAGAAGGTGGGCAGGGAAGTCACATGGGAAGTGTTGACAGTTATGTGTAAACCAGCCTGGCTGCAGTAGTGTTTGTCCTGGGAAGGAGGAGAGTTGACCTGGAAATATAAGTGGGAGCCAGATAGTGTTTATAGGGGATAGATTTGTGGTTTATTTTGTAGTGGGAGCCATTGATGGTTGACACTGAAGTGACATGATCACATCTAAAAATTAGGATAGAGAGCTTTGCGGGACCAATTAGAGGAAAGAAAGGTAGGTGTCAGGGAGTCAGGTTATTTGATAGTTGAGGTGAGAGATAAAGCCAAGATTAAGCTGCTCACAAAAGGATTGGGGACAAAAGAAAGGATGTAAAAGCAGCAATACAGGAGAATTATTGCTAGACCTTAATAACAACTTGGATGTGGGAGCAGGGAGGAAGAGAGAATGATAGGTTAGTTGTGAGGTTTTTAGGGTTGAGTGACTGGGGTAACAATGACCTGAGTGGAAATGATCATGTCAGCAAAAGGAGCTGGTTTGGGAGGGGGCATTTAATTGATGGATTTAGTTAAGCATGTTTACTTTGAGATTTGGACAGATCCCCATATCAGTGCTGGGCGGAGTCTGAAAATAGAGGTCTGGGGCTCTAAAGACTGGCAGGGATTGCAGATAGAGATTAGGAGTTCCCTGGAAGCTGTGGCAGGAGCAAACATTACAGAATTGGCATCTGCAGACCTGGGTTTGAGTACTGACTCTTCAATTTCCAGGCTAGATGCCCTTCTCTAATTTACAGATTCTCTGAGCTTCTACTTCCTTACCTGTGTCTGTCTTGTCTTCCAGAATTCTGCAAATCACTTGTTGGGCTGCCAAAAAAAAAAAAAAAACATAATAGAAATGCTTATTATTAATGTTGTTTGCTTAGAAGTGGCTGCTGGGTCAGGAAGAAGATAATCTTTACCATAGGAAAGGGGAAGATAAAGGCAGGCGCAGTGGCACATGCCTGTAATCCTAGCGGCTGGGGAGGCTGAGGCAGGAGGAATTCAAAGCCAGCCTCAGCAATAGCGAGGCACTAAGCAACTCAGTGAGAACCTGTCTCTAAATAAAATACAAAATAGGGCAGGGGATGTAGCTCAGTGGTCGAGTGTCCCTGGGTTTAATCCCTGGTACCCAAAAAAGGCGGGGAGGTGATGAAGCTGTGCATAGCAGTGCACGCCTGTAATTCCAGTAGTTTGGGAGGCTGAGGCAAGAGGATTGTGAGTTCAAAGCCAACCTCAGCAATTTAGTGAGGCCCTAAGAAACTTAACGAGACCCTGTCTCAAAACAAAATATAAAAAGGGCTGGGGATGTAGCTCAGTGGTTAAGCACCCCTAGGTTCAATCCCTGGTACAAAAAAAAAAAAAAAGAAAAAGAAAGAAAGAATAAAAAGGGAAGATGAATTTAGGGCTCAAGATCAAACCCTAGCAAAGTCCATTTTTAAGGGAAAAAAGTGAGATTTTGCAACATCTCAGAGACCAGAGGAGGAGCAGATTTTAAGCAGAATGTCTTTAGGCTCAGCAGCAGAAATGTTCTTTGTAGGTAGATCCACCAAGGAGAAAAGGGCACTGCAGAGGGGGTGGCTCTCTTGGGCTGCTTTTGTAGCATTTGTTCATTGCTTTGAATCAAGGAGGAAGTTATTTGTACCCGAATGTTTTGTTAGTGCTTTGGACAATTGAAGCTGTCCAAATGTGGGTTGCAGTGAATAGCATAATATAGTCCTGAAAGTCATTGGAAACCGTCAGTGTTAGCTATAAATAAATCTGTGTTTCCTCTTAATAAAGCTGAAATTTAAAATTATTGTAATATTAAATTAGAGAACATGGCTTTTTCAGATCTCATGTGGGCAGCTACCAGCATCTGTCAGCCAGCAATAATTTAGAATGAAATCAATTGGTCCAAAACTAAGTTGTTGATGTCAGTTTGAGATATTGTTTGTATCAAACTACACGGCCATATTTCAAGTAACATAATAGAAAACATGGAAGAGCTCCAACATAGGCCTGTGCATGAATAGAAAAGAAATTAAATTGTCCAGTTTTCTCTTGCTGATAGAAGAATCTCTGCTCTGATTGAATGAGAGATTATAGGCCACAGAGTCAAGTGCCATAACATTTACTTTTATTATGCCGTATATTGTAGTTCCCACCACATGGCAGGATTTATTGTTATACTTCAATACTACAGAGAGATTTTCAATTCCTTTCCTTCTAGAACACATAGCAACAGGCCTCCAGATGGGAAGCAGCCTGTGAAGTAAGCCACCTAGTTTCAACTAATTGACTTGGAGAAAGTCCTTCTCATTCCTCCTTATTTACAGACAGGGTCTCACTGAGTTACTTAGGGCCTTACTAAATTGCTGAGGCTGGCTTTGAACTCACAATCCTCCTGCCTCTGAGGGATGTAGCTATGTGTCTGATAGCCTGGCACTGGAATCATTGCTCCAGCCACATGAGCCACCATGCCTGGCCCCATTTCTATCTCTTTATGTCGACACTACCCCCTCTATGAGGAAGGTGAAGGTTTCCCCTTCGCCTTCAACTTGACTCACAGGGCACAGTTTATACCATAGTCAATTTAGGGGCCAAGAGTTGCTACCTTAAAAGTTAGACTTGGGCCATGAATGTGGTTCAGAAGATATGAAGGCTAACTGCAACTTATCCTCAGATCTCTTAAGGATGCCTAGGGACTGTGGTTCATTTGGACCAGGAAGTGTAAAAGTATTTATGCCCTAGGAATCATTATTTTTTAAATATTTATTTTTTAGTTTTTTAGGTGGATACAATAGCTTTTATTTTTATGTGGTGCTGAGGATCGAACCCAGTGCCTCACACGTGCTAGGCGAGCGCTCTACCACTTGAGCCACAACCCCAGCCCGGAATTCTTTTAATAGCCACTTGATTTGGGAATCAATTGTAAAGGTTCTAAAATCAGATTGTGGTGATGATTGCACAACTATAAATTTACTAAAAAATATTAACTTAAGATGAGTGAATTTTATGGTATAAATTATACCTCAGTAAAACTGTTAAAAAGAAAAAAGGGAACATTAAAATTTTCCTAACACATTAAGGTCCCAATGTAAATAAATAAATAAATAAATAGACAGCATTCATCTGTATGTATGGGGTTAAAAGGATCCTTCTGGGCTGCTTCTGCCCTTGATCTTTGGTGTCGTTTGTTGGCTCCAGGGCCGCAGCAGTTATGGTGAACTTACTTCAGATTGTGCGTGACCACTGGGTTCATGTACTCGTCCCTGTGGGATTTGTTGTTGGATGTTATTTAGACAGAAAGAATGATGAAAAACTGTCTACCTTCCGCAACAAGAGTATGTTGTGTAGAAGGGAATTGAGGCTCAGTGAAGAAGTTACCTGGAAGTAAAGACTGTGGCTGAATCACAGAATATTCACATTTTAAAAGTTCTGATACAAATAAAACCATGTTTATTATTTTTTAAAAAAAGGGTGCTTCTGCCCCACTTCACAAACATATTTGTGACTAATAGCTGCTATATTGGTGTTTCTGAGTTGTGTGTAAACCAGTTCTTTATACATAGAATTATATTTTACATATGTTAAGAAAGCTCTTCAAAAACCTGTAGAGGAATCATTTGAGGATGAAAATAAGTCCCTAGAGCTTTGTGTATTACTTTACATGGTTTTCTTAAATGGAAGCCCACCTGGATGTTGATATGTAGCTGATTACAGCTGTGGTGACAGAACAATCCCAGTGTTCAGAAGGTTTTCCTAAAACCTTCTGGGTGTTTTCTAAACATATTAGGGGGAAGAGCATGCCTTTAAAATCTTTGAGTCCCCTTTGAGGTACAGCTATAGATGGTTGCCTCTGAGGGATGTAGCTATGTGTCTGATAGCCTGGCACTAGAATCATTGCTCCAGTGCAATGGAGAGAAGATCCTCTGTTTTTGTTTCCCCTCTCCCAGCCTTCATATTTTCTAGTGTTGAATTAATGCAGTGGAACAAGCAAGAGAAAGGAAAGATGTTTGGCACATTTCTCTCATTCACCACAGCCCTGTGAGGGAGTGGTATAATGACTTGTGTTTTCGGAGTAAATGTGCAGGAATAAAGAAAGCCAGGTAACTTGGGCAAGGTTAACCAGCTAGTAAGAAGCAGAGTTGGGGGGTTGAACCTAGGTCCAAACTTCAGTGCAAGAGGTTAATCTATATCAGCAGTTCTCAACTGCTCCCTTAAAAGGGATATTTTGCGACATTTTTGGTTATTATAGCATGGGGGTAGGGATGGCTACTGGTTTGTAGTAGGTAGAGGACAGGAACACTACTAAACATCTTACAGTGCACAGGGCAACCCCATAAGCAACAAAGAATGACCCTGCCCCAAATATGGATAGCACAGAGATCAAGAAATCCTGATCTGTGTCAAGAAGCTGATGGTAAATTGGGACTATCTGAGCTGTCCCCCCCCCACACCCACACACACACTCTCCAAGTACAGCCTTGGGTTCCCTGGAGTTGACTGTACGATTTCCTGAGAATCTATATAAAACCTACTTTGAAAATAATTTCAGAGCTTTTGGAAACTAGTGATTTAATGTACAAAAGAGTAAATATATTTGAAGTAATTCACTTAAACAAGTAATTCACTCAACCAAGGACAAAGCCATGACCTTGGAGAGAGAGCTCTTCCGCAAGCTTGTGGCAAGTTACTTGCCCTAGAAACAGCAATATGATTTTTTTGGAGGGATACCAGGGATTGAACTCGGGGACACTCAACCACTGAGTCATATCCCCAGCCCTAATTTGTATTTTATTTAGAGACAGGGTCTCACTGAGTTGCTTAGCACCTCGCTTTTACTACTGAGGCTAGCTTTGAACTCAAGATCATGCATCAGCCTCCCGAGCCGCTGGGATTACAGGTGTAGGCCACGCACCAAGCCAGTGATAGGATTTGAACTTGGTTGCCATACAGAACATTGTATTTGAGGTTACATATTCTCCAATGGTTCGATAGCTGGTGTTTAAGTGGATGTAAAAGAACAAAAAATAAAATGTCACCAATGCTATATTCTAAATCTGTATTCTCTATAGTAAAGCTCTACAGGACATATATAAAGCAATTTAATTGTGACCATTAACAGAAAATTTTTGTTACCATGATACCAAATCTGCAAAAATAGGGGGGTTAAATTCTTATTGTGCAATTTCTACCTTTTACTATAAGAAATCATCTCTAGGGTTTCTTGGGAAGATTTTGAGCAATGTCTTAGATCCCCTGATTTGGATTGTTGGTTTTTCTGCCCTGCTTATATAATAATATTACATTAGAAAAGTTTATATTAAACTTCTCCTTTTGGAGCTAGACAGCCAGTTATTGATCTTTGCAGCATTTCAGGTTGTTGAGCAATTTCTCAGATTTTGTAGAACATAATGTAACCTGATGTAAAGAACCCCATGAGTGGCATGTGCAGAGTTCCAGATAGACTACTGGCTAAGCATGTGTGTGAACACCTCCCTGCTTTCTTGGGGATAATTACTCAGACTGGAGAACTTATATTTGAGATGCAGTCACGGCTCGCTTTTACAGAAACTGTCTCCTTTCCAGTTACATCCAAACATGGCCTTTGGGACCAAAGATGTGGTTAGCATTACCCAAGCCAAGAAATGGCAGATGCATTTGCTGCTGTTGTACAAGTCTGCATGTGACAGTGTGGAGTGTGCATGTGTGGATATATGCAGTTCTATCTCCTATTAAGGGACATAAGTCACAATCAAACTTAAATTTCCATCAGCAATATTTGAGAAGCACTCTGCATTTCTCTCATGTGGCGAAAAGAAAAGAGATCGTGTTGAGCATCAGGCACTATTTCATGGAAGCAAAACAGGCAGCACTGCTGATTGATTGCTTGCTAACCCGCACATTTTTGTTTCCTCTTGATGCCTATGGAGACTGACTTAATTCAAAAGAGCTGCTGGGCCTGACCCGCTCCCAGCCGTGCCTTGAGCCTTCCTTGGTTCCCACCCCTCAGGGGTGTCATTGTAGGCATTCCCCTAAGTAATTAAACAGATCAAGCTGGCCACCAACACTCATTTCAAAAGGTGTCTTTCAATCATACAGGAAATGGGCCCATGTGGAAGCCTCATCTTTCTGGGTTCTTTAAGGGGCCCAATTCAGCCCTCATGGTGGCACACACTTGTAATCCCAGCAGTTTGGAAGGCTGAGGCAGGAGGATCATGCGTTCAAAGCCAGCCTTGGCAATTTAGTAAGGCACTAAGCAAATCAGCGAGACCCTGTTTCTAAATAAAATATAAAAGGGGCTGGTAACATGGCTCAGTGGTTAAGCACCTCTGAGTTCAATCCCTGGTACTAAAAAGTAAATAAATAAAAATAAAGGGCTTGATCCTGGATACAAACTGAGCATCTCCACTTACAGACCTTTACAGTCAGAGATGTTGGTTTTCATCAGAATCCAGGAACTCACTCCACCTGTATACCCCCAACAGGGCAGTCTTGGTCTTAGTAGTCCATCTTGGGGACTGTGCTTAGTTATGGGGGGTTCCATAAACATCTTTTATCCCATCATATCAGATGAGTATAAAAGCAATAAACATTGGTTATGCCAGTAAGAAATGTCTCATGAAGACTATAGAAACACAGGGAGAGGTCAAACAAATCATAGTGGGGAGACCATAACAAATGTTGCCTAACCTCATTAGAGTGATATATTTGGTGGTGTGAATTATTCTAAAACACGAGAGTATGAACAGTGCATCCTACCCAAGCCACCTCCACCTGTTAGCCTATAATGAGGAGTATAATCATCTGGGGAGGGGTGGAGGGATACATGAGGTGTGGGGAGCATCAGTTAAGATGGCTCTTGGCTGATGAACCAAAGTTAGCAGGCCTCTAACCTTGTCTAAAGTTTCTAGATCATGCCTTAATATAGCTAGAAGAGGATTTTGACAATTTGCTTCATAAAGTGATAATAATAAAATAGTATACTTAATAAATTATATAGTGCCTAGTAGCCATGTGGACTTGCAGCCAGCCCCAGAAAAGCTCACTTGTGTGCCAAGATGATGTATAGTCCCCTTGTATTTTGGTCATCTGCCTCTCTGTGAATAGGACCTTCACAATCTTTACCCATCCCAATGGCTTGAGTGCTTCTACCTTTGCTATGTGCTGAGATGCTTTTCAGCCTTTTTTGGGTACAAATCTGAAGACTAGTATACAACAAAGAGACTTATATAGTAGCCTTCTCTATATCCACCATGTACTCCACAGAAGCCTGTGAGTTGCAAGTGAATGTGAAAGCAAGATGGGAACAAGTGACAGTCATTTCTCAGATTGCACATGGCATTTATTTGACTTGGGATGCTCCCCACTCTCCGCCCACTAGCTGTGGGCTCATGGATTGGCAGAGCCCAGCTCTGGCTTTTGTTTTACTTGTAGATATACAGAGATACACAACCTGCCAGAAAATCATTCTCACATACCTCTTTGACAAACTAAAACCATATGGACAAACTATAATTTATTAAGCATGTTATTTTATTATTATCACTTAATGAAGTAAATTGCCAAAATCCTTCTCTTGCCATGGACTCTTGTTAAGGTATGATCTGGAAACCTTGGCCAAGCTTAGCAGGCTGCTAACTTTGATTCATGAAATAAGAAAAGTGATTAGCAGTTGGGGAGTGAGGTTGGTGGGCGCCATTAAAAGGTAATTGGATGTGGTGGTGACAGGCTGAGTTGGAGGTTAACAGGGTGCCCTGATTTGGAACCAAAAGAAGCCTATTACATACCTTTGCAGTAACCTGTGGTGATACTCTCTTCACCTCCCCAGGCCTGAGTCCTCTCTCCCTGACAGTTTGTGCTCTTTGGAATTTCACGGATCATTTACAAAAAGGCTGAAAATTGGAAGGGATTGCCAATTTTTATTATAATTTAAGCACATTTGAAAAATGTTATCTCCTATTATTAGAAAGGATATAATCTCCAAGTTTAAAAATTGAATAGATTAAGCTTAATGGGAAACTCACCATACTGACCTTTTTCTCAGTGCTTTATGGACTGGAGACAACTTTAGCATAGACACATCAGTTCTTGGGCTGGTGTTTGAAAACCACAGGTCCAGCTCACGTGTACAAAGGTGAAAGATAGGGGAGAGAAGACATGTGGGGCAATTGGAAGGCACCAGAGGGAGTCAGATATTGAAGTATAACTCAGGTGAAAACTCATACCATTAGCAGCTCAATATATATGAGAGTGAGAAGGGAGGGGCACAGAGAGAGAGAGAGAGAGAGAGAATTGCTTGTAATTTTGTAAAAATCAGTCATGGAGGGGTTGGAGGTGCCTCAGTAATAGAGTACTTGCCTAGCGTTTGTGAAGTCCTGTGTTCCATCCCCAGAACCCACCACACAAACACACACATACACACATACAAAGTTAAATCAGTCACACAACATTATTTTTTGTTGGTGGTGGTTGTTGTAAGTTGTAGATGGACACAATACCTTTATTTTATTTATTTATTTATTTGCAGTGTTGAGAATTGAACCCAGGGCCTCGCACATGCTAGGCAAGCACTCTACTGCTGAGCTACAACCCCAACCCACGAATTATTAGATTTTTAAGAGCACTTGAAATACTTTTTACCCCAGTCATCTTTTTTCTCGCAAGTTTTACAGATGAGGAGCAGCTCATTTAGTTACCAAGGCTGGGGATGGGAGCCTTCCAGTCTCTCCAAGAAGTTGATGAGGCTCTGCTCCTGTACCTCCCAGTGGAGTAAGAAGAGCTCTGGGCCTCAGGACAGTAGCTCCTTCTTCCTAAAGTTTTGTAGTCAGCATAATTTTGGCTTCCATGTAGTTTTGAATGTTAGGATATTACTATTTCACATATGCATTAACATTTCGTGTTATGAGTGTCTGTTTCTCTTTTATCTAAGTAAGTGCTATTAAATAAGATGAAATGACACATACATCTTGCTGTCCAAAAAGCAAACACACTCTTGGTTGAGGCTGCTTGCCCTGCTGAAGCAGGCCATCTGGCACACCATTGCATCTCTCTGGGTCTTGGGTTTGTTTCTGTCTCTTTTATTTTATGCCTTTTCTGTTTGTCTGTTTGTGATACTGATATGGGTCCCAGGGGCAAGTGCTCTACCATTGAGCTATACCCCCAGCCCTTGGGTTTTCGTCTTTCAACCAAGGGCTTGAATGAAATGACTGTAAGGGGCCCCCCTCCAGCCTCACAATCCATGTTTCTATGATTCCCACTTCTTTTTTTTTTTAAAGGGATTCCTTTATTTTTTTTAAATGGGCTTTTACTTTGTTTATTTATTTTTATGTGGTGCTGAGAATCAAACCCAGTGCCTCACACATGCCAGGCGAGCGCTCTACCATTGAGCCACACCCCAGCTCCTGATTCCCATTTCTTTTAGCTGACTTTTTTGAACATTGAGGAAACTATTCTCTTAGTAGCCTATGAATCCTCTTTAAAATTATGTAGTTTGTTCTTTCATTTGTCTCTGAGCTGCTCAGTTTCCATGTTAATTTCCCCCTCCCTCCCTTCCTTTTTTTTTTTTTTTTTTTTTGGTACCGGGGAATGCTTACCCATTAAGCTGTATCCCCAGCCCTATTTTGTATTTTACTTAGAGACAGGGTCTCACTGAATTGCTTAGTACCCCACTGTTGCTGAGGCTTGAACTTGGGATCCTCCTGCCTTAGTCTCCAGAGTCGCTGGGATTACAGGCGTGCACTACTGTGCCCATCTCTGTGTTAGTTTCTTGATCTAGAATTGATAATGTGCCCCTATCTAAGGTCTAATTGAGGGTTTTCTTTGGCTTACTGATTTTTCCTTATAAGAATTTTGCTGGCCCTATTGAAGTGCAGGTAACTGTTAAGGAGTATGAGCACAACTTTTTATAGATTTTTAAGTTATTCATCCTTTTTAAAAATTATTTTGATTTTTTAAAATGCAAATTCTTACTGAGAAATGTAAAAGGATAGGATGTTGACTATCCTAAGTTTGAGTAACTAGAGCAAACCTTGATAGAGAGGTGACATAGTTCCGAGTCATCAAAAAGGGCATGAGATATGTCAGATAAATCAAGCAGTCTCAGACAGGTATGCTTGGATTTGAATCGTTACTCTGTAAGTTCTGTTGGTTTCTAATTCTTTACTTCCAATGAATTTGGAGGAGGTACCCACTGAATTGTTTGTTAATACGTTGTTAAAAATAATTCTTGATGATGCAGGATCACTGAATTTGAGTATATAATTCATGAGGTCAGAGAACTGAGTGATATTGTAATAACAAAATTCTTCCTGTCCCATCTAATTCTGTTTATGTGAACAAGTTTCTTGGTGCTTATATCTCTAAAATGAAGAACGCAGTCAACACAAAGCCATTTCATTCTGATATTAAGTAATAATCATCCACATGAAGTATTTGGGAGAAAAAAAGCCCAATAAAATTCTATTTTTCCATGCTTAAAAATTATGTATAAAGATGCATGGTACATATACATGCATATGTTTTGATTGTTTTATGCTAATAATTTTAATAACTCAGTCCAGAAGAAAAAAATATTTTTATACTTACAGCCTGATGATTTCAGAAAAGAAAAAAATCATAAATTTTAATTTGTATACATGTTTTTATATCAGAAAAAGATAACATTATTAACAAAAGATTTAAAAGCACATTGTATTAGAATAAAATTCAGGACCAGATGGTGGAAAATATGAATTCAGGGAGGAAAAGGAATGATGTAAAATTTCCAACTGTTAAGATCTTATAATATTTTTAAATGGATAATAGTGGTAAATTGCTGTTATTCAAAAATATATTGAATGAATACATTTAAGCAAGCAGCATAAATTATATTTTGAAATACCAACATTTAGCATACTGCAAAAATTACATCTTTTGTAACTCAAATTTATGTAAAATTTTAGATGTCAATTTAAGATGTATGAGGGGATATTCATGGGTTTTCACAATTATTTTAGGAAGTACACAAGGCAAAATAGTCTGAAAACCACTGGCCTCAGAAATATACCATTTTATGCTTACACAAAGATTTCTGTGGATTAACTTCTAGAAATAGTATTGATGTATCTGGAGGCGTATGTATTTACATTTTGTGATAGGTATTGCTAAATGGCATTACAGAAAGGTTGTGTCCATTTACATACCTGTGATTAATAGTGCAACAATTATTTCCAATAAAGAAGTGTATAATTTATTAAAATGTTTTGCATAGCAAATTTGGGCATGTAGTGAGCAATTTTAAAGGAATGCAAATGTGGAAACCCACTTTTTCCCACTTAACATTACTTGTCATCAGTCAAGAAAATCACTCCCTCTCCTCAGTAAGATGTGACCCCCTTCCCTGACCCTTATTAGGTTCCTGTGCTGTCATTGCTAATTTTATCTTTTATCTTTCTTTCATGATAACTAGCAGAATTTGTAATTGTACATATAAAAGTGTGTCTCAAAGGGTTCTAAACTATATGTGGGCAGGTACCATAGCTATTTGTTCTATCCCTGTATCTCCATATGCCTCGTCCAGTGCCTGGCTGATAGTATATGCTCAGTAAATATGCACTAAATGAATGAACTGAGTGTAAATGAGAAGAAATAGCAAAATGCAAGGTTATAATATAGATCTTTGTTGCCACACGTGACTATTTAAATTTAATTTAAATAGTTGTACTTGCCCATCTGCTCAGTAGTTATGTGGGGCTAGTGGCTACCATATTGGATAGTACAGATAAAGAGGACTTCCATCATGACTACAAATTCTGTTGGGAAGCACTAATAGAGAGCAATTATACTGTCATTCTCAAAACTATTCACTTTGCCCAGCATGAAGTAAATACTTAATAAAAGTTTGAAATAATGAGTAAATAAACCAGATATCTCCCTCTCTTGTTCTTTTTTTTAAAATTTCTATTGGTTCTTTTTAGTTATATATAACATTAGGATTCATTTTGATATAATTATAAAAGCATGGAATATAATTTGCTCTAATTCAGTCTCCAGTACTTTCCCTTTCCCTCTCTGTGTTCCCTCCCCTGTACCCTTCCCTCTACTCTACTGATCTTTCTGCTATTTTTAGTTTTTTTTTTTAATTAGTGTCTTGTGGATATACATAATTGTGAAATTCACTGGGGTTTGTTCATATATGTTCATAGGAAAGTTAGGTCAGATTCATTGTGCTATCTTTCCTTATCCCATCCTTCCTCCCTTCCCTTCATTCCCCTTCATCTATTCCACTGATTCTTCTTCTGTTTTCTTTAAACAACCCCCCTTATTTTGGATTAGTTTCCACATATCAGAGAAAACATTAAACCTTTGACTTCTTGAGTAATGTGTACCAAATAGCCATTCAGTTCCCCTTAACTTGCCTGGTAACTTTCATTTCTTGCCAGAAATTTCCTCAAAGAAGCCAATCCCCCTTTCTGCCCATTTCAAAACATATTTATATAAAATAGAGAAAAAGCCAAGTTTGTTATTAGAGTACAGAGTGGTTTTTTTCCCACAAAAGACAATTATTGTTGTAGAAACAATTCTCAGAATTCACAGTTGAATGAATAGTGCAGAAATCCTGCCATCTGTCTAGTGTTTTGTAGTAGAAGGGATCCCATGACTTGAATCTGTATGTAGGGGCCCTGTCATTTTCTGGCAGCATCCTTAAGTGAGTTTTCTAACCCCTGACCTTCCATCTCTCCCTTCATGGAATAGAGTAGTGCCCACACAGCATGGGTTTTTGTGAGGATGAAATAGGCATGTGTATGTGTGAAGCAGGGAGTAATGGGGTGACTGGCATGTGGGGTTTCAAAACTTGTTTACTCTTGGCAGCTTATGTCCTGCAGACTTCATATTTGGATCATAAATACCAATGCAACAGCTAATCTGCACTATCCCTAAATATTTTGGATGGTCTATTTTCCCATAGACTAATCATTGCTAATTTTCCTGTTGGTGACTCAACTAGCATAGTTATTCATTTAAGCCCTAGTAATGGGCCCATCTTTGTGGTCTATACAGATTTCCACATTAGTCAAATGACTGATGTACATGGTGAGATTTCTTTCTGCTATCCAGAATGCCTTATGATGCTGCTTCATTGAAGAAAAAGACCTTGCAGTCCTGTGGGTTTAGGGTTTTCTCATTTTAAATCTTAAAAAAAAAAAAAAAAGGAGGTAGGAGGATTCCTAGCTTTGCTCTTAGATCCATGTTCTCAAATCCCACAACTCCATTAGTGGGGTCTGAAAACAAAATTCTACCTGGATGATTTGAAAGGGTTTTCACATAATCTCTCATTCATAAAGAGAATAACCTTGTGAAACTGATGGCTCAGGTAATTCTTATTGTTTTATGGTGGAAAAAAATTGAAGCCCAGAACAGCTGTTTGCTAATTTATTCAATAATCAACTATTGAACACTTGCCACAAGCTAGGAATGATATTAGGCCTGGGAAAACAGAGATGAAAGTTACAGTTTATTTCCTGGCTGGTGAAGGAGTCGGATAAATCAATAAGGGCACTAAATGCTGAGATCAGACTGATGGGTAAGTTGGGAAGCACTCATTCCAGGCCTTAGGGTGCAGTTTGGCTTCTTGGAAGAGGTCTGAGTTGTGCTCAGCCTCTGTGGCTCAGAAGGAGTTAGTTAGACATACTCAGGCACTTCATACATCTCTCTCTGGTGGCAGTACATGGAGTGGTGAGGGGCTTAAAGTGAGAAATGTATTACAGTGGTTCCAGGCAAGAAATTTGGGCAGCTTTAACGATCTAAGACAGGGATATGGAGAACAAAGAATGGCTTCCAGAATTATTGGGAGGTAGTGATGTTGCCAGGCTTCAAATGTAACAAACTTCCGTCCAAGGGCTCCTTTTCAAGTCCAGAGCTGTGAGCTATAATGAATCAACAGGGCCATTTAAGAGCTCCCAAACAGTTCCATTGGTGACAGCTGACTTGTCTCAGACTTTTGACTGTTCCTCCTCTGAGTTTTCAGTGGATATACTCTGGGTCACCTGTGGTCACTAGTACCATTCCTCCCATCCATGGAAAATGAGGCTACATTTTCTAATTGAACTAAATAGGGCGTGACTGAAGTTCCTGGAAAATGGGCAATTCTTTGTGCCATGAAGAGTCAAGGGCCTTTTCCAAGTTGATTCTATCATGTCCAACATCAATTATCCCCATATGTCTGTAGAGGGGTTTTCTTCCAACTGTCACAAGAGCCAAGAGCCTCTCATCCTTATGAAACTTTTAAAAAATGCCCCAGCACTTGCCAGTTTAATAGTTTTGGACTAGTTTATGGGCATTAAAACCATTTTCTATTAGGAGGAAAAATTCCCAGCTAGGCTGAGAAAGCTTATATCAAGTTTCAACTTGATTCATTTCAAAACCCGCCATGAAAATTGGGACATTTTCTTCGCACCACAATGAGTTAGTCATGGAAATTCTACCTTAATCACAGCTGCCATGGCCGCAGTCATGAGGAGCATGCTCTGGGCCACTGAAAAGTTATGTGACAGCATTGAAGAGTTTGTCCCCTTTACTGTCAGAAAGCAGAATTATGTTGCAGTTTGTGGTCTGTGGAAGTATAACATGAGGTTCCTTTTTCAGCAAGTGACCTCATATGTGGTGCATGATTTTTTTGTCTTGTTTTATTTTGTTGTGGGGCTGGGGATCAAACCCAAAGCCTCATGCATGCCAGGCAAATTCTACCACTGAGTGACATCCACAGCCTACATCTTTGTCTTTATGGCAGTTCAGTTTGGTTCTTGTTTCAAAAAAAAAAGTGCTCTTTAAAGCTAAAAATGTAGAAAGTTAAACTTGGTAGAAATGTTCATTAAGAGGCTAAGAGAGGCTCCTCCTGAGGGAGTCTGACCCTCCTCTTACTCTCAATGACAGAAATGAGGCAGTCATCTCAGCCATCTGTCTTGGAGATGCTTGCTAAGTGTGGCCAGGTGCCTTAGCCAATAAAGTGAAATGGGCAGCCAAGCTTTCCCTGGAGCCATGGCACAGAATGCTGCCTTCTGCCCTGGCACTTCTGCCTCATGTCCCACTAGGAGCCACCTCTCTAAGCTATACTCCTAGACTAAGAGCTGTTCCTGAGATGATTTGTTCATTTATTCTTTCATTCCTTCGCTAACAGAATAGCCGGGTGTTTTTCCCCTCAGGAATGAGCTAGACTTTGAGAATGCAAAGATAAGTTCCTGTCCTCCTGGGGCTCACAGCTTAAGTGTGGGTGATAGACACCATGCCTCTGAGTCATTCTGAAAGCATAATTTATTATAGAATGCCACCTCAAACATTGTCAAACCCTAAGCTCCCAGGTGGACTTAATTATTTGAGTAGGCTGAGAAGGGTGGGTGGGGAGTGAAGAGGCTGTCCTCCATAGAGTTGAAGCAAAAGTTTCCTGATGTGAACTTGGCCATCCCTATGTGCCAGTGGACATGCCAAGCCCAACCCAAGGTGGGCCTGAGACTGTCCCATCTGTTCCCCTCACTCTAATGTCCTTGTCCCATGCTATTCTGCTTGCTGGGTCTACTCCTCTCTTCAGCTGCCGTGTGCCTGACCTGTTGCCAATCACCTGAGCTTTTAGCCACCACTTTCATCCAGTGCTCCAGGAACTATGTCACCCCCCCAAATCAGGCCAGCACTCCTCAGCCTGACATTGGAATACCCATCATAATGATGAGATTACCCCCTACAATTTTTCCCAGAAGGCTCTTCACTCACTGGGAACACCCTAGAATGTTCCACCATTCACCCGGTGGCCTCCCCTCTCCATACCTCCACTTGGTCAAATCCTTCCTTATCCCTTCCTCCTCTAAGCCCCCACCTCTGCTACAGCAGTGCTTTTCACACTTTGCTATGGTTCGTTTCACCTGGGGAAACTTAAACCTACCCATACCCAGGCTGTACGCCAGACCAGTTGAATCAATCGAGGAATAGGATTTAGAGACAAGGGGTATGTGTGTGTGTGTGGGGGGGGGTGTTTAATTGTCCAGGTAAGTCTGCTGTGCAGCCAAGATGGAGAAACAGTTCATTAATCTTTAATTGTTCTTTAAGCACTTTACCCTGCTCAGTATTTGCCTCCAAAGCTTGTTTTAGTTTCTTGGATAGGGTGATGATCTAGCTTGTCCAGCTCAGTCCCAAGAGCCCCCAGCCAAGACCCTTGGCTATGACCTATTCATTGGAACTTTTATACAGCCTTTTCTTCTACCTCCTCTGCTGTCTGTCTGCTCAGCATCTGCTCCTCAGGCTTTCTCTTCAATCTTGTCCTCTCCCCTGCCCCAGGCTTCCTCTTTCCATTGTGCTACCTGCCCTCCCCAACCACCTTCACCCCCACCAGCAAACCACCCTGTCTTGGGCCTTACTCCCTTTTCCCCAGAGCGGCCAGGGATCTTCATAGATAACCTGCTAAACTCATTGTATGTAGAGTACATGCAAGGATATTTGTGCAGCAGTTTTCTGTAATAGCAAAACATAAGAGGAGGAATGATTTGGACACTAATTATCCATCGATGCGGCATTGAGTAAATAAATGATGAGTAGCACTGCTATAGATTATTACAATGATCAAAATATTTGTGAAGATTTTTTTAGAGACATAGCATATAAAGGTAAGTGAAATAAGCAGAATGCAATATTACATATGATATGAGCTATGCTCTCTATTTTATAAAGTCCTAGAGGAATATATACCAAAAAATAGTAGTTGTCCCAATGTGATATGATTATAGTTGACCTTCTTTTGTTGTTAACAACTTCACTTCTTTTTTTAAAAAAAATCAGGTATTGAGTATGTATTACTTTTGTGATCAGAGAAAAACTAATTTCAAAGAGTGAGGGAGGGGAAGAGAGGAAGGATAGGAAAGGGGAAGGAACTGTGGAATGAAATTGACCAAATTATGCTATGTACATGTGTTAATATATCACAATGAATTCTCTCTATGTATATATCTAAATGCACCTATGTCTAAATGAACTCCACTATTATGTATAATTATAATGCACTAAAAGTGAAAAATAAAACAAACCAATAAATAAATAGAAGGAAGCTCAATAGAGTAGAGGAAAGGGGCGGGGGGTAGAAGTCCTAGGAATTGAAATGGAGCAAATTATATTCCATGTATGTATAACTGTGTCAAAATAAACCCCACTATTATGTATAACTATAATGCACTGATTAAAAAACTAACTAAATAGAAAGATTGAGGAATATTAATGTCAGTAATGGCCTTTTACATCAATCCACCTGTGTAATGGGAAATTTCCATTTCAGACAACAGGGAGTTGGTAGAGGTAAGGGTAGAATCTGAAGGAGAACCTGTTAAGAAAATAAGATTGTTTAAAGGGAAGGCCCCTGAAAGGGACCAGTCTAGTGAGCCAGCTCCTCCCCTGACCCAGATCTTCATGGCACCCCATGGAGCTGGCTGGAGAAGTGGGTCCCTTTATGACTCTCACCTAGGTGCTAAATACTAATGGGCTTCTGCTTGGCTTCCAGAAAATCATGGATGACTTTCTTCAAGCTGTCTTTGCAGATGGTTAACCTTTGATTATTTTTATCTTGCCCTGATAAGAGTAATTAATTGAGTTATTATTCATTCACCAGGTGCTAGAATAATGTCACTTAATATAATCCCAGGTATATTTTAATGGCTTCTCCTGACCATTGCCTTGTGCTCAGTTTTGCATAGTCCACTAAAGGAAATAGTTTACAAATAACACCTGCCTGTTCATTAATAGAGTAAGCTGTCACACAGCCTAACTATTTATTATAATCATCAGCAAAAAGTTCTCCCCCAAATATGGGGGGGCACACATAATTTTATTTTTAACTTTTCTGCCCTGAGACAGCATATTTGCAGTTATGGCAGTTAGGATACTTTCAGCTGCAAATACAGAATATCTGATAAAAATTCACCAAAATAATAAGGGTTTGTTAAAAATCACATGACAAGAAGTCTAGGCACTTGGTCATTCCGTGGTTGGTGGGCAGGTCACTGAGGTTGTCAGTTACCCAAGCTCTTTCCATTTTTCGACTCTTCCATCTTCAAGATCTCCCCTCATGGCCATGCCTCCTCTTGTGGTCCCTAAGTTGGCTGCTATAACTCCAGGCATCCTCTCCTCACCGAACAGCTTCCCAAGTCAGAAGGCAGAGGGATATAACACAAAAGACCTTCTTCTCACTCATCCCTTTCTAAACAGAGAGGAAGTCTCTTTCCTAGAAGCTCAGTAGACTTACCTTTATTTCCCAGTGACCCAAATTGGGCTACATAGCTGTCTCTAGACCAGTCATAGGACTGAGCACATTGTCCTAAAACAAAAGTGGGGCTGTATTAGAAAGGAGAGTGGGGAATGGTTTGGGAAGGTCATGTATGCCATAGCATTTAAAACACAGTCTACTTGTGGCAAAGAAATGGTATTGTCCTAGTCAACAGCAATAATGGTGCTCAGGGTCAGCCCCTTTCTGTTAGCCATTCCTCTGAGCATCCCACACACATCTGTACTTGGTTTGTAGATCTCCAGAACTCTACAGAACTGGGTAACCCATTGGTATGATCATTCATTCAAGAGGTTGGCAAAGTCTAGTCAAAGGCCTCCCTCCGGACATGTGTTAGACACATGAATGATCTTCTGTTTCTCTGAGCATCAGTCACTGGGATGTAAGCTCTCCAAAGGCAGGGCCCATTTCTGCCATGTTCACTGGTGTAGCCTCAGGATCTTTTGCTCTGGGTGACAGAGTAGTTGCTCAATGACAAGGGAATGAATGGATGAACAGACTGACAACTGTAGAAGATAATAATGACTCTGAAAACAGAATGGGGTTGGGATCTGTGAGTTATTTGGAGAAGTAGAAGTTTGGTCTTCTCTCTAAGGAGTTTACAGACCAACATCAGGGTGACAGCTGATAATCAGACTACTGATTATCAAGCAGAGGAGGAGCCTGCTCCCTCTTGTCTTTTAGAATCAATGACCAGCATTCATTTGCCTGTGGGTATTGTACCTTGTGATAACTGCCTTTTGTGTTGAGACTGCAAGAATGTTTTTATCCACTAAAATGGACTTGGATTTGTGGAAAAACAGAATTCCTCCTTTAATCTTCTTTTTATAGCTTTTTAAAGATTTATGGATGTAGTTGTTGAAGGGAAAAAGAAAAATTCATGTTTCTTTCTCCTGCTTGCTAGCTTGTGAAACTAAGAAGGAAATGATTGTTTCATTCGGTTTGAATCATATTTATTGAATGGCCAAAGGATGTAAATAGCCTTTGTAAAAGATAAAGGATAACCCAGATGGAAAGGACGATTATTAAGAAAAGAGGTACTTGTGACATAATGTAAAAGCCTTTCTCACTCCTGTTTTTCCCTGTAACAATTGATTTTATTTTTGTTTTAGACCTAGAAGGTTTTGACTCCGTGGTATCCTCTACTGAGAAACTCAGTCACCCAACCACAAGCAGACCAAAAGCTACAGGGAGGCGGCCCCCATCCCAGTCGCTCACATCTGTAAGTGTTTCCTCCTCAGGTCTCCTTGCTTCTCTACAGCTGAAAAGCAGGAAACATTAGAGATTCTCGCCAAGGACTCTTCTGCAAATGGCTGATTGGAGACACCCGAGGAGAGGGAGGCCATGAGATACACTGCCAACTAAATGTGATTTAAAAGTCTTCTTGAATCAAGCAGTATTTCTATTTGTTCTTTGTGTTTCTGCCAGCAAGGTGGCACACCCTCTTCCCTCCCACCTTCCCTCTCTTTCCTTCTAGACTGATTCTTGCTTGAACCTGAAATGAAATTGGTAAGAAAAATGTCATGTTTTATGGTGGGAAAAGGAAAATGAGGCTGGTGTGGTTCATAAACAAGACAAAAGATTTACTAAATAAAGATCTGCCGCTATACAGTGCTAGGCAGTAGCCTTTGTCTCCCAAAGCTCTGTCATCTTCACCCTTCCATGGAATAGCATGTGGACCTTCAGAAAATTGTTTTTAGACTTATGAGGCAGCTGGTTATATAGAAGATGCCAATCAGAACAAACATGATAACCCACAGAAATTTTTGTTTTGGTCATTTGGAATAACTTCTCATTGCAAACCTGTTACTTAGACCAGATTTTTAAGAACATGATTTATAAAGAAAGTAAACTTGTAATACTTCCCCTAAAACAAAAAACTATTAACCTCTTACTATATATCCTTATTTTTTTTTTAATTTCTATTTTGTATATATAAAATTATTTCTTCAAAAATGGAGATTATGTAGTATATATTGTTTTGGACCTTGCTTTCCCCACCTTAAATTGCACACCTTTCTCCCCAATCATTGCCCCTTCTTCCAGAACAACACATTTAATGGCTGCCTACTCTTCTAATGTGTGAGTATATGACAGTTAAACCAGTGTACTATTACTGGATATGTATGTTGTTTCTGGTTCTGTAGAAAAATCTTGGTGCTGCTCCCAAATTATTCATTAGGCACAAATTTTGTGAAATTAGGTCAAAAGGAAATGCATAGTTTGCTTTTGCCATAATTTGTAAATTTCCTTTCCACAAAGATTAAAAATACCTTCCGTAAGCAGTATGTGTGTGTGTGTGTGTTCGTTCGATCTGTCATCTGTCTATCTATCTGTCTGTCTGTCTGTCTAATCTATCTCTAATTATCACATTGCCTTGTTCTTGCAGCTCTAAGGTCTTATAACCTCCACCTAGATACACCAAGGAATTAACCTTTCGTAGGTTTCCCAGGACACTTTCTCTTCTCACCTCATCACTAATCCCTCATAAGCTGTCACCATTTAGAAGAAAAAGAATGCCACTTCCTTTGAGCCTCTTCTCTCATATCTACTGAGTCTGTAAGTGTAGTTTAAATCGTCCTATTTGTCCTCTTTGTATGAAACAAACCTAACTTTGCATTGACACCTTTTTGAGAGAAAGACTTGAAAAAGCGGCTTCCTTTTTCACTGTTCTGTAGAGTTCTGTGGCAATGCCGCCTTCTTTCCTCTCTTCCTTTCCTTCTCTCTCTTCACACCCCACCTCAACATGCACGTACACACAGTCTATTTCATTGCTTCTTAGCATCTTTCCATTTCAATTTCTCAGTCCTCTCTCTTCCACCTTCTTTATAAATCCTTCATCATTTTTATTTTCTTTCCAGTTTCTCTCCAACTTTTCAAGGTCTAGAGAGCCCTGTGGCTTCCAGAATTAAATAACAGATTTGAATTACCATCCTCACCTCAGTCCATGCATCCCCTGCCTGGGAGTTGTGTGTACTTTTGGGACAAAGTTAAGGCATCTCATCCCTCCCACTTTTAAACTATACAGTTGTTCATTCATGCAACAGATGTTTATAGACATCTATCCCATGTGGACCAGATACTGTGCCAGGTACCAAGGATCTAACTGGGAATGAGAACTACACAGCTACTGCCTGCAGAAAGCTTATAGCACAGTGACTCAAAACTTGACATTTTATAGGGAGTGATTCTGCTTATGGACTTATGACAACAGGATACATTTGTGCTTTAATGAATTATAGTGACCATGTTCTCTTCCCTTCATTCCCATCTGCCCCCATTTGGATGTATACATTGAATTCCTATTTACTCTTCTTACAGTTAGCCCTTGTGGGTTTTCCATAGCAAAATGGAATCGGTGGATAGGGACATATTGCTAAAATGCCATTAGGGGAATGATTGAGGAAATGTGCCTGTCATGGTTCCCCAGCCTGCGGCCGTTCATCCTAATTGAAGCTATTTATGTTTATAGGATTCAAAGAGCAAGGTTTGATTGTCAGCTTGTGCAACACAGGTTATATAGGAAGAAATAGGCTTTTTGAATAAAATCTCAAAATTAAAGGATCCAGGCATTGTGTGGTAGTTAAGCAGTTAAGCCTAGATTAATAAGAAAGCTTGGTTGGGGGTGTTATTTAGGTAATTGGATTTTCAGATTAAATGAAGATTAACAAGTAAGATCTCTTAAAGCACAAACTTTGCTTAAAAATTCCCTAAAATATATTAAGTTTCTGCCTTAGTAAGTAAACAGAAGAAAACAAACAATATTTACAGGCATAATTTTTCTATAATGACTTTAAATGGTGATTCTGAAAAGGATTTTTTTTTTTTACCACAGGGATAGAAGGCAGAGGGATAAGGCTGAATATGAGCTCACCCCAAGATATCTCTGGAAGATTCTTTATTTTAAAAGATTCCTTGCTATGGGAATTTTAATTTTCATTTGCTTTGTTCTAAAATAGCTCAAGAATCATTTCTGACCAAGTGAATTCTGGTGAATTGGTCCCCATTCATCTGCTTTTCGATCTTCACAGTGATCCTCACAATGAGGCAGAAAGGGCAGGGGATGTTGTCTCATATTTTACCCAAAGATGCTCCATTCTGTAAACATACTTTAGTAAATACAGACTTCAAAATGGATAACAACTGGCGACAGTAATGAGGGCAAAGATTTAGCTGCAGCTACCAAAGAAGAAATGGGCTTGTTGTGCTAGCAGGCAGGGCTGTGCTCAAGGCCTGCAGAAACTCTGCTCACCGGATGTGTTAGTTTTTCATCACTGTGACAAACCCAATAAGAACAACTTAGAGGAGGGAAAGTTCATTTTGGCTCATGGTTTTAGAGGTTTAGTCCATGGTGGACCGGCTTCATTGTTCTAGGCCCAAGGTGAAGAAGAGCATCATGGTGGAAAGGCAGCAGAAGAAAGTTCATCTCATGGTGGAAAGGAAGTAGAGGGACTATAGGGAGATGCACCCTTGCAGGGCATGCCCCAGTAACCTGCCTCCTCCAGCCACAGCCCATCTGCCTACAGTTAACCACCCAGTCAGTCTCTTCAACTGAGGATGGACTGATTAGGTCATAGCTCTCATGATCTAATCTTTTTTTTTACCTCTGAATCTTCCTGTATTAACAAAGGAGCTTTTGGGAGACACCTCCAAACCATAACTCAGGACCACAGGCCTGGTGGTCCCTTGCCTTTAGAAATGGTCTCCTCTCAGATAAGTCCTTTAGGGCACTTCAGTGTAGTAGATTTAGTGATCCTGATAAAGGGTTGAGGAAAAGGATAAGAAAGGATGGAGGAGAGGAGCATGAGAGGCAGCCTTCTGTTGACTGTGGGTTCTTCCCCACCAGGCTGAGAGCCTTGTGAGGGCAGGGATTGTGTATGCCATGTCACCATTAAGTCTACAGTACCAAGCTCTGTGCTGGACACATAGTAGCAAATGTTTGGAGAAAGGAGGGAGCAGGAAAAGATGGACAATGGCTGCTTGTGTGGATGAAGTGATTGATTGGCATTGGGGTAGAGATCCTGGCTTAGGAAATCTTGTTTCTTGGTCTCAGACCTGCCAATAATCAGCTCTTATTATCTCTTGTACATAGATATTAGCACTCTCTGCCTCACAGGGTTTTAGTGGGGAGACAGAGAAAATAGAAGCATCAAGTGCTTTGAAAAGCATACAGCATCATATTAACGAAAGCTGTCAGCTAAGGTATGATTCTGACAAAAGCATTTTCTTTTGGCTTTATCCAGTCCTCCCTTTCAAGCCCCGATATCTTTGACTCCCCAAGTCCCGAAGAAGATAAAGAGGAACACATTTCGCTTGCGCACAGAGGAGTAGACGTGTCAAAGAAGACTTCAAAGACTGTTACCATATCCCAAGTGAGTGACCAGCCAGGGTGAGGTGTCCCTGCCCTTTCATGCATGCACTAACGATGGGTTATAAACCAAAGCAGGATAAACAGACAGTCGCAGGTGTTTGTCATTCTTTAGTAACAGTGATTACTATAGTCATCAAAGTCTCTGAGGCATGTTGCACAAAGTGTCCCAAACTGGGCAGAATCAGTGAGCTCAAATTCAGCGATTTATTTACTACATTTTCTCTTGTAGCGGAACCCCTTTTCAAATTGTCATACACACACAATCACAAATGCCCTTACAACCAAAACAACTTTAAAAGCCTTCAGGTTTCTAGAGAGACTACAGTAAATATTAAATGTTGTGTTCTTCTTCTCACAGATCTTATCTTTTATGTTCAGAGCTGGCCAAAAATTATAATTAGAAGTTTTTTTTTTTTTTTTTTTTTTACCAGGGATTAAATTTAGGGGCACTTGACTACTGAACCCCAACCCTATTTTGTATTTTATTTAGAGACAAGGTCTCACTGAGTTGCTTAGTGCCTCACTTTTTCTAAGTCTGGTTTTGAACTCGTGATCCTTCTGTCTCGGCCTCTCAAGCCACTGGGATTACAGGCGTGCACCACTGTACCCAGCCATAATATGGCCTCTTAAAGCTGATTTGATTCATGTTCTAGAATACATTTATAATCTAAAATATTTTAATTGCATTGCATGCCCAGGGATCCCAGGGATTAGTAAGGACAGTAAATTATTTGTGAGAAATAAAGAAGACGACATAGCTAGGCACAGTGGTATGTGCCTGTAGTATTAGGATCTTGGGAAGCTATGACAGGAAGATCACTTAAGCCTCAGAGTTGGAGGCCAGCCTGGGCAACATAGCAAGACCTCGACTCAAAAAAAGAGGGATATCTGAGGGTGTAACTCAGTGGTAGAGCATCTGCCTAGCATACACAAGGCTCAGGGTTCCATCCCCAGAATCACACACACAAAAAGACATTGTTAGCTACTCCATGCAACTTTTGAAGAGTAAGCACCCTATACAATCTCTGTTCTGCCTATGAATATGAACCAAGATTTAAAAATTCCATTTTCTGTTACTTTAAAAAAAACAGTCATTTGGGATTATTTTCTCAGAACATTAGCAATCTCTTACTGTCTAAAAGTAGAGAACTAGTCTTTTGAAGCAGGAAATAGCCCAAGAAGTCAAAGATTATGTGGGGTTTTTCTTCTCACGGATTTTTTTTTTTTTTTTTTTTTGGTGGGGGGAGTACAAGGATTGAACCTAGAGGCACTTAACCACTTTTCATAGATTTAAGAATTTACATGTATTTTTTTCCTTAAAATCTGTTACAGTAAGCAAAACATGATCCTATGAAACAGATCAATTTTAACTATCCACAAAACCAAAGCATTCTTTCTTTATAAAGAATTCTATTTACTGAAATTGAATTTAGAGCCCACCACCATCACCACCCCTTTTTCTTTTCTGGTTTTCTCTGACATCCCTGGGTGTCTCTACAGTGACATCTAGTGGTGGATAATGGCTTTTTGTGTTTCTGATTTGCAATTCTATTCCATTAGCCTATTTCACTTCCCTGGAGTTGTCAGGTTGTATTTTTCAATGCTTCTAGAAATTCCACTTGAACTAATTTTATCAGGGAGTGTGGTGACCTATACTCTGTGAGAGCTTTAAAAACACTTGTTAGTTGAAATGGGCCACGAGAGCCAGTCATACAGGAAATGCCAAAAGAAGCATTGATTCAAGAATACCTGAAGTCAATGGGCATTCGTAGGTCGTGAGAAGTACGAAAGGATGCAAGATAGAAAATGGGAGAAGGCATGAGCCCAAGAATAGGTAGTTAACAAAAAAATAATAATAGGAGAGCACAAATCTTCAGACTTGAATCCCAGTTCTGCCAGTGATTAGCTATGAGACTTGGGGAATTACCCATCCAGCTCTCTAAACCTCAGTTTCCTGCTTGGTGAAATGCTTGTGCCAGTTAATCCCTGTTTAAATTGTAGAGCTGACGTCCGGCATGTGATCAGCACTCCATAAATGTCAGTTCCTCTTCCCTCGTACTATAACTCCTACTAACAACAAAGCACGGGCTGGCGGATCACTCTGCCTGGCAGCAGAGAGCGCTTTTCCTCAATGGTAACTTGGCAGAGAAAAGGCGAGCAGAGAGGCTGGGAATGATGGCCCATCTGCTTTGGCTCACTCTTTCCAGTCTCTGCCTCTAGCACAGCCTGAATCCAGACTCTACCTCCTCACTGCTGTGCCAGCCAAGCCCCTTCTTGGCACATGCCCTGGGGTGGCCGGCTGGGTGCCTGCTGTTGGAGGGAGTCCCGTGGCTGTGGTGCCAAGCTTCGCCACCAGCCTCAGCTTCCTCTCTATCACTTACCAACATCCTATCCCTTTACTTTGCTTCCTCCCCACCTGCCTACCAACTCACTTCCCCTTGCCAGTGTCTCCACCCTGGACCTTCCAGGTGCCTCTCTCCTCTCCTCACCTTCCCAAGACTGTACCAGGTCCTGTGCCCTCCTGGCTTTCTCAGGACACTTTTCCATCAGGCTTCCCCCACCTCTCTCCTCCATGTTCAGCCTGACCCTCCATTGACTCTTCCCCCCAGATATCACGCAGCTCATAGTCTTAGCCATATCCGAAAACAAGCAAAACCTTTCCTTTAACATGTCTCCTCCTGAGGCTTCTGAACAAGTTTATGCCCTCCTCCCTCCACCCTATCTTCCTTTCTCAAACACATTTCCGGGAAGAATCCTCAACTTGCTGGCCAGAACTTCTCGCCTCCCGTTCAGAAGCTAATCTGCCTTCATTGTGTTATTGTCTCCCTTGCACTACCAAATGGGCTCTCCTGTTTTCCTCTCAGCACTCTTTATGTACTGTTCAACCATTTTTTCCCCTTTCAGAAACTTCTCCAGGAGATTTCCATCACCCAGGTCCCTCTACTGGTCTTGCTTCATCCCCTCTCTTGCTACTCTTCACAGTTGTCAAGGGTTCTCTCTCCCTTCTCTCCTTGCCTATTCACCTTGGGCATTCCCTAGGTTTCACCACTGGGCCTCTTCTCTTCTAACTCTGTCTTATCTGTCCCCATGGCTTCTACTCCCTTTACCCCAACTCACTCTTTTAGTTGCTGGCTGTGTCTACCAGACGCATCCCCTTGTGGCCATCCCTCACTCAGGCCCCTAAAATTCAATGTGTCTAAAAGAGAAATAATTATCTGGGCTTTCTATGGGCTCTTCCTTCTATGAAAGAGACAACCTTGATACCTGGTTCTTCCCTCCCCACCTATGGCCCTTGATCCATACTTCCTCTTTTACCCTCTGGGCTGTATCTCATCTCCCTGGTCAAGGGGCATATCCTCTGTGAGGACTGGGACTCCATCAGCCTCTCCTACTACCCACCCCAACACCAGGTGCTTTGTTAGATGTGCTTGACTTTACCACATCTGTCTATTCTTTTTGGCTACTATCTAGGTCAGACCTTTACTATTCCTGGCTTCCATTGTGTGAGTCTCCCAGCAGTTCTCTCCAGCTCCTGCCATCCCTCGGGCCCTTCTGTGTCCACAGCAATCTTTAGCAGGCTCCAGTCATTTTCGCCCTTTCAGCCAGCACCTTCTCCCTCCCCAGCTTTGTTCTCTCTCCCTAGCTCTCTCCTGCACCCTGTGACCTACTAAGCATGAATGCATTTTGCTTTCTTGTGTGTAGACAAGAAAGGCCTTTTCTAGGACCTTCCCTCCTCCTACATCTTCGTTCTCCAACCATCTCTTCTTTCTTCTGCCCCCTCCAATATGGGGCTGTCAGCTGCTCCTTCCTGCTGCTTTCCTTCTGAGATGGTTGCCTCTTAAATGAATTTCTGGACCTCTCTGTGCTTCCTCTTTCTTGTGCAGTCTTTCCCCTCATCTGCAGTGTACTGATTTGTTTGTCTGTCTGCACTCCACTGGTTTCTCAGGCGAATGTCTTGCTCACTTTCAAAGTTTGTGATACCTGGAAAGCAATTGGGTATCTCTATATTGTATATGAAACCAGTAAGAAACTGTCTATCCATAAAGAAGATCATATTCCCCCACTTGGGTTGGGGACAGGCCTGCACTAAATCAGCCCTTAGTGGTTTCTGGATGAAGGAATAAACAAGTGAATTATGCAGAAGGAAGTGGGAACAGGGATGTTGAAGGAAGGTTGACTCACCAGAACAAGGAGATGCAGTTCACAAATCCCTTTCTTTGAAGCCTCTTCGCCTTCCCTCATCACAGGTGTCTGACAACAAGGCATCCCTGCCGCCCAAGCCAGGGACCATGGCAGCAGGCGGCGGCGGACCAGCCTCTCTATCCTCGGTGGCATCCTCCCCACTGTCGTCCTCTTTGGGAACAGCTGGACACAGAGCCAACTCCCCATCTCTGTTCAGCACAGAAGGAAAACCAAAGATGGAGCCTGTAGCCAGCAGCCAGGCGGCTGTGGAGGAGCTAAGGACACAGGTCCGCGAGCTAAGGAGCATCATTGAGACCATGAAGGACCAGCAGAAGTGAGTGCCCAGAGACCCTTTGCACATGGCTTCTAGATGGCCCTCCACTAGGCCAGGACCTGGGTCTGAAATTCTGGGTCCCATCCTGCCCCAAAGAGTGAGCCAGATCTCCCCCTGATGATGGCAGCAGTGGTTGGAGTGTGTGTGAACCCCAAGAGGCTTAATTTATACTTAAATTATGCTGTGTGTTTTTATGTTCAGTCTACTGTGTGTAGGCAGGGCATAGGCTGGCCATGGGGTATACAGAATGAGTTTGTGGCAAGGACTGATACCCTTAGCAGGTTCCTAAAAAGAAAATTCTTGAAATCCCCTATAAAATACAGTATTTCTGTGTTAGTCAGCTTTCTATCACTGTGACAAAATACCTGAGAAAATCAACCTTAACACAGGAAAGGCTTGGGGCTGGAGTTGTGGCTCAGTGGTAGAGCACTTGCCTAGCATGTGTGAGGCACTAGGTTCGATTCTTAGCCTGCATATAAATAAATGAGTAAAAATAAAGGTCCATCAATATCTAAAAAAATATTTTAAAAAGTAAAATTTAAAAGAAAGAGGAAAGAATTATTTTAGCTCATAGTTTCAAAGGTTTCAGTTCATGGTTGTTTGGTCCCATTGCCTTCAGGCCTGTGGCAAGGAAGTACATGACGACATTATGTGATGGAAGAAACTGCTCACCTCATGGCATCCAGGAAGCAAAAGAAAAGACAGGAGTTGGCCAGAGTCCCAGTATCTCCTTCAAGGGCATACCCCCAATGACCTAACTTCCTTCCATTAGACCCCACCTCCAAAAGATTCCACCACCTCCCAGTAGTACCACAGGCTGGTAACCAAGCCTTTAACTCATGGGCCTTTGGGAAACATTCAAGATGCAAGCTATAGCAGTACATATACCACTTATTAAATAAGCCCAACAGCCAGCTTTCCCTCTAGCATCAGAAAAATTGCAACTTCTTCACTTAGCTGTCAGATGAAGTAGTTTGCCTGTATGAGGAACCATAACATATGAAGATATAGGGAATATTAAACCTGAGACTTCTCACTTAGCAAGATGTTTTTACTATGAGATGTAGGGGACTTTCTCCATGTGTGCCTACACAGACTCTCTTGCCACATCTCTCATCCTCAGGGAGAACTTGGATGAGGAGAGAGACCTGTGAGCAAAAAAAGTGTCATATATCAGTATCACCCAGGATGCTGTTTGCAATGTCAAAGCTGGTAGAAGGATTAGATATAGGGGGCACTTATCTGAGGAAACTGACGCTCAGAAGAGATCAGTTTGCTCTTTCTTGAGGGAACTAGGGCAGGCATCTCAAGGAAGCATTTCCAAGTAGGATTTTAAAAGATGATCCAGGATTGCCAAGAGCATAGCACTCTAGCAGAGGGAACAGCAGACTCGTGAGTATGCATTGCAGCCTAGTGGGTCAGCCCAATGTGTCCCCTGGTGCCTGGCTGCCTTGTGATCAGGAAATGTATGGGCAAATGTGGCCAGACACCTGAAATCACACCCTTCGGAGGGAGTCTGGGGCTGGCAAAAGCCCTCACTTTGAGCAATGTGACTTTAAGTAGGTTCTGTTCCACTTAGGTTGGGTAATGTCAGTTGAAATTGGGGCCTCTTGGACTAACTTCCTGCCCAGTGGAGAATCATCCAATAAATATCAAGAACTGGCAGGTTGGTACTTAAGAGAGTCTCCTAAGACCAGCCAGGCTGTCCCTAACTCTGTAAAGTCCCCAGCTCCTATATGGCTCTGGAGGTTACAGGTTTGGGTACCCAAAGCCCCATTCATGTCCAGACAATGTGTGTCCCTTGCCTAGCAATGACCCCATGGCCCCAAGACATCCCAGAGCATTGGTTGTCAGAATCTCCTGTATCCGAGGTTTTGGCCCATTGTACCCTCTAAGAGATGCCTGGGAGCTACTATGTACATGGCTGAAATGCTTTGCAGTCTGTGAATAGCCAGAATGGTCCTTCTCCAGCCAACATTTGAATCAATACCTCACCATGGCCCCTTTTCCAAGTCCTGCCTTTCGCAGCCTTCTATAACCTTCTACAGCCTGTCCTTCATGCCTAGGGTCAGTGGGTCCCCACCAGTTTCTTAGCTTAGCTCTTAGTATCACTTTGCTTTTAGTATTCACCTCAAGTCTGTGCCATCTCTCCCCATCCCCAAATGTGCTCTGTGTTCAGAGGCAAGCTCACCTTCCATACTCTTCCCTGGCTTTTCTTCATCAACTCCCCATCTTCCTTTTTCCTTCTAGACCCACTTTTATTAATTTAAGGCTGAGTCATTTTCTTTGGACCAATTTCTCCAGCTAACTTCCCCTACCCAGACTTAGCTTTGCCTGACATGGTCTTCCTAAGATTGGGCCATTCATTTAGGATCTCACCTTCTACTTCTTTCCTAAGCCCTAGGTGGTTCCCACTGAGATATGGATACATAATGTGTACTTGAATAAGTATAGCAGTGAGTCACAACTGGTTAATGTCAGATAATGTGTTACAGCCGTGCTAGGGTACTGTTCCAAGTACAGTGACCATTGTGATATTTACCTGAAATGAGCAAATGCAGTATCACTGCTACTGTTACTGTGCTGTTTCCAACCCAGTTCATGGAAATGTACATATAGAATTAAGTGTTTGATATCTTAAAAAGGACATAGCTCTCAGACCAGTGTTTGGATGGTTGCAGTATCCCATGTATAGAGCCATGATTTTGCAAGATGATTGGTTTTATTCCACTTCATTGTTTAAGGTTGGAAAAGGTATAGGCCATGTATCCTAACTCAGGTCTGCTTTCTTTCCAACATGCTTGCCACATTGTTTATTCAGTTATTTCACCTCCAAGTTTTTGAATCTTACTATTTGTAGGATTTTGTAAAACCCGGTGAAAACATACTAGTTACTTTTTATTCATTTAAAACTCTGTAGAAAATGAAGGAAGTATAGATGGAGTGGTATTTTGTAATTATATTTGAAGACCAGTATTCTGTTACAAAGGAATAATTAGAGGGAAGAGGACAGAATATGAGCCTGGATACCTGGAGTCTGGTTTTTGGGCAAGTCAGGCTAGGCACTCTGGGCCTCGGTTTCCCCATCTTCTCCTTTTGGGAGAAGGTTGGACTAAGGAATCTCAAAGATCATTTCTAGACTTACCATTGGAAGGCTGTATATTTTGGTGGCCCCAAAATAATGTCAAGCCTTTCTGTCTGAAACAAATCTTAAGCAATAATAATGCAAAGAAAATCTGTTTGGTCCACATTTTCTTTGTAAAAGGAACAAATGGATTTAATGATAATAAGATGTTTCTTGTCTCTTATTGGGCTTTTGTTTAATTCCATTGCCGTCTGCTTTTCAGACGAGAGATTAAGCAGTTACTGTCAGAGTTGGATGAAGAGAAGAAAATCCGGCTTCGGTTGCAGGTGGGTCCATCAGGGCCTTATTTTTAAAATAAATGATTGTTACTTTTCTGCAGATTTAGAGGCACTTTTTGTGACAATCTTCTTAGAATTGTATAGTCTTACTACCCAACCTTTCCTGGACTCCAGAAGGTCTTGGGGAAGGGGAACATCAGTAAACATCCCCCCAGTGAGGCTTCTCATGTGGAATTTATCTTAAATGTCTCCTCTCTGAAAAACTCCCTCTGGTTTCCAGAAGACTTCATCATAGTACCTGCCAGAGGACACGGAGCTGAGGAGGCCCCGTTGCCATCTGGCTTCCATCATATGGTCACTGGGACTTCAGAGACCGTAGCTGTCCATACTTGGCACTTCCTCTTCATCTCTTTACTTCTCTCTCTGGTGGTCACATCAGTCCTGCCAGGGTATCTGAGCTCTGTCCCTCTCTAGCCTCTGATTCAACTATGCCATGACCAAATGGTGGAGAGTATGTGGGCATTCCAGTTGACCAAAGGTCAATGCTCAACTTTCATCTAGTTGGTGCCCTTAGTGATGAAGACACATGCTATTCAAAGAAAGGATAGGTAAACTCACCATTACTTTGGAGGTGCTTACACATACCCCCTTGGGCCAATCAAGCTGCCTTCTGACACTGTAAGATGGTCCAGTGTGTCAGGAAACTGGAATCCTTGCTGCTTTTGACAAACTTTGGATCCAAGTAGCCTAAGAATTAAAACATCTACTTTGTTCCTAGTGCATTGTGCCTGTGTACCTGTTATTAAGGCTTATGTCATTTCTAGCACTGTCATTGATTCTTCATTCAGATGTCATTTCACCTTTGAAATTCTCAGGTTGATTATTTTCTTTCCACTGAGCAGGTTGATTGTCTTCAACTTTTATGAAAGCAGCCAATTCATTATAATTTTGTTTGATTCTTTTTTTCCTTTTATAGATGGAAGTGAATGACATAAAGAAAGCTCTTCAATCAAAATGAATACTTGATAACTGAGATGTCTCATTATTCATCCTGAGTCCAAGACTCAAATTTTCTGCCCCAGCCAAAATAATCTTGTGCCAAAAGATTAAAGGTTTGCCTCAACATGTCCCTGTTTGAAAGATTAGCACAAAAGTCTTGATAGCACAACACAAATTCCATCCAAGAGGAGAATCTTCCCCATGGTGTAGTCCTGGGTCTGGCACTGGTTGTGACTTAGAGCAAATTGTGCTAGAGGCTTTTCTACCTTGAGATCTCATGCGAAACGAAAACTCAGGCAGTTTAGTCCATAGTGGTACTATTTTGATGATATTTTCCATTAATAAAATGTAACTTCAGATTATTCGTTTACAAGCTTTATAATTTTATGAGTTTTTAATCATGTTTTGTCACTGATGCCCCTAGTGTTTGTACTACACCTAGTCAGAAGCGAGTGTCTTATTCTTTGGCTTCAGGTGAAAGCTGCCTCGCTTTGTGTTCCCCTTTAGGATTCTATTACATATGCAATTTTAGATCCAACCCATCCCTTCCCCTGCCAGCAGACCCCGCCACCCTAAGAGAAATTTTAGCTTATATATGATGGTATATTTACAAAAAAAAAAGAGAGAGAGAGAGAGAGAAAATCTGGTATTTGCAATGATCTGTGCCTTCTTTTTACCACCCTCTTGATTGGAGCTTTTGTGATGCAGCTACCATGATTCAAAAAAAGAAAAAAAAAAAGTAAGAAAGAAAAATCTGCCACTTATCTAAGTCCACTAGAGGCCACTGTCTTCACAGCTTCTCTCACCCTAGCCAAAGGTCCTAAGAGGAGATAGCTGAGAAGTTGGGCTCTGTGGTACCAGCTGTGACTTTTTCAGTTCCTCCTACTTTTAGGTTGTTCATGAAACTAGAAATGTCATCCCTGCTTGATTTTTCATCAGCCAAGTTAAACCCCTGCTTCCTGTCCTTTGCACCTTTTGCGTGAACAGAATATGCATTATTAAAGCAAAAATAAATAAAAGTAAAATGCAAATGAAAACAAGGGGGGGAAAGTTGTATTATTTCCTGCACTGGGTTATCTGTGTGTGTTATTGTTTAAACTGTATTCACATAATGTCATTTGCCTTGCTCACTTGTAACCCCTTCCTCAAGTCCAAGAGAATGGGAGGGAGGGTCTTGTTGAAGTATAGCCATTGGATCTTTCTTGCATTTATGGAATTGCTTTTTCCTTCCTAAGGAAAGTGATGTTTGCTTATCTGCTTTATCTTTGTAGCACATGAACAGTTCAGCCTTAGAATATGTAACTGTTTTCTCATCCTTAGCTGAAAATAAGGGGCATACTGTATTGCACGATTGTTCAGGGGTAGAGATGGAGGATGTGGTCCCTTAATGGCCCCCAAAGATGTTTGATGTGTTTCTAAGCAGCTGCTTTGCCTAATTCCTGAGTTTTATAGTGAAACAACGAAACATTAACAGATTTTACGTAGCCGTGATAAATGAAAATTGATAACAGTGAAGGAATGATGCAAAAACTCACATTATTCATCATTGGAAGTATAACACATAAATGTCTCTTCCTTTCTCTTTCTCTCTCCCTTCCCTTGCCTTGCCCTTGCCTGGATACTCATCCATTCTGATTGAGGCCATTACTTTCCTCTCAGTATTTACAAAGCCCCAATGCCCTGGTCTTCCTGAGCAGGGAGGAACACAGTTAAGGAAAGGGAGTGTGTTAAGAAAGAAACCTCACACCCTTTATTCCCATGTCTGAATATATTGCCTTTTTAGCAGTCTTGGTCTCAGTGTGCTTGCAGCCAGAAGCACCAAGTTTCTCACGGCAGCATAAAACATTCCTGTACCCCTTGACTGTTCTAAGCTTTTCTGCATTAAACTTGAAGCCTTCAGAGATTCCCCACCACCTAATATAAGAAAGAGGATTGGGTTCTTCAGTGTTTGAATTTTTCATTTACTCATCAAGAAAATCCCTGATGATATAGTTTTATATAATGTGTATACAGAATAGGAATGTTAGTAATTAAATTGAGATGTTGGGGCACCCTCATGGGGCACTAGCAACTTGGAATGTAGAGAGCTGATGTATTCTCCTCACAGAGGCCATTGGCTTCCTTTGTATAAAGAGAGGGAGAAGCGATTGTAGAAAGAGAAGTTGGCATATCCAGCTTCATTACTGCCCCTTGGGCTAACAAGCAAGAGGATTCTGCATCATGGAACTGGATGAGCCACTGGCCACACAGCCACCATCTTTACTCTTGGCAGAATGGACCCATCAAGAATATTGAAAAGCTTGAAAGTATCACTTTTGAAAAAAAAAATTCTTTTGCATTCAGCATGGACTCAACCAAGCATCTATGGAGATTATTTTTTTGCTTCATTTTCTAAAGTTGTATTTAGAAAAGTCTTAAGTATTGTGCTTTGTAAAAGAAGATGATTAAAATGAAATTTTGTGAAAATATTTTTGTTCAAAGCTGTCATGGCCCAAGAGGAATGGTTTCTTGGAACATAAACCCTTTTTCTCCATTTTACACAATTTGATTACTCTTATAGAAATGTCCTTAGAAGACATGAAATAACCCATTAAAATCTGTGCCTATGAATTCCATTTTTTAAATTGTTCAATTTTACATTCCTATCTAAGCAGAAAATGCTAGTTAGGTTTTCATTCTTTTTTAGTGTAAAAAAAATCATTAAATTATCATTATTCAAATAATTGTGTAAAGCCACTTTTATTCATGTAAGGCCCTCTAGGGAGCACACACAAGTACATGATTCATTTTCTGCCATAAGGACATCCTGTATCTATCATCACATGTGTATCTCTGGTTAGTAATGGCAAGGTTTATTTCCTTTCATAAGCAGCTCCTTGATGGGAAAACTGCAGGGTGTATAATTTATTGTTCAGAGTTGCCATGGTCTGTATAAAAATAATCCTCAGGTGTCACAGAGGCTTTTGTATTGTAACCTGGGGTCATTATGGTCCTAACCCCCCCACACACACACACCAAGATTAAAGTTTGTTCCTCTAGTTGTTTTTTTTCACAGATTAATATTAAGATGTTTCAGCACCAAGAGGGCTTGGTGAAAAGCATTTCCCTTTGATTTTGTACAAATGAGAAACAGAACAAAGAGAAACAGGCATGGGTGATGGATGTTCAGCATGCTTAATTTTGGCATTCAACAGAGGGAAAGCTAGGTTCTTAGGACCAGGGCTGGGAACTGAGCTGCTATTCCCAAACTTGGTTTGGTAAGGGCCAAGGCAGAGAAAACCCTCCCATCCATAAATAAATGACAGTGGCAAAAGGACTGAAAGGGGGATCAAGTCTCTTAAAGGGATGAACCTTGCCTGTTTCCTTGTTCCTTCCTTAGGGTCACTGAGACTTGGTTCCCCATCCCATGCAGCTTAGGTGACACCTGAAGCCAACAAGAACCCATGCAGAACATGCAGGTTCCCCAGAGGGGGGCGTTATTTCATGCCTTTTCACTCTTTCACAAAGCGAAGTGGTCACAGAGGCAGCCTCTTCATGCAAACAGTAGTATGTATTCATCATGTTCATGAATTTGGAATTCAAAGTAAAAAATGTGCTGTTCCTTTTTTCTTGTTAGAGCAGTAGGTAACAACTTATTTCAACCAAACAATAGAACAAGGTGATCTAGTAGATAGAGTTTTCTGAGGAGGAAAAAAAGAAAGAAAAGCTAAATTCCTGATGAACCAGTTTCATGGTGCCATCTCTTTAAAGGGTAATATAATAAGTTTAATTAACTTATAGAATAACCTTCACCTATGTTCCTAGTTCTCCAGAAAATTCAATTTTGTTAGCAAGCTTTGAGCTCTTTGATAGAATGGTGCCTTGAAAGTGCAAATTTTTTTTATATTTTCATAAGTTTTAAGGGGTTTGCAAACCAATTCTTTTGGTACTGAGGATGAACTCAGAGGTGCTTTACCCATTGAGCTACATCCCCAGCCTTAATACTTTTTATTTTGAAACAGGGTCTCATTAAGCTGCTCAGGGCATCACTAAGTTGCTGAGGATGGTTTTGAACTTGTGATCCTCCTGCCTCATCCTCTTGAGCCACTGGGATTACAAACAAAAACCATGAAGAAATAATAACATTTCCAGGATTATTTCCCCCAAAGAAAAACAGTTGTCTTAAGAAATGGGAATGATTCTTTTTAAGTTTCATGATTATTTCTTAGACTCAATTGGAGAACCAATAATTTAGCTGGGGCTGAAGCTCTGCCATTGAATGCTGAAAGCAGACAGATGAATAGGTATTTTAGACACTTGTATGAAAGGGCCACCCATCCCCCTGCCTGAGTCCTGGGAGCGGGACTTGGAAAATGTTATTGTTTGTTCTCAATCAGGTTGATCTCCTTGGAGGAAGTGAATCTGAAATGAGGAGAAGGACCTGGATTGAAAGAGGGAGACATATCAAAGGGAGCTTCAGGCCTGGAGGTAGATTTTACCTACTCTCATAGCAATATATCTAGTGCTGAGAATCTGGGATGGGATGATAAGACAAAACAAATTGACAACTTTCATGGTAATAGCAGACACCTCACATTGCTGAGGATGGGCCTATTAACAAGAGCCTTACCAATGAATCTCTCATCTTTTAAAAACATCTAGTGGACCAGAGTGATGACTACAGTAAGTTCAAATGTAGAATACAGTCACTTGTTCAATTTTTTTCTGATTGTGAAGCTACTATTATATTGTGCCCAAAGTAGAAAACAAAAAATATAAAGAGAAGGCAGGAATGATCCCAATCTCAGTCAGAACTGCCTTTAATTGTTTGGGTCTCTAATAATCAAGGTCATTCAGTATATATAGTTTTATTTTTATGCATAATATTAGCTTCTCATTGTCCTTTTTTCAGTAATAAGATTTGTGATGGCTATATAGTATTCCACCTATAGATATGTCAGATGATATTAAGCCAATCTTTGATCAAACATGTATAGAGTTCTTATTTTATGTATAGAGTTCTTATGATGTGCCAAATGCATGATAGGTACTGAATGATTCATAGCAAGGTAGGCTTGCTCTCCGAGCTCAAAGCCAAGAAGGGAGAAGTAGTTGAGTAAACAGGCAAGTCTTTGTAAATGAAAACATGATCACAGAGAAGTTTTTTAAGGCTTTGGAATCAGAGGGGGGAGATGCCCAGTGGAGCTATGAGGGTGAGAAGGTTCAGGAAGGAAGGAAAGGCATTTTTCAATAATTCTGATTTTTTTTCTTTTATAAGTAAATCTGCCATGAACATCTTTGGGCATGAATCTTTTTGCTCACATTTCTGGTTTGTCCTTAAGATAATTCCTAGAAGTGGGTCATAAGTATAAATTACCTGAGATTTTTAGCAAAATTAAGTCTATGCCCAATTATAAACATGGTTTAATGTACATCACTATACAAAAGTGAGTAACCACCCATCTTTCTTTAAAGTTTGCCTTAAACCTCAGGGAGTGTCAGGTGTGGATCCCTTCCTTCTGGCTGGTCACTGATGAAATGTCACCTCCTTAGAAAGGATTTTCCTAACACCTTAAATAAAAGCAACTTGAGCAGCAATGCAGCACAATTCTCCCCATATCAATACTTGGTTTCATACTGAAACCAGAGTTTTGAGATGAGACTAGATTCATAGCTTTGCCAATTTTCTTCTGGGGTCTTGTCTTCCAAATTTGAAGAATAAAATCCGTGGACAATAACAGAAGGGAAGAGTAAAGTGAGAGGGATTTATTTAAAGAAGAGCAGGAGGGGGCTGGTAGAAGAAAAACCCTTTTTGGTGTGCTGGCTTAGGGGCTATATTGTTTTGGGAAGAGCTTGGAGCAAAATCTATGTTAAACAGTCATTGAAAAAGTTTCAAGATTCAATTGTGTCCTTTAGCCTGAGGTTTATTCCTTCCTGTAATTCCCCTCTGGGTTCTCCTCCCCCCCCATCTGGGGCAAAGGAGTTGGCAGGAGTTTTCCCACAGGTGAGCCTCAAGATCTTTTACATTTGAAATAGGCCTTGAAGGTGCTCATTAACATTTCTACTGCTTAGGCTCACAGTGTGGTTTCTGCATTTGAAGGAGACCTCAATCTGGACCCAGCACTTCTTATTGCTGACCATTCACTATTCTTATTCAATACTTAATATACATTCAATCTGTTTTCTGTCTCTCCTGCTTTGAATGAAACACAATGAGGATAGTGAGTTCACTGCTGTATCCCCAACACCTAAGACACTGTCAGACAATAACCACCAGATAGATATTTGACTGAATAGATGAATTGATAATTATGACTGATGCCAAATGGAATTCATTCTATAAATTTGAGCAGCCCAGTTTTATTTTTACTAAAACTAGCACACAACTAGAGCATTAGGGAAGATCTATGACAAAAGGAACAGACTTGAAGAGAAGCTTCAGAGGCACTGCACTTGTACTGGAGTCTCAGCCAATACCTGGACCCTAAGGAGAGTGCTTTTGGCATCAACATAGTTCTAGAAAACAAGTTCCCAAGGTCTGTACATCATTATCTTGAAGATAGTCATCTACTATTGGAAAACTGTGGCTACCTCTGTGTTAAAACATAAAGCTTTATTTTCTCTTAGATTTATTCTGGAATAAATTTCTTTGTTGACGCTTGACACTTCTCTTGATGTCAGATGAAAACCTAATTACTACTTCTCAGGGCTGACCATCTGTCCTCAAAGTGATGAATAAATGAAACATGTCCCTGAGTCCTGTGCCTCCAAGACAAGCCACTGGGAAGTAGTTGTTGCCAGTGTGATTCCTGGAAGAACAGCATTAGTACTGAATGAGGATAGAATAGATAGTAGAATGATCAGGCTGTCAAGATAATGGGCATCATTCAACCACTACAGGAAGCTAACTGATAAAGGGATTAATGGGCATCATTAAGGCCTTCTTCAAATATAAAAAAAAAAAAAATGATGCTCACCTGTGGAAACAGCTCCTTTGTTCCAGAGCCTTGGTGCTATTTTCAATGTCTGTTCTAAATAGATTTTGACCAATGGTTTTGGTACTTTTTCAATGCCTATTTTACATCATTTTGTTGTTGTTGTTGTTGTTTGTACCAGGGATTGAACTCAGGGGCATTCAACCACTGAGCCACATCCCCAGCCCTATTTTGTATTTTATTTAGAGACAGAGTCTTAATGAGTTGCTTAGGGCCTTGCAGTTGCTGAGGTTGGCTTTGAACTCGCAATTCCCCGGTCTCGGCCTCCCAAGCCATTCGGATTACAGGCGTGCACTACTGCACCTGGCTCTGGCTCTATTTTTTTTTATTTTGAGACAGGGTCTTGCTAAGTTGCTTAGGGGCTTGCTAAATTGCTGAGGCTGGCTTAGAACTCATGATCCTTCTGCCTCAGCCTCCCGACCCACTGGGATTACAGGCATGCACCACCATCCCCAGCTGTTTTACGTAGATTTTTACCAATGATTTTGGTATTTTTTTCAATGCCTGTTTTACATAGATTTAGATTGATGCTCATATCCAAAACCTATATAAACCCCTAAGCACACCAAAACAGTATCCTGCTTCCAGGTCCCCTCCCACATTGCCAGGGTTCTATCTTTTCTCATTAAATAAACCCCACTCTATTTGCTTTTCTGTTCTGTGATTGCCCTTGGATTTCATTCTTCAAGTTTGCAAGACAAGAACACAGAAGGAAATTGACACAGAGTCACTGGGTTTGCTGTGACACTAAGAGCTATGTATCAGGAAAAATCCAACTTTACAGGCTGCGACCCTCAGGCTGCTGACCCTGGTAGGGATCTCCTGCTGTGTGTAGCTCCTAACACTAGAGAAGGCTATTTCAGCTGCAGAGATCTGCAGTTAGAACAAACTCTATCCACCAACAGAAGCAGAGAATCTGGCCTCATCTTAAAACTCTGGTTTCAGTATCACCATGGAGAACTTGGTAGAAGTGAAATTTCTTGGGCCTTCCCCTAGAATTACTAAATTAGAAACACTGAAAAGGAATCCAGCCACCTGTATTTTAACAAGTCCTCTTGGTGATTCTGATGCCCACTCAAATTTGAAGATCATTGCCATGCAGGTATCAACTCCCAGTGAGTTTTGTGTAGACTAATGCACAGCCATCTTTCCCAAGTTTGGCAAGGTACGCTATCCAGGACTAGGCCAGCATCTATTAGGTTGAAATTTTGGAAACTGACATTATTTTTGTAGGTTCAATGTGGTTGAATAGGTTTCAGCTCCAAGATGTGAAGAGCTGCAAGAAATACCTTCCCATGCCTAAAATAAGAAAAAGTCTAGATAGATTGAAAATGAACAGAGAACTGAGGGGTTTTTAAAATTTTTCTTTGTTCTTTTTAGTTATATATGACAGTAAAATGTATTTTGACATACATATATGGAGTATATCATGTATTCATATATGAACATAGGAAAGTTATATCTGATTTATTTTACTGTCTTTCCTATTCCCATCCCCCCTCTCTTCCCTTCATCTCCCTTTGTCTAATCCAATGAACTTCTATTCTTCCCCTCCTCGCTTATTGTGTGTTAGTATCCTCATATCAGAGAGAACATTTGGCCTTTGCTTTTTGGGGACTGACTTATTTCACTTGGCATGATTGTTTCCAGTTCCATGCATTTACCAGCAAATGCCATAATTTCATTCTTTTTTATAGCTGAGTAATATTCCATTGTGTATATGTACCACTTTTTTTTTCCTTCATCTGTTGAAGGGCACCTAGGTTGGGTCCATAGTTTACCTATTGTGAATTAAGTTGCTATAAACATTGATGTGGCTGTGTCGCTGTAATATGCTGATTTTAAGACCTTTGGGTATATGCTAAGGAGTGGGATAACCGGGTCAAATGTGTTTCCATTTCAAGTTTTCTGAGGAATCTCCATACTGCTTTGCAGAGTGGTTGCACCAATTTGCATTCCCACCAGAAATGTATAAGTGTACCTTTTCCCCACCTCCTCACCAACATTTATTGTTACTTGTATTCTTTTTTTTTAAGAGAGAGAGAGAGAGAGAGAGAGAGAATTTTAATATTTATTTTTTAGTTTTAGGCAGACACAACATCTTTGTTTGTATGTGGTGCTGAGGATCGAACCCGGGCCGCACGCATGCCAGGCGAGCGTGCTACCGCTTGAGCCACATCCCCAGCCCGTTACTTGTATTCTTGATAATTGATAATTGCCATTCTGACTGGAATGAGATGAAATCTCAGTGTAGTTTTGATTTGCATTTCTCTAATTGCTAGAGATGTTGAACGTTTTTCCATATATTTGTTGATCAATCATATCTCTTCTTCTGTGAAGTGTCTGTTCAGTCCCTTTGCCCATTTATTGATTGAAGTGTTTTTGGTTTTTGGTTTTTTGAGTTCTTTAGATATCCTGGAGATTAATGCTATATCAGAGGTAGAGAACTGAGTTTGCAGAGCAAGTGGTCATTCCAAAATCTGGAGAGAGAAAGTCACTTCCTGGGAGACATAGGACCTGAGCATTTGCTTACAGAGGCCCAAGCCACCAGATGTCATAGAAATAGGTAGGAAGACTAAGCTAGAAAAATGGGACAAATTGCTAGAGGCAGAGCATGGGCTGATTTGAGAGTATGACGCTCCTGGGGACAGCAATTGAGAGGGAGGAGGTTCTGTTCCTTTGCAGACTTTTTTCCTCCCGGAGCCCCAGCTGGTTCTTATAGGAAGAATTTGGGGGAAATCCTGAGAAATCCCATGGCACTGGCTCAGGAGTCACTGAGAAATCTCAAACCCTTCCCCCTTCCTTAAGGAGCAAAAGGCTTATTCTGCAAGGGAAAGACAGAGTCTGAGGCACTAGTGAAATACCATTGTAGTTAAGCCCAGGGAATTAACCCTCCTTACCTTCCCCTGTGGCCCTCTTGCACCTTGAGAGAGAGAGAGAGAGAGAGAGATACAGAGACAGAGATGGAATGTTCAGGGAGAAGAGCTTTAAGCCTAGGGGCTGGGGCTGTGGCTCAGTGGCAGAGTGCTTGCCTAGCATGTGTGAGGCACTGGGTTCCATCCTCAGCACCACATATAAATAAATAAATAATAAAGGTACATCAACAACTAAAAAATATTTTTTTTAAAGAAGAGCTTTAAGCCTACAGACTGAAAACACTGGTAGATATTTACTGCACTAGAGGAAGGGGATTGGGGCATCTATCCATGGAAGAGAGACAGAAACATTTGTGATGGTTATACCCCTGAGATACAAACCCACTGTGTACTCCAAAAACTGAAGCTTAGAATATCAGAGAAGCTGTCCCCACCACCCATGTCCCACCAGCATGCTAACAACCCTCTAGGAACAACAGGAGGGAGAACTACAAGGTACTCCATGGGGAGCAGCACAAAGGGAAGCCCCAAAACTGAGAGGGGGCACAAAAAAGGAAAATCATTGGAAATTTATGAGGATGTCCACAGGAAAACAAGCATAAGCACAGCCCAACTGCTGGCTAGATGAACATCAAGTCCCACACTAAGGGCTTATTTGTCTCAATATCTGCTGCACTATGTAAAATGTCCCGCTTGCAAGGCATGCCAAAACATAAGAAAAACATAAGAAAAAGCAGTTTGAAGAGATAAAGCAATTATCAGAATAAAATTTAGAAATGGCAGAACTATTAGAAGTATCAGAGGAAATTTAAAATAATTGTGATTACTACATTAAAGGATCTGGGGGAGGAGACATCATGCAAAATCAGATAGGCAATTTAGTAGAGATAGAAATGGAAAGAATCAAATGGCTAGAAATCAAAAGCAGTAACAGACATGAAAAATATCTTTGGTGGACTCATCAGTAGACCTGAATATTTATATTAAATAAATAGCAAAACTGATAAAGACAAAAAGAAAGGAGGCACAAATCACCAAATCAAGAATAAAATGGTATATCACTATAGATTCTGCAGCCATTAAAAAGATAATAGTTTTACAAAACTATTAATAAATTACAAAAGATCAGTAGAGTGAGAGGAGTAAGGTGAGGGAGAGAGAAAGGAAGTACTGAGACTGAATTACAGCAAATTATATTCCATGCTTTTACGGTTATGTCAAAATCTATTCTGATGTTTTATATATAACTAAAAAGAATCGATAAAAAATTTAAAAAGAATAAATATGAACTTTATGATAATAAATTGAATATCTTCTAAGAAATGGTTCAATTTCTTAAAAACTCCAAATTACTAAAATTGAACTGATAATCTGTGTAGTTTTCAATGTTTTTTAGAAAAAAAAATGAGCTTGTAATTAAAAGACCTTGAAAAAGAAATCTCCAGGTCCAAATGGTCACACTGAAGAATTCCACCAAATATTTGAAGAAGTAACACCATTTTACACAATCCCTTCTAGAAAGTTGAAGAGGACAAACTGTTTCCCAAGCCATTTTATGAAGTTAATACCACTTGATACCCAAACAAGTTAAAGACAATACAAAAAAAAAATGAAAACTTTAGATCAATATTTCTCATGAACTTAGATGCAAAAGGCCTTAATGAAATATTAGCAAATCAAACTCAGCAATGTATATAAAGAATTATACAATACAACCAAGTGGGATTTATTCCAAGTATGCAAGATTGGTTCAATATTTGAAAATCAAAATAATCTACCAAGTCAATAGGCTAAAGAGGAAAAGTCATATGATCCTATCAATTAATACATAAAATATTTGAAAAAAAATCCTGTGAGAAATGAAATCCCAGTGGTCCCTTTTCAGAATATAGTATTTAGCTTTAAATGTAAAGTGACTTGGGATGTAAGAAAGGCAACTGGAGGGGAGAGCAGGATGAAAAGCCACAAACAGCTAACATCAGAGTGTAAAAATCAAAGCTCTTTGACAAACAGGAAGTGAGAAGAAACCCCCACCCCACCTGACCAACAGAGATAAACTGTGTACCTGCCAAAAGGCATTCAATCCAAGGGCATTTCCTGCCACAAGAGACCAAAGGTATATTACTTTAAATAATCCAACTAATAACTACTTTAAATAATCCAGTAATCCAATTACTTTAATAATAAAACCTAGATGAAATTCAGGAACATTGTGCACCCCATGTACTCAATGAGGAACCAAGGGAGGGATCTTGTGCTCTAGTTGAATAAAACACTGGTTGTACTCAATCTGTTTGACCCTGACCACCAAGCACCTGATCTTGCAAGACTGTCATTAAAGTAAAGCCTTGATTGTGTCTCTTGGTCCATTCTTTTGGCTTGGACAGGTGAGTAGATTCTTACATCTGATTTTCAGGCACAATAAGAACTCCCAGAAAACTAGGAGTAGAGGGAAACTTCCTAGCCTTGATAAATAACATAGACAAACACTTATGGCTAACATATTCAGGATGAAGGACCTGAATGTTTTCCCTCCTAAGATTGGGAACAAGACAAGGATGTTCTACTCTCACTACTCTTTTTCAACATAGTATTGCAAATTCTAGCTACAGTAAAAAGGCAAAAAAAAGAAATAAAAGGCATATAAATTGAAAAGAGGAAAATAAAACTGTCCCTATTTGCAGATTGCATGATTATCTACATACAAAATTCCAATAAAAATAATCCTCCTGAACTAAAAGTAAGCTAAGCAAGGTTGTGTAATATAAATTCAATACACAAAAAGTTGCAGTTCTACATATTAACAATGAACAAGTGGAGCCTGAAATTAAACACTATACCATTTAAAAATCACTCTAAAGAAAATTAAATACTTGGATATAAACTGGGCACGGTGGTGCATACCTGTAATCCCAGCAGCTCGGGAAAGCTGAGGCAAGAGGATCACAGGTTCAAAGCCAACTTCAGCACCTTAGAGAGGCCCTAAAGACTTAGTGAGACCCTGTCTCAAAATAAAATATATAAAAAAAAATAAAGGGCTGGGGATGTAACTCGGTGGTTAAGCACCCCTGTGTTCAATCCCTGGTACCATAAAAAAAGAAGGAAAAAAAGAAATACTTGGATATAAATATAACAAAACACCTACCAGATCTGTATGCTGAAAAATAGAAAATTGTAATGGAAGAAATCAACTAAGACTAAATACATTAAGATGCATACTATGTTTATAGTTTGGGAGATTCAACCTAATAAAGATTATCTCCAAATTGAAAATATTCATGCCCTAGGGCAAGGCAATGAGTTCTTTAGTTTGAAACTCAAAGGACAATCCATGAATAGAAAAACTGATAATGGGACCACATCAAGATTAAAAACTTGCTCTGTGAAAAACACCTTCTTCACTTCAGAGGGTGAAAAGACAAGCTACAGACTTAAGGAAAATATATGAAAACTACATGTTCATCAAAGTGTTACCATTTAGGGGTGTTGGGTTTGTTGTCTCTGCTCAGCAAAGAATTGAAGAACAAGATACAGAGATAGCAAGCAAGCAGGTTTATTGCAAAAGCAACAACAGTAACAGACTTCTCCCAAAAGAAGGAGCCCCAGAGCTGGGAGTCTGGTGGAGGAGTTTTGGCTTGTTCTTTTTTATGATCTCTGGAATTTCCTCCTTTCCTTATCTCCTCCCCTTTCCATACTCTCCTCACTATTATTTATTGGTGTCCCCTGTGTCCACGGATCTATTTTAGTTTTTCTATTGGATTCCCACACACACTTAGGGGCATGAGTTTGGAAGTGTCTGTCTGATAGGGTCCCTTTCTTGTGTCCATGAGCACTTTGATCAACCAGGAAGTTGACCTCATTAGAAGACCCTTTCCATGCTCCTTTGGTCTGGCTCTGCACCCAACCTCCTCACTTGCCATCTTGCCCTGGATGTCTACACCCTTCTACATCTCCCTCAAAAGGGCTAGTAGTATCTAGAAGAGATAAAAAAAATCCAAGCTTTCCCACAATCTGTACATATTTGAATATCACATACTCTGGAAAGACATACCAAGTAGATTGACAGCAGTGGTTCCACTTTTGCTATAAAACACAGGTTTTATGTGTGTGTGTGTGTGTGTGTGTGTGTGCGCACACACACACCTGTGTTTTGGTACCAGGGATTGAACCCAGGTGTGCTTTACCACTGAACCACATCCCCAGCCTATTTTTTTATTTGTACTGATTTGTTATACATGATGGCAGAATGCAATTCATTTCATATTATACATATAGAGCACAATTTTTCAAGACACTGATTGTACACAGAATATTCTCACACCATTCGTGTCTTATACATGTGTTTAGGGTAACGATGTCTAACTCATTCCACCATCATTCCTACCCCCTTGCCCCCTCCCTTCCCCTTCCTCCATTTGCCCTATCTAAAGTTCCTCCATTCCTCCCATGTTCCCCCCACACACAATCACCATTATGTGTCTGCATCCTCATATCAAAGAAAACATTCGGCTTTTGTTTTTTGGGGGATTGGCTTGCTTCACTTAGCATTATATTCCCCAACTTCATCCATTTACCTGCAAATGCTATGATTTTATTCTCTTTTTATGCTGAGTAAGGTTCCATTGTGTATATATGACACATTTTTTAATCCATTCATCTATTGAGGGGCATCTAGGTTAGTTCCACAGTTTAGCTATTGTGCTGCTATAAACATTGATGTGGCTGTGTCCCTGTAGTATGCTGTTTTTAAGTCCTTTGGGTATAAACCCAGGAGTGGGATAGCTGGGTCAAATGGTGGTTCCATTCCAAATTTTTCAACAAATCTCCATACTGCTTTCCAGATTGGGTGCACCAATGTGAAGTCCCACCAGGAATGTATGAGTGTGCCTTTTCCCCCACATCCTCACCAACACTTATTATTGTTTGTATTCTTAATTAGTGCCATTCTGACTTGAGTGAGATGAAATCTTAGAGTAGTTTTGATTTGCACTTCTCTAATTGCTAGAGATGTTGAACATTTTTTCATATATTTGTCGATTGATTATATATCCTCTTCTGAGAAGTGTCTGTTCAGTTCTTGACCCATTTATTGATTGGGTTATTTATTTATTTTTTTGGGTGTTAAGGTTTTTGAGTACTTGATAGATATCCTAGAGATTAGTGCTTTATCTGATGTGTGTGTGGTAAAGATTTGCTCTCATTCTGTAGGCTCTCTATTCACCTCACTAAGTTTTTCTTTTGCTAAGAAGAAGCTTTTTAGTTTGAATCCATCCCATTTATTGATTCTTGGTTTTAATTCTTATGTTACAGGAGTTTCATTAAGAAAGTTGGGGCCAAAACCGACATGATAGAGATTTTCCCANTTGTTGTTCCAGGGATTGGGCCCAAGAATGCTTAACCACTGAGCTACATCCCCATCCCTTTTTAATATTTTAGAGACAGGGTCTTGCTGAGTTGCTTGGGGCCTTGCTAAATTGCTGAGGCTGACTTTAAAATCAGGATCCTCCTGCCTCAACCTCCTGAGCTGTTGGGATTAGAGGTGTACACCACTGCACCCAGCTCCATTTGCATTTCCAAGAAATGCCCTCCCACTATTTCACAGCCCTCCTAATAGAGCTATATCAATTTTTTTGTGTACAAATCAACGGTATTTCCATAGAATAGTTTCCATATGGATTATCCCCATGTTAACTTATTAAAACAGATATAAGAGAGGCATTTAAAAAAACATGATGAGGGCTGGGGTTGTAGTTCAGTGGTAGAGTGCTTGCCTAGCTTGGGTAAGGCACTGGGTTCAATCCTCAGCACAACATAAAAATAAACAAAATAAAGATATTGTGTCCATCTACAACTAAAAAAAATCTATTTAAAAAAGTGAATTATCACTGCACACTTATCAGAATGGCTTTTTTTTTAAAGGTGACAACACCAGATGCTACTGAAGATGCAGAAAAACTAGATCATGCATATATTGTGGGTGGCAATGTAAAATAGAATAGGCTCTCTAAAAAATAACTTGGCAATTTCATAAAAAATGTAACAAATATCATATCATCCAGAATTTGCACTTCTGGATATTTATCCCAGAGAAATGAAAACTCGTTATTACACAAGAAGGTGTTCATGAATGTTGATAGCAACTTATTTCATAATAACACCAAACTGGAAACAGCCCAGATATCCTTCAAATGGTGAATGGATAAAGAAACGGTGGTATATCCATACAGTGGAATGAACTGCTGACACATGCAACAATTTGGGTAAAACCCAAGAGAATCATGCTGAATTGAAACAGAATCCCCAAAAGGTTGCATACTGTGTGATTCTATTTACATAACATTTTTAAAATGACAAAATTATAGAAACAGAGAACAAATTAGTGGTTTCCAGCAGTTAGAGATAGGAGGTAAGGAGAAAATTGGTCCTGGGTCTCAAAAGTCAACAGGAGGGATCCTGTAGTGATAGAGCTGTTTTTCTCCTTGATCATATCAATGTCAATATCCTGGTTGTGATAATGTACTGTATTTGGGTGGGGGGAGGTATGGGATTGAATTGAGAGGCATTGGACCACTGAGCCACATCTATAGCCCTATTTTGTATTTTATTTACAGACAGGGTCTCACTGAGTTGCTTAGCACCTCGCTTTTGCTGAGGCTGGCTTTGAACTGGTGATCCTCCTGCTTCAGCCTCCCAAGCCATAGAGATTATAGGCATGTGCACGGCACCCAGGCTAATGTACTGTATTTTAATAAGATGTTACCATTGGGGTTTTGAAACTGGGTCAAGAGTACTCTAGATCTCTCTATATGATTTATTTCAACCACATATGAATCTACATCATCTGAAAAAAAAAGTTTAATTTAAAAAACAGCAATAGCGACAAACAGTGAATCTTCTCTAAGAGAATCATCAGAGTGGAGAGTGGCCTGAAAGTTATGTCCCAGAGTGATGACTGAAGGGTCTGGAGGTGGAGTATCACCTGGAGAAGAGAACTCCTAAGGGCAGTATGTAGACAGCTGCTATGCAAAAGAGGATTAAATGGTAAGAAGGTACAAAGAGAAGATTTCATCTACATATCTGGAAGAACATTCTATGACACCTCAGCATTAGGGTAAAGAGGTTTCCAGGACATGTCCTTAGAAGGGGCAAGGTAAGGGTAAGAAAGGAATAATTGTTGAACTAAACAGAAAAGAATAATTCAGCATTTTGCAATTTTCTCCTCAGAGGAACTAGGGGAATTGGAAGGATATTCGGGAAGGTGCTAGGACCTGCTTCAGGTGTGCAAATTACTGCAGACAATGAGAAGGTGGACTGTGTGTGCCCACTTAGGGGAAGGTGCTTGTTAGCTGGGTAAATGCTGGGTTCTTTACCCAGCAGGGTTTGTATTTAGAGGAAAATATTATTCAAGCCAGAATTCATAACTCCTGCATGTCTCACTCAATCAGCAGGACCCCAGAGAGAGCTGAGAGGAATTCAGGAAGATTGCCATGAGGATAACAGCAAGACACTGGCAAGTGATTTTCAAATGGGCAACTTTGCCCTTTGAAAGGCTGTGCCAGTCACTGGAGTAATTTCAGATGAACAGGCACATTAGGAAAATTACTACTATTATGCATTACAAGGTTACAAAGAACGCATGTGTCCTTTTATAACATCACATGAAAAAAGTCTTAGAAGTGTTGTGTTTTCCCAACTTTGGTGGATGTGTTCTCACAGAATTCCTTCAAGCCTATTTCCCATAATGATGCTGTTGGTGAAGTTCCTGATTTCTACTAGGGCTGGTTGTAAGGCAGGATTTCTTCAAGGATTTGTACAGGAACTTTCTGCTTTCTTTTAGGGGTGGCTAGTGGGCTATATTATTACTGAAATGTGAAGATAATCTGAAGTGTTGCAAGTTAAATCCCATCCTGCCTGTGTCAAAATTGCATGTGATGTGCTGCAAAGAACATCAGCAACAAAGTGCAAAGACAATCTACAGAATGGGAGAAACTGTTTGCCAATCACATATCAGATAAGGGACTCACGTCCAAAATATGTAGGGAACTCTGACCACTCCGTAATCATAAGACAAATACATAGTTAAAAAGTGGCCAAAGGTGTTGGGGTTGTGGCTCAGCGGTAGAGTGGTCACCTCGCACGTATGCAGCCTTGGGTTAGATCCTCAGCACCACATAAAAATAAATAAATAAAATGAAGGTATTATGTCCAACTACAACTAAAAAATAAATATTAAAAATAAATCTTTTGGCCAAAGGATTGCTCCCAAGAAGTTATACAAATGGCAAATAAGCATATGACAATAGGCTCCCCATGGTTAGCCATCAGGGAAATGCAGATTCAAAGCACAATGCTATACCTCTTCACACCCACTAGGATGGTTGTAATAAAAAGGATAGACAATAAGTAGCAGTGAGGATGCAGAAAGAATCCTCCTACACTGCTGGTGGGAACGTCAAATGGTACAGTCACTTTGAAAAACAGTGATAGTTTCTCCAAAGGTTAAACATAGATTTATCATGTGACCCAGAAATCCCACTCTTAGGTATATACCTGAGAAAAACCTATATCCACACCCTGTACAAGTTTATTTATATGAAATGTCCAGAAGAGGTGAATCTATAGAGACAAAGTAAATTGTGGTTGCCTAGGGCTGGGTTTGTTTGGGTTGGGAGGTAGAGACTAATTTCTAATGAGTACTGTTTTTTTTTTTTTTTGATGGGGATTAAAATGTTCTAATATTGTGGTGATGGCTGAACAGTTCTATGAATATACTAAAAAAAAACATTAAATCATACACTCTTCATGAATGAATTGTATGGTATGTGAATTGTATGTCAATAAATCTGTTACTAGAGAAGAAAACACTCAAAAAACTTGTGACAATGTCTAGTGCATTCTATGATTTAAATACAATTTAACCGTTGCGACTAAAATGGTGGGTTGGAAGCAGAGTGAAGACCCTTTGGGGTTTACAGCATTCCATAGAATCTATTTTCAACAAACAAGGTTTGTTGCTGGTGCCTCCTAGTGCTTTGTCAAGGTCACAGTGAAAGTCAGGACAAACTGGACTCTAGGACCGGGCTCAGGAAGGCCATGCGTTTGGCAACTGAGGATAAAATGAAGCATCTGTTCTTACCAATGCTGAGTTCAAACTACATCTGTATTTAGTTTGGAATTGAATATTAACGTCAAATCTGTGCTTTGAAAGAGTCTTTACCCTACTTGAAAGCTTCAACTTGTTTAAGAAAAAAGTAATCGGGGCTCCTAATAGTGGTCAGACTAGAGGGATGGAAAAAAAGAAAAGAAAAAAAAAAGGCTTGAAATTCCTGGCTCCGCAACTCCGGGAGCTGCCCAGGGGAGGCGGCAGGGGGCGCCCTCCTTGTTCCTGCCCCGCCGCCCTTCCCAGCCGCCCCCTCCGCTTGCCCTGACGTCCCCAGCCCCCGCCTCTTTCTCGCGGGCCTTCAAAGGGCGCTCGGGGCAGCTGGGCTGGAGTTTCAGTCCGCCTCTGAGGGGCCTTTGGCGTCACCTGGCTGCCGCCAGGCCACCTGTTGCTCTCTGGGTCCCGCGTCCCAGGAGCAGGTGCCGGGACTGCGCGGACGCTGCAACTTGTGGCCTCCAGCGGACTCCCAGCCGCCAGCTACTGGCTCTGAGGAGGTTTCGGGGAAGGGCACGCCCGCAGTCACATGGAGAGCGGCAACGGGACGCCCCTGGCCGGGGCACTCGGGGCCGCGGCCGAATCCCCCCAGTGCCGGTTGCCGCCCGGAGGGGAGGGCGCGACGGGGCTGGCTGAGCCCGACCGAGCCGCGGAGGACGCTGCAGCAGGCAGCTGCGGCGGGAGCGGGGGCGGGCCACCGCGGGCTCTGCGGGCAATATACGTGCGCAGCGAGAGCTCCCAAGGCGGCGCCGTCGGCGGCCCTGAGGCCGGGGCTCTGCAGTGCCTGCTTCGGGCCTGCGAGGCTGAGGGCGCCCACCTCACCTCCGTGCCCTTCGGGGAGCTAGACTTCGGGGAGACGGCGGTGCTCGATGCCTTCTATGATGCAGGTGAGGGCGGGTGCCCCCTTTGTCCCCAACCCACTCCAGCTTTCCTTATCCTCCCAGAAGCCATGGCACTCCCTCCCTGGGTCGCTACCCTTAGTTCCCCTCCCCGCTCCCCATACTCCCTGAATTTTGGACAAGACCACCAAGGTAGTGTCGTGCCCTTTTAAACATAAGAAAATAGAGGCCACTGGCATTTAGACCCTTTATCCTTCAGTCTTTTAAAATATCCCATAACCCAAGAAGCAGCCAGTAACCCAGATGATGCTGAACATCCCTCCCCCACACACAGCAGCAGCCAAAACCCCAGTTCTCCAACTTTTCTCACTCCTGGCATGCCCCATACTGGCATGGGTCCCAGTTGCAGGATTCACATTAGAATCACCTGGGGAGCTGTTAAAACTCTCCATGCCCACCCCAGGCCAGTGACAACGCGGCAAGGAAGCCTCAGGGGTGCTTAATGCTTCCCAGTGATTTCACCTCGCAGCCAAGAGCTGGAATCGGTGTCTTACAAGTGGTGTGGTTTTCGCCTCTTAGAAATACTCCGGTATTCTTTTGCACAATTTAATTCCTGACACCAACACATGCTGATGGTGGGGTGTATTCTACCACAGTGTATAAGCATTCAGGGGTTCAAGGTCTCCATTGCTGGAGTTGGATACTAGGTCTCTAGGTAAGTGTGCCCTACCAATTCAGCCTTCAAATCAGTACATCAAGTTGGAAGAAATTTCTCCAGGTGTGCAATGAGTTGTTTTTTTCTTTTAATTTTTTTAAGTTGTAGATGAACACAATATTTTTATTTATTTTATTTGTTTTAGTTTTCGATGGACACAACGTCTTTATTTTTATGTGGTGCTGAGGATCGAACCCAGCGCCCCGCACATGCCACGCGAGCACGCTACCGCTTGAGCCACATCCCCAGCCCTATTTTGTTTATTTTTATCGTTGCTGAGGATCCAACCCAGTGCCTCACATGTGCTAGGCAAGCATTCTACCACTGAGCTACATCCCCGGCCCCTGAATTGTTTTTCTTATGATGCAACTTTGGTGACAAGCTTTTGGCATTTGAGTGACATTTATAAGCATTAGATGTGAGATAGTAATTACCTGGGAATCCTTGTCTTCCACTGGTCAAAACGGAGTAACAGTGTCTACCTTAAACCTAAAATCATATGAGAAGATCAGTGGGGGATTGCCCTTAAATTCTGGGCATGCAGTCCTGTCATAGTACTTAATTGTATGTGTTTCTGAGTGGTGTTGGGGATGGAACCCAGGGCTTCATGCATGGTAGGCAAGCACTCCACCACTGAGCTACACCCTCAGCCCAGATAATTCTCTTTTTACTGGTGGCAGCATGGATGTGGTTCTTCTGCGGAGCAAATCCTCCCCAACTGTAAGGGGGTGGGGTGTCAGGCTTGTTTAAACAAGTGGCAGCTGGACCCATTGAGAAAACACTCTTGACATTTTTGACTGTACTGACTATACCCTTCAGCACCTCATCTTTTTGAGAAGTTGTTCAGGAGGCTATTCACCTAGAACTACTTGGTTTTCTCCACTTCTGTTCATTCTACTCCAAGGTTAAAGCTTGATCAGACCCTTCTCTGAATGTCCCTTTTGCCATTAGGCACAACTCTGTCCTCCTGCCTGCTGGTGTCAACTCTGAAAAATGTATGTGCAATGGCTTTACTTTTGTGGGACTCTGTGTGTGTGGACACATGAATGTGTACCAGGTCTTCACCTGCTAATAGTGTCCCTTCTAACAGGTTGGGTGTGAAGGCTCAGATATCAAATCTCAGGCTTTCAATTCCAGAGCTACTGAACAAGGACATCAGCTTTGCTTGCTTGGGGTCTAGATTGCCTTGAATTTTTGATTACATCATGTATCTCTTTTGGTTAACCTTGTCCTGGTCTTGAATAGGTCTTGAATTGACTTCTCAATACCTTGTTATAATCAAATTATTTTAAAAAAATTTTTTGTAGTTGTAGATGGACAGAATGCCTTTATTTGTTTATTTTTATGTGGTGCTAAGGATCAAACCCAGTGCTTCACACATGCTAGGCAAGTGCTTTGCCACTGAGCTACAGCCCCAACCCCAAATTATTTTCATAGTTTTGAAAAAGGGTATGTAGCAACTGTGATGAGTTCGTTTATGAATTAAATAGATGATCTCCCCACACCCACACCCACTCCTGGCTTTTTTTTAAAGCAGTCTCCTTTTTTTAACCTTTATTTTATTTAATTTATTTTTTTAAGAGAGAATTTTTTTTTTTAAAGAGAGAGGGGGGAGAGAGAGAATTTTTTTGAGAGAGAGAATTTTTTTAATATTTATTTTTTAGTTTTCGGTGGACACAACATCTTTATTTTTATGTGGTGCTGAGGATCGAACCCAGCGCCCCGCGCATGTCAGGCGAGTGCGCTACCGTTTGAGCCACATCCACAGCCCCTATTTATTTTTATGTGGTGCTGAGGATTGAGCCCAGTGCCTCGCATGTGCTAGGCAAGCACTCTATCACTAAGCCACAACCCCAGCCCCATTCCTGGCTTCTTGATCTTCATCCTCACAGCTTTTTTTTTTTTTTAAGTATTTGTTTTTTAGTTATAGTTGGGCACAATACCTTTATTTTATTTTTTTATTTTTATGTGATACAGCACATAAAATGAAGTGACAGTGTCTACCTTAAACCTAAAAGCATACGAGAAGATAAGTGGGGGTTTGCCCTCAAATTCAGGGCATGCAGTCCTGTCATATTAGTTTAATTGTGTGTGTTTCTATGTGGGGTGGGGGATGGAACAGTCAAATCCAGGACCTTGCATGTGCTAGGCAAGTACTGCACCACTGAGCCACAACCCTAGCCCCATCCTCACAGCTTTTTGATTTTTCCACCAAAACGATATAAATCTGCCACTTTGGCTGTTGTATAAAATCCTTAAATTGGGGTTTTAGCATTTGGGTTGCTTCTACCTAGAGGTTCCAGTTTGGTAACCTCTAGCCATATGTGGCTCTTTACATTTAAATTAGTTGAAATGCAATAAAATAGAATAGTTCTTTAGTTAGACTAGTTCCGTTTTAAGTGTTTCATAGGCATAGGTGATTACTGGTGGAACAGCAAAGAGGTAATGTATTCCTCGTTGCCAAGGTTCCCTTAGAAAATGTTTTTCTAGAAAAAGGAGGGGAGGGCAACTATTGAGCCATCCCAGGTGTGTTTTGAAGGGTCATAGAAGTGACACTTAAGCACTTCTTATCTCCTGTTCTCATAGCAAGTCAAGGCTGAGTTTGATTGTATCTTTCCATCTCCTTGTACTGTCATATGTGGTTCAGTCTGGGATTGATTGAATGAGCTGAAGAACGTCACAGGCACCTAAGCAAGAACAAGTGGACACTGTTGGGGAAGAAAACTACCCAGCACCTTTTAAAAATCGTGGCTGTGTGTGTGTGTGTGTATAATATATATAAAATATATAACAAAATTTACCAATTTAGCTGTTTTTAAAGTGTGTGTTTCAGTGGCACACTTAAAATGTTATGCAATCTTATTATTTTAAGACTATTTTTCAGCCAGGCTTGGTGGTGCATGCCTGTAATCCCAGCAGCTCAGAATGCTGAGGCAGGAGGATTGTGAGTTCAAAACCAGCCTTAGCAATTTAGTGAGGCCCTAAGCAACTTAGCAAGACCGTGTCTCAAATATTTGATAATATTTAGATAAAATAAATAAATAAATAAATAAATTAGATGAATAAATAAAAGGGCTGGGATGTGGCTCAGTGGTTAAACATCCCTCGGTTCAATCCCTGGTACAAAAAAAAAAAAAAAAAAACCCAAAACAAAACAAAAAAACAAAGAAGGAACACTGAGGCTCACAATAAAATTGAGAGGAAAGTACAGAAATTTCCCATGGCCTCTTGCACTGCTGCCCACAATGAGCTCCTCCACTCTCAGCATCCTCCAACACAGTAGTACACGTACACTGACAGGTCATTATCACTCCAAGTCTTTAATTTACATTAGATTACACTCTTGGTGTTGTATGTTCTGTGTGTTTGGACAAATGTGTAAACACATGTATATGCCATTATCATATCATGCAGAGTATGAGAAAATCTTCTTATGCATATTGAACAATTTGGGTTTTATCATCTCAGATTGAAACTCTGTACCCATTAAATAATAACTCCCTATTATTCAGTCTCCCCCAACCCCTAGTAACCACTGTTTTACTTTGTTTTTATGAATTTTTGCCTGCTTTAGATAGTGCATATAAGTGGAATCATAGAATATTTGTCATTTTGTGACTGACTTATCTCACTTAATATAATGTCTTCAGGGTTCCCCCATATTTCAGTTTGTAGAATTGTTCTTAGAATTTAGTTCCTTTTTTGAGCTGGGATTGTAGCTCAGTGGTAGAGCGCTCGCCTAGCATGTGCAGGGCCCTGGGTTCAATCCTCAGCACCACATAAAAATAAAATAAAGGTATTGTGTCCAACTACAACTAAAACAAAGTATTTTTTAAAAAGAATTTAGTTCCTTTTTAATGCTAAATAATAATGTCACATATATATATATACACATTGTTTATCCATCTATGAACATTTGGGTTGCTTCTACCTTTGACTATTGTGAATAATGCTGCTTTGAACATGGGTGTACATGTATCTGTTTGAATCCCTAGTTTTATTTCTTTTGGGTATATACTCACAAGTGGAGTTGCTAGGGCATATGATAATTCTGTTTAATTTTTTTGAGGAGCATCCCATTTACTTTTAGCAGAGCTGGTGGCCATCTCTTTGTGTCCTTAGCTCCTAGAAAGATCACATTTGATTGGATTATTCTAGCATCTATCATCCATTGCAAAAAGGAGTCCTGAAAACTGTAAAACCTGTCGATTCAAGTGTCAATTGCCCAGTTACTTCCAGTATTACAGAACAAAGAATGTCCCTCTTTTCCTAAGACAAACTCCTTCAGGATATGCCTTTGGTTTGCCTATCTTGTCATTTTACTAGAATCCCTAGTTATGACCTTAGCTCGTGCAGTGTGTTTGGTCTGTATTTTCCAGAGCAGCCTTCAATGCTTGTGAACATAAGACTGAGACATCCTGCAGTGAGGAACCCTATGTGATTTGGTTTCATACTTTCCAGCCATTTTGACCATGGAGACTAGTTCCCCTGGATGCTATAATTGAATATATTTATTGTAGAGCACATGTTGAAGTGAGCTCTGAACTGGTAGAATTCAATTTATTATCTCCTGGGAGTCCACCAAGTTATTGATGTAGCTTTACTCTCCAGTTAGTTTGGTGGTTAATGTCCAATCTAAGTGAGGGCCTCCACCTAGATACTAATTGGAAGCCTCCTTGAGTTAGCTATTAACTGCTCAAATGACAAGAACAGCCTTGTCCATAACTGCCTGAGGCACAAGTAATCTTCCCATACCTATTGGGTCTGACTTTGCCTCACTTCTTTCCTCTTGGAACCTCTTTTATTTTAAAATTATTATTATTATTTTTAGTACTGGGGATGTAACCCAGGGGTGCTTTACTACTGAGCTACATCCCCAGTCCTTTGTTTTATTTTATTATTTAAAAAAAAATTTTTGAGACATGGTCTCACTAAGTTGCTTAGGGCCTTGCTGAATTTCTGAGGTTGGCCTCAAACTTGCAGTCCTCCTGCTTCATCCTCTGAGTCATTGGGATTATAGGCATGTACCACTGTGCCCAGCAGAACCTCATTATAAATATCACTTTCTTGACCCCGGGGACTTGCTTCTGATTTTTTCTTCAATTATGTTTACAGTGATTTTTGTTGTTATTTGTTGGTACAGGAGATTGAACCCAGGGGCACTTAACCACTGAACCACATCCTCAGCCCTTTTTATTCTTCATTTTGAGACAGGGTCTCACTAACTTGCTTAGGACCTTGCTAAGTTGCTGAGGCTGGCTTTGCATTTGTGATCCTCCTGCCTCAGCCTCCCAGGCCACTGGGATCACAGGTGTGTACCACAGTGCCTGACTTTACAGTGATTTTTTAAAAGTTGTGAAGTATTACTGTTTATAATGTAATGCTTGCATATTTTGAACATAGATAAAAACCAAGACTAGGACTTTAATCTGCACATTAGTCATTTGACTTTCCTCTATGCTGATCCCCCCCACTTTTTTTTTTATTCTGGCTGGCTTGTATAGAATCAGGGGATAAAAATTGTGGTGGATACATTCTACTGTCATGTATATCTATCTAAAAAGAATAAATTAAAAAAAGAAATTGTGGAGAGAGCTGGGTGGCTGCCACATATTTGTGCTGCTAAAGTGACTACTACATTCCCTAGCTAGGGAGATGTACCACTACTTCTGACCAATGGAATGTAAGTAGAAGTGATGTTTGTCACTTTTTGGCCAAAGTGTTGCTGCATGTAGTAGGCCTCCCCAAATTCTCCCATCCCTTTTCATGGTCTGCATGGTGACCTTGGAGGCTTCATGTAGAAGACAGTGGTGGCACAAGATGGAAGGTGCTTAAATCCTTGGGTCACCTTTTGAAGGACAGCAATTGCAACAGGAACATCCATTTTGGATTTTACATAAACAAGAGAGAAACTTTTTGTCTGTCAGTGTACTGAGATTTGGGCATCATTTGTTATAGTGATAAGGTTGTGAAAATCTAGCCTAACTGCTAGAAAATTGTCTTCCAGGACATACTTTGTCAAGAGACAGCCATGGATCATCTCATGTCATGGATCCTCACTGTTGTAGTAGCGCCTCCATATGGGCTAAGAAAATACAAATGATATGCTTGAGGCATTAGGTTAATAACAGCCATGTGAGGGGAGACATTTTGTTTCCTTTCACAGTTTCATCGGTTTTGGAGGCTGGGTAAAAATTTCTTTTTTATATTAAATGATTCTGTAGTGACTGTTGGTTTTTAATCCAATAGTGATATTGGGCTTTCTATAAAAATAGACATGTTGCCAGGCATGGTGGTGCACACCAGCTCAGGAGGCTGAGGCAGGAGGATGATAAGCTCAAAGCCAACTTCAGCAATTTAGTAAGGCCCTAAGCAACTTAGTGAGACCCTGTATCAAAA
>NW_026000249.1:8961696-8978211 GCF_001458135.2 Marmota marmota marmota | reverse complement strand
TCCATGCCACTGCTACTCACCCAACATTAAGCTGGGAACTTTCCTCAACTTTTAGTCACGTGGGCCAACTTTGATGAAAGAAGCATTTTACTTGCAGCATTTAGTTGATTCATTGCTGATCACCTTGAGCACATTTTAGAATTGACATTTGTGGGCTGGCCCGCTACTTTATTAGCTATTATTTGTTACTAGGGCAAAAAATGTTTTATTTTCAGCAGTCAGCTGGCATAGTTTTGGAATATAAGCCATAAGCTTTTTAAATTATTATTTAAAAGCCTTCTACATATCAGGTTTGGAGATGGGTGATATTCAAATCTTAGTCAAATAATAGCTGGGATAGGACTGAACTTCTACAGAGTAGCCTGGAAAAATTCATGTTTCTCAATACTTTGTGCAGGTTTTGAGCTATTGGGTGTGGCAGAACTTGGCAGGAATGCCTGATGGTTGTTGGGGTTTGGTTGTTGATGGTTGTGGGTTGGGGGGTGGTTGCTCAGCAGAATGGAGTGGTGGGCCTTGGCAGGAAGTAGCGCTCATTTGGAAATCAGAGTCTGCAGGAGGGCAGCCCAGGGGCCAGGCAGAATTGAAGGGGAGGGAAAGAGAAGGTGGTGAGAAGTAGGAGCATTTGATGTAGATAAGTTTTTCCCTCTTAAATTTTTTATTTATTATGGAAAATTTCAAGCATGTATATTACCCAGCTTCAGCAATTATTAACATTCTGTTATTCTTTTCTCTTCCTCTACCCATTCACCACCCCTTCTTGACTATTATACTTAAGTGTTTTAATGCAAAATGTATATACATTGAAATACGCATCTCATCTGACTCTGAAAAATGATTAACCATGTGTAACCCAAACCCCGTAACAATACGGAACATTTCTATCTTCCCAGAAAGTTCCCTCATGTCCCCTCTGATGCATTCCTTCCTTTACCCCCATTGTTGACCTCAAGAAATGATTCATCTATCACTATAGATTAGATCAGCCTTTTCTAGAGTTTATATAACTAGATTCACACAGTGTGTATTCACAAAGTGTGCCTGGCTTTATTTGCTCAGTATGATGTTTTTGAGATTCATCCATATTACTACAGGTATCATAGTTTGAGTTTTTTAAAATATGAAGTACTATTCCATTGTAATAATATACCACAATTGGTTTCAGCATTCTCCTATTTGATGAACATTGAGGTTGCTTCTAGTTTGGAGCTAATACAAATAAAACTGCTAGGAACATTTATGTGTAGGTCTTTTTGTGGACTAATATTTTTTTATTTCTCTTGAGTAAATACCTAGGAGTAGAATGGCTAGATCAAAGCATAGATATATATAGGAAACTCTGTCCCTTTATCTAAAGTGGTTGTACCATTTTGTATTCCTAGCACCCATGTGTGACAGTTCCAGTGGCTTTACATCCTCACCAACATTTTGTATTATTGATCTGTTCAATTTTGGCCTTTCCAGTAAAGGAAGTAGAGATTTCTCATTATGGTTTTAATTGCCTTTCCCTGATGATTAATGATGTTGAGCACCTTTCCATGCACTTTTTTGACATGCAGATGTCTTCCTTTGTGAGGTGTCCGCTTGAGTCACGTACCCATTTAATTGGGTTGTCATCTTATTATTGAATTATGAATTCTTTATATTTCTAGATTTAAATGCTTTGTCAAAAGTATATTTTGTGAGCATTTGCTCCCAGACTGTGGCTTGCTTATTCAAATACTCAGTGGTGACTTTTGATGAGCAGAAGTTTTTATTTTTGATGTAGCCTAATTTAGTATATTAATCTTTCATGATTGCATGCTCTATCTGTCTTATGAAACCTCCCAGGTGGTGGCTGTGCAAATAGTCTTCTGTGTACTTCTGAAAGCTTTATAGTTTTATCTTTTACATTTACATCTGTGATTCCTCTCAAATGAAGTTTGACACTGGAGACTTTGATAAACCAAGCCTGAAACCTTGTTTCAAACATATTGGGAGACAAGGCTTGGCCAGGATGAGCTTGCAAGGCACTTGGATTCTAGATCGTAGGACCACAGCTACCTCCTTTTCATCTCATCATCCCCAAAAGTTCTGGAGGCTCAGGTTGCCCTTTAGGCCAATGGCCCATCTGCCTTTTGGAGTAAAAACTTCCAAAACAGAACAACACATGTACTATCATTGTGTCCCACTGGCTCTGATAATACAAGTGGTACAGGACAAAGGACATTGTTATTAGGCACCAGAGTTTGAATTTCTACCCTATCCTTTATCATTTATTGGCTGGATGACCTGGATAACTTAAAATGTCTGAGTCTCATTTTTAAAATTTCCTATGTAGTGAATCAAGCTCAGTGTCTTGAACTTGGTAAGTGCTCCATAAATGCTGGTTATCCTTACACCCTTACCTTCTGCCCCCATCAATAAGTGTACCAAAGCTTCAGTTTATAGAATGAAAGATGCTTTGGGCAATAAAGATTAAGGGCTCAGCGGGCATGGTGGCACATGCCTGTAATCTCAGCTCGGGAGGCTAAAGCAGGAGGATTGCAAGTTCAAAGCAGCCTCAACAACATAGTGAAACCCTGTCTCAAAAAAAAAAAAAAAGATTTAGGGCTTGAATCCCTTGGACAGTTGGCCAGTCATCAGGAAGTTGTGTCATATTATACTCCTGCAGTTTGTAAGAAAAGTTTAGAGGTTGGAGATTACATCTTAACTCCATTCTTTGTCCTGTGATAAAGAATGGAGGTGAGGAAAAAGCATAAAACCCTACTTTGAATATGCCTCTTAATTTATCTATCGAGGTGTATATATATATATATATATATATATATATATATATATATACACACATAGGTATATATATATATATATGTGTGTGTGTGTGTGTATGTACATATATACACATATATATATATAGTCTTGAGTGTACTTCTGAGTTTTCACTTACTGAACACATTGTATACCTAGCACCCAGATCAAGAAAGTGGATGCCAACAGCATCCCAGCATGTGATTGTTGCCCTTTTCTAGCCTTACCCCTGGCTAAGAGCAACCACTATACTGATTTTACAGCAGCATGGATTAGTTTTGCCTGTTTCTATACTTTCTATTAATGAAATAATAGAGTTTGTACCATTTTAGTGTTTGGATCCTTTCATTCACTTATGTTTGTGGGATATCTCTATAATATCAATATAACAATAATTTGTTCAGTGTCATTCTGTATAGCATTGTGTAAGAGGATGCCACAATTTGTTTCTTTTGTAAATGAACATTAGAGTTGGTCCCAATTTGAGACTTATGAATGGTGCTGCTGCTATGAATATTCTAGTACTTGGTTCTTATTGGTTTTGACAGCTTTATTGAGATGTAGTCCAGTCATCTAAAGTATAAAGTTCCGTGGGTTTTAGTATATTCAGAGTTCTGTAATCATTACCACTATCTAACTTATTATTATCCCCAAACAATAACCCATTCATGCAGGAACTACCTGGAGTCTCACAGAACTATATTAATCCCTTTCAAGGGCAGCAGCTACAATGACCTAACCACCTTGTACTAAGGTGCCTCCCTTAAAGGTTTCACTACCTCATCACCACTGTACTGGAGAGCAGTCCTCCAGCATATGAACCTTTTGGGGGCCACATGCCAACTGTATCTAAACGATAGCAGATGCTTAATTGGCCTCCAATGTATCCCATCAAATATTTTGTTATGAGCTTGCAGCAAAGACAAATTTTGATGTTTAGAATGACTCTTAGATTGGCATTGGATTTCACAAGGCTAACGCTTCAAAACTTGTTGGATGAGTTTGTTGAAATGTGTTTTCTGTCTTAAGAATGAGACTCCTGTATCCAAAAGTGCTTCTGCTTTCTCGGAAGTAAATAATTACTGCAAAGTCTCTGGTTATTGAGGCATACTTGATGCAAATCATAAATTTTGCACATTGATTGTCAAACGACCACCTAAGAAAAAGGAAATTGGTATGTGAAAAAAATTTAAGAAAACTTGAAGGGGTAAGGACAACAACTGATGGCCCCATATCCCATATCATGAGTCACCACCACTACATGAACTCAGTTCCCCCCACAGTTGGTGGGGACAGACATCAATGAGGAAACATAGGACACAGAATAGGTGAAATCAGCATTCATGCAAATGTCTTGATTGGTTTATGATGATCTTTAAGGAGCAGTTGGTTTTATTAAGAATAAAAGGGTATTGTTGGAGTAGTAAATGTAAAAGCAAGCCATGAGTCTTCTGGTGTTGACTGATGTTCGTTTTAATGAGACAGAGAACAACTTAAAGCAAAGACCCCTTTCTTTCTTTTTTTTTTTCAAGGACTCTTTTCTACAATTTTGTCACTATGAAAGAAAAACTCAGTGGTACATTTTTCATGGTTTGCAGCGTGTGGTAGCACTACATCAAACTCTTCTGGGCTCTAAAATTGCATGTAGCTCAAAGGTGAGATACAGAAGAGGTGGAAAGAAGAGCTTGTTATCTGCTGGTCAGAAAAGGTTTATAAGAAATTTGTCTCAAAAATTTGCCAAAGACATTTTTTGCTTTTGCACAGAAAATAAAACAATTAAAAGCATGAGGAGAGAGCCTACTGAATGGGATCTACAGATCTTTGCCATCTACTCCTCAGATAGGGGATTAATAACTAGAATATTTAAAGAACTCAAAAAACTTAACACCCCCCCAAATAATTTGATTAATAAATGGGCAATATAACTACAGAGAGACTTCTCAAAAGAAGAAATATACATGGCCAATAAATATATTAAAAATATTCAACATCTCTAGCAATCAGGGAAATGCAAATCAAAACTATACTGAGATTTCATCTCACTCCAATCAGAATGGCAGTGATCAAGATAGTGTTGGTGAGAATGTGGAGAAAAAGGTACACTTAATATGTTGTTGATGAGACTGCAAATCAGTACAACCACTCTGGAAAGCAGTAAGGAGATTCCTCAGAAATCTAAGAATGGAACTACCATATGACCCCGCTACCCCACTTTTCAGTATATATTCAAAAGATCTAATATTGGCATACTGTAGACATGCAGCCACATCAATGTTTATAGCAGTGCAGTTCACAATAGCCAAGCTATGTAACCAGCCAGGTGCCCATCAACAAGCAAATGGATAAAGAAATTGTGGTATATATACACAATGGAGTTTTTACTATTTATCATTTTTATGAATTATGCATAACCAATATTTTGTATAACCATAATTCATTAAAAAATTTGCCCAAGAAACGCATGGCAAAGTGATCCTGTTATAAAATGGTTGAAGAAACCTGAGAAGGAGTCTTTGGGTGATGAAGATGAAAATTTGAGGTGGTGTGTTCAAAGGCTGCTGGGGAACCAAAGTTGGATCTGGGAGGTGTGACAACATGGATAATAGTGCTGTCATTTAAAGCAATGAACGCAATCTAGCTTGCAGTATAATGCAGCTCATTTTTTTCTGCATTGTTGGGTGAAAGACAAACGTGTTTGTGTGAAAGATAAAGCACCTGAAATCATGCAATACTGTGTTTTACAATTATTTCACTGGGAGTGGTTTGAAATTAAGAGCCCACTAAGTCCATTTACCTCAATGAGTAAACATAGTTTGCTTATATATGCCATGTCTCTTTTGGAAAACCTAGTGGTGGATACATGTTGATCACACTTATATAGCTACAAAAATGATTTATTTTGGTCTATTCTTATAAGAAAAAATAGATACTGGGAAGCAAAAGATGGACCAGATATAGTTTTCTGATGTCCCCACTCTTCCCCTCCCTCCTCCTAGTTAAACGTCAATAGTCAAAGCAACTATTACCCATCTATTGTGGCACTAGGTAAGGATTTGCTGACCTCTTAACACTGAATTGGTAGGTTGACACCTTTTCACAAGATAAGAAGATGAGATTTAAATGATAAAAAAATTCCAGACCACTGTTAAATTAGTGTCTTAGAAATTCTAAACCATGATAGATAGAGCATTCTTTCAATTGGCCTAACTTGAAAGAGTGTTAGCAATGAACAGTAATGGATAAAGTCAGATCTTTTTTGGTACTGGGGATTGAACCCAGGGGTGCTTAACCCACTGAGCCATATCCCCAACTCTTTTTCTATTTTATTTTCATTATTATTATTATAATTTTTGTTTGTTTCTGGGGATTGAACTCAGGGCCACTTGACCACTGAGCCACATCCCCAGTCCTATTTTGTATTTTATTTAGAGATGGGGTCTCACTGAGTAGCTTAGCACCTCACTTTTTGCTGAGGCTGGCGTTGAATTTGTGATCATCCTGCTTCAGCCTCCCAAGCCACTGGGATTATAGGCATTTGCCACCATGCCTGAATCTATTTTATTTTGATATAGGGTCTTGTTGAGTTGTTGAGGACCTCGCTGAGTTGCTGAGACAGGCCTCAAACTTGTGGTCCTCCTCCCAAGTCATGATAAAGTCAGATCTAAATTATGGTAGGAGTTAGTCAATATATCTTCTGTCCAATAAATTTGAGCTTTTTTTAAAGGGAGTTTTCAGATGTCCAGTGTTGCAATTAAGTCCAGTCAGATTTTTTAGAAGTGTCTTTGGTAGGAAACTTATTCTAAACCCCAACTATTTACATTTAGACAAAACCAGTCTTATTTATATTCTTTATTTATTTTAGTCTGCTGGGAGGAAGATAGTCTTATGGGTAAGCTGGAGTATATTTAAAGATTGGCATGAACCAGTATGATTACAGAACTTCTCTGGTAAATCATTCACTATTCACTATTGTATCATTTTGTTGACTAATGCTTTACTGCAGAAATCCAATACTTATAAACCACACTAAAAATTATAGTCTTATAAAACATTTAACAAAAATTATGTTCAAGACGGTGTTCAAAATATTTTTTGTTGATTTTTTTGGTTTTCTTTTTGCATGGTGCTGGGGTTTGAATCCAGAGACTCATGCATGCTAGGCAAGTGAGTTGAGCTAACCCCAAGCCCCCCAAATTTGAATGAATTAAAAGCCCATGTATATTTGATCTTATTTTATATTAGCATGTTTTGACATGATTATAATTGATAAACTGAGGGGTGCTTCAATGTAAAATTTAAATGCTTTCCAGCTAAAGTGTACTTTTTACCGGACTTGGCCTTTTGTAGTCCCCCATGGTATATCACTTTTTAAAGTGTGTTAAACCTTGGTAGATAGGGATGTGTTCATGCCTGCTTCATGATCAAGGAAGCTGAGTTATACTATGCAGGCTTCTTTGCCAAGGCTGGCCTGTATCACTGGGAACTAACTGGAAAGTAATGACTGCTAGGAACATAGGGTATATTTGGGAATGAATATGTGAATTTTATCTCTTTCTTTTAATCTGTGATCTTTTGCCTAGTATTTAGCCTGATATATCCATTGTCTTCCTCCTCAGTGGCTTAATTTTAGAGTGAGTCAGAATAGCAGTAAGTCTTATCCATGCACTGGGGAGAATAGGACTTGGGGTCAGAAAAGTGAATTTGAGTCCTGTCCTAGCTGAGTGAACTTGAGCAAGTCTGTTAACCTGTTTGCATTTAATTTGCCCACCTGCAAAATGAAGCCAGTATTTTCTCTGCCTGCCTCTCAGTGAGGTGCTTTTGAAATTCACCTGAGGTGTTTGGAAGGATTTGGTAAATGACAGACCATGTGACCATTGTGATCATTAAAGCTTTGAATGAATTGGTAGTCTCTTTAGGAAAACAAACCTGGAGGCTTTATATATGATTAAAAAAAAATTCAGACCACTGTTAAATTAGTGTCTTAGAAATTCTAAAAGCAAGCCAGTTGAATATTGTCTGGATATAAATTGCTTAAAATAGGGCTTGGTTTGTGACTCAGCAGTAGAGCGCTCGCCTAGCACAGGTGAGGCCCTGGGTTCGATCCCCAACACCACATAAAAATAAATAAAGACATTGTGTCCAACTACAACTAAAATAAATAAATAAATTGCTTAAAATCAATTCATGCTAGTAGCCTGTGTGACAAATGTCAAGCAAAAAATTTCAGTGTTAAATTTGAGACTAAGTTTTCCTATGGAACATGAATTGTTCTGACTTTTTATTTTAAGTAGCAGCATTGACCTATTTTAATTGGCACTGGAAAGTCACTACCTCTGGAGTGGAGCCATAGAAGAACTTCTGGAGGTAGTGAGGTCCTGGAAGTACAGGTCCTGGAGGTACTACACGTCCCAGCACAAAATGTTGAGAAGGCATAAAAAGGACGGTTTTTTGTGTTGCCAGATAAAAACTTAATTTACTTGGCAAAAAGCTACTCCACCAAGCTCCAGACTGTCTATAAATCTATGGGAGTTGGAGGCTGCTGTCCTGCGACCCTGCACTCTGCGCTTCCCTACCACTTTCCTTTGTTTCCTCTCCTTTATTAACTAAAGATAGCAATCATTGTGGCCTTGGAATTGGTATCTTATGTTGCCACTTTTAAAATAGCATTGGTATGAAACTCTTCATTTTTAATTTTGAGTAGGTAATGGAGTCCAGGGAACAATCATATAGGCAGAATGTCTAATTTACTTAGCTGCAGTGTTATTTTTGACTCTGAGCAAACCTCTGTGGGGAGCAGAATTATCCATTTGAGATAAATTAGCCAAGCTGACTTGTCAAGTGTTTCCTCAGCATATGCATTTGTCCTATCATTAGCAACAACCTCTAAAGGGTGAATTTGAATGTGATTGTCTCTGTCTAAAACGTCTCCTGATTATTTAAAAAATAGTTTTGGGTGAGGCATGGATACTATGACTATTTTTTTCTCTTGAGTTCTCATATTTTAGCAATGCATCCTAAAATATTTGGGAATAAAAGGATATGGTAACTGGTATTTGCTTCAAAATAATATGGAAGGGGGTAGTATGGATGGCACTGGAGTTACAACAAAGCTTATCATGAGATGATAATTGTTGAGGGTGAAGGACTCTTATGTGGGTTTCCTACTCTTCTGTCAACTTTTATATATATTTGTAGTTCTCCATTAAAAAAAAAAACCAACCTACCATTGTTTTCCACTGCCTCAAGGTAGAGTCCAGCCCTCTTAACATGCTTGGAAGGCCCCTTTGCCAGTTGGTACTTGCTAGCCCAGATTCATCTCCTAGGGTGTTCTGGCCAGGAAATTAACATTCACAACCTAACTTGCCTCTGACCTTTTGCACTTGTTTCTCTTCCTACAGCATTCTTTCCTTCCCTTTCCATTCCTCCATTCTGCCCTCGCTTACCTGCCTAACTCTTACAGATCCTCTGGCCACAGACAGCGTCACTTCCTCCAGGCTTTCTCTGACTGCTCTCTGTGCTTGAGTGGTTGGGTACCCTTCTGGGGGTTCCTCTCTCCCAGTTTCCCTCACTTTAGCCCCCTTCACAGTAGCTCTAACTGTGTGTACTTCCTTCTAGTTCCCTGCATAGTACTGTACTTTTTTTTTTTTAAGAAAAGATTTATGCCCCATTCACACTTCTATCCTTGGTACCCAGCATAATGCCTGGTATATAGTAGGCAATCCATATATAAGAATAAAAGTGTCAATTGGTGACACTTGGCCTCAAGTCTCCCAGTGTCTCTGCAGAACCTGTGGAGCCTGGTGCTGATGTGGCTTCTACCTACCTTCTTTTTTTTTAATATTTATTTTTCAGTTGTAGTTGGACACAATACCTTTATTTTATTTATTTATTTATTTCTATGTGGTGCTGAGAATCGAACCCTGGGCCTTGCATGTGCTAGGCAAGCGCTCCACCACTGAGCCACAACCCCAGCCCTCTACCTACCTTCTTGTTTCCTCACACTCATACACTTGACACCCACAACTCACCTCTATTCCATTTCATCAGAATTTTCGTTGACTTGATGTAAGTCATAGTAATGTGAGCAGAAGTTTGGACATTATATTTCTGTATCTCTAGTGCACATAGTGGGGAAGCTCCCATGAAATTTGGAGCTCTTGCATCTTCTCAAAAAATTACAAATTTTGAAATGGTGTCCAATACTACTAAGCAAATTTAAATATGTTTGTGATTGATACAATAAGTTGCTCCTTTTTGAATAAGTTTTCATGACAGGACACAACTTTAGGGGGCATTTTATATTGTCAAGTTGATGATGGATATGTGAACGAGGAGCTATGGCACAGAAATGTTTATTGTAACATCTGGTCATAGAAAAAGAAAAATGAATAAAATCTCCATAGATAGGATGGATAAAAAATTATGATCTAATTGTGATACAATGGAAAGCTATATAGAAGTGAAACTGTAGGAACTGAAGCTAGAGGAACAAGTTGGTTGAATCACATCAAAAAGTAGCAAGTCAGGGCTGGGAGTGTAGCTCAGTGGATACAACACTCACCTACCACACATGAGGCCCTGGGTTCAATCCTCAGCACCACACACACACATAGAAAATACACCTATCCTGAAACACATTAAACCTTTAAAAAGATTGCTTTAAAAAATAGCAAGTCAAGGGGTTGGGGTTGTGGCTCAGAGAGCACTCACCTCGCATGTGCAAGGCCCTGGGTTCGATCTTCAGCACCACATAAAAATAAATAAATAAAATAAAGGTATTGTGTCCAACTATAAATAAAAAATTAAAAAAGCAAGTCAAAGAAAATACAAAAGGTACTATTTATATAAAATTCAAAGACATGCAAAGATGAACAACATATTATTTAGGAGTTCATAAATAGAATAAGCCCATACATGTCTTTACATACTGTCTTAGCCTGTTCAGACTGCTATAACTGAATACCATAGCCTGAATGGCCTATAAAAAACAGAATTTTATTTCTCATAATTCTGGAGGCTGGGAAGTCTAAGATTAAGGTACCATCAAATCCACTGTCTGATGAGAGCCCACTTGCTGGTTCATAACCTGGATCTTCTCACTGTGTTCTCACATGGTGGAAGGGACAAGTCAACTCTCTGGGGCCTCTTATAAGAACATTAAACCTATTCATGATAGTTCTTCCCAAAGGCACCATCTCCAAATATTATCACATTGGGGATTAGATTGCCACACACAAATTTAGAGGGGGACACAAATATTTGGTCTATAGTATACACACAAACACATGTGTAGGGAAATGATAAATCCAGAAATGAGGATAGAGATCTCCTCTGGGCAAGAGGGAGGAGATGTGATCAGGGAAGTGTATGTGTAATGACTTGGGCTTACCTGGGTTTTTATTTCATTATACTATATGCTTCATAAATATGCAAACTATATTTGATATATATTTCATAAGAATGACATTAAAGATAAATCCATTAGCTGATTTTGAGACTATATTCCTATCACTTTAAAAAAGGAAGAGGGTTTTTGTTGTTTTTTAAAAAATTCTTCAGTAACAAGTAGATTAAGTAGACAGATCATCTGTCCTCTCACTCCCATCCCTCTCTTGTTCATTTCAGATGTTGCTGTTGTAGACATGAGTGACTTCTCCAGACAGCCTTCCCTCTTCTACCATCTTGGAGTCCGTGAAAGCTTTGACATGGCCAATAATGTGATCCTGTACCATGATACCGATGCCGACACAGCACTGTCACTGAAGGTAAAGAACATCGTTCACCTTCCTCTGAGTGCATCATTTTGGGAAAGCAGAATTTTATGTCAAGCCGAAATGTAACATAGCACAGGAATTATATGTGAGAAAAGTAATAAAAATTGCTTTTGCAATACCTTTTTTCCTACCACTGGTTCTACCTCACACATATAAATTTCTGGCTGCTCTGTGAGCATCGTTGCTACATTAAGCTTTTGCAGGCGACCTGAACACTTCCAGGCTCATTAGAGAAAAAGCAAAAAGTATTCACTTCCATTGACACAAACACACTACTCTGAATCCCTTTGTGGGCAATTTGATCCAAACTTACATGTTATAAAAATTAGTTCTTGACTTGGATAATGACAGGGATATATTTAACAGTTACCAAAATAAGCAGAAAATTTTACCATAGATATAATCGGCATTTAATTTGTTATTATACTCTAATCTGAAAACATAGCAAAACTGAAAACAAGTGTATTCCTATACAATTCAGTAATATTGAGAATTTCTGAAATGTATTTTGGCAAGATTGAAACAAACATTTTTTGATAATATAGAACATTTTAAAAATATCTTTATTTATTATTTACGTGGTGCTGAGGATCGAACCCAGTGCCTCACACATGCAAGGCGGGTGCTTTAGCACTGAGCTACAGTCCCAGCCCATATAGAACATTTTTAAATGCTTATATTTGCAAAATATAAATGTCTGATGTGCGTTATTCTAAAAGTCTACTAATATTGTTGAATATCTTAGAAAAGCCTGCTTTATGTTAAATCATTTAAAAATTAATAGTTTGTTTACAGCACTGTTTCTCAACCTTGATTGCACTTTAGAATTACCCAGAGAGCTTGTAAATATCCCAGGAGTCAGGCCACACCCCAAACAATCACGTCACAATCTCTGGGGTGTGCTGCACAGGCATGGGACTTTTTTAAACCTCCCAAATGTGCAATCAGGTATGAGAACTAGTGGGTTTAGAGATTGGCCTTTACAGACATCCTTTTTAAGTGTCCAACTCCCTCAGTACTGTAAGAAGACAATTTTATGCCATACTTGGGCTGTGTGTGTGTGTGTATGTGTTTCTTGTGATTTAATATTAACCAAATTTTTCTGGGTTCTATATTGGTTTGAGATTATTTCCTGATAGAAACACCACCTGCTTCTGATGTATAATCTGTATGTGTTAAACCTCACATGCATTTTACGTAGATAGGTGCTCTGTAGTTATAGCACATAGTGTATTTGAAGAAGTCATTTGTATGACAGTGAAAAAAAGAAACTTTTATCAGTGTGCTTTACATTGTAGAATAGTTTCTACAGTTTAGAAACATATTTAAAGTCTATAAGCCAACTTAAATAACTTTAGAGATTTAGATATTAACTGCTGCTTTTACTGATTTTTCACTGTGCTTAGAAGTATTTAGAATACTTAGAATTTAGAAAATATGAAAGTATATAGATTATTAATCTATACTTTGATAGGAAACATGAAATTTTAACATTTTTTTCCTAATTCAATACAGTTTTCCTCACCTGTGCTTTAGAAAAGCCCTCTGGAAAGTTCTATGATCTAGATAATGTTAAAATTATTTTACAGGGCTAGCAATTGAAAATTTTTAATTTTTAACGAATCAGACAAATATTTCCTACAATGGAAATGGGTAGTTAGTCATTTATATCTAATACCAGAGGAAGCAATCTGAACTTCTTATCAAAAATAGAAATCTTGGGCTAGGGATGTGGCTCAGTGGCACAGTGCTTGCCTAGCATGTGTGAGGCCCTGGATTTGACCCTCATCGCTGAAAAAAAGATTCTCTGATTATATAAAGCATGTTTTACAGGGCAGATATTTAATTATGTTTTCTCTTGCAGAAATGTTGGTTTCTAGCATATAAATGATATATACTCAAGGTCTGCATAACCATCCTGTTGTTAACTGGCTAAAATGGACATGAGTTTGAACCTGCCTAGACAGTTCTAATAAGGTGTCAGGAATACTTCCAGTAGTACTCTTTCTGTAGGAAGGGTGACCATGGTGTTTCTGCAGCCTTTGCATTGATCTATTCAAACCCCAGGATGGCACAGTGTTTCCCAAGTGCTTTCTTACTGTCACTGTCATTCTTCTCTGGGAAGGTGGGATGCAGGGCACTCAGTGCCCCAAATTTGAGTCTCAAAATATCTTTTGGGGGGCTAGAGCTTTAGCTCAGTGGCAGAGCATTTGCCTAGCACATGTGAGGCACTGGGTTGGATCCTTAGCACCACACAAAAATAAACAAATAAAATAAAGACATGCTGTTCACCTACAACTACAAAAAATTAAAATAAATCTTTTGGACAAAAGTATTGTCACTGATATGGGAAAACCATCATAAGCAGAAATGCCCTCCAGTACTTCCAAAGCTAAACAATTATGATTAGTTTTCCATAGAATGTGAATTTTTTGATTATCAGAGATTCATTCTATTTGAAGCTTTCAGATGGTGGGGGTTCAAATGATTAATTCTTGTTTTAAGGTGGGCACTATATGATGTGGGGAGACTTAATGCTTATGAAAATTAACTGTTTAGAAAAACTATGTTCATCTTTTGTTTTTCTTTTCAGGATATGGTAACTCAAAAAAACACAGTAAGTATTACATTTTCAAATTTTTAGCCTCATAAGTGTAAATTTTTAAAAAATATAATTTTTTAGTTGTAGATGGACACAATACCTTTATTTTATTTGTTCATTTTTATGTGGTGCTGAGGATCAAACCCATTGCCTCACACATGCCAGGTGAGTGCTCTACCACTGAGCTACAACCCCAGCCCATAAGTGTAAATTTAAGTGTAAATTTAAGTGTAAATTTATAAAATATTTGCCTGAAAATCTCACAGGTAGCAAGGTGATTTCTAATCACGTGTTTGTTGTTTCTAAGGAGGTCAATTGGAAACCCTCTATCCCTCAATCCACCAGTTAGCTTAGGCCCCACTTGGCCCTTTGAAAGTGTGGGACAGGAGGCAAGGTCAGACAGGTGTATATTCTTTATTACTTCATAGGGCTTTGAGCTTGGAACCACCTAGGTGTATCCTGAGCTGGACCTGCACTCCCATGGACCACCAAGAGTCTTTTTACTGGAGTCAATACCTCCCATACTTCCTCACCAAAGTCTCCCTGATGATGAAGGAACATGAACTTATACCCCAGTTAACAAGGGGATCAAGCCTGAATTTCCCTGCCACAAGCTGAAAAGAAGTAGGATGAAATTCTATTTCCTTCTGCTCCTTCCTGTTCCTTTATTATGAACTGAAGTTTCCTGATTCAGCTTATAAGTTCTTGTGATTACCTAGTCTTATTGCAATGTTGGTTTAGATAGTATAATGAAACTAGAAACTACCATCCTAAAAAAAATATTTGAATAAGATCATGTCCTCAGAAATTGTGCCAGAGTTATCCTATACCTTTGTATGTATCCCAAGCTTCCTATTCCTCTAGATCTGTGGTGGTGTAATTTGAGAATCCATGACCTAGACTCTAGACAGGCCCTTGGTCCCTTTCCTTTGGATCTCAACATCCCTCCTACTAGCACTTCTACAAGGGAAGGGTCTCTCAGTACTTTTCCTATTCTAGTTGGAGTTCCTAGAGGGACCCAAGAAAAGGACACAGGAGGTGAAGCTCTCCCCAGGTTGCCCTCTGCAGGGGAGTAGGAGCTTTGCATGACTTTACCCCTCCCAAAAGGCCCCTAGCAGGGGAGGGGGGGCTCCCCAGTACTCCACCTAACAAAAATACCCACCTGAGGGGGAAACTTGGACCCTCCTTCCCCACCAGAGGATGAAATTCTAGAAACAAAGCAAGTGAGGTAGTTCAATTACCATTGGAATGTGGATTTATAAGCTGATTTGTAAAATAAGGCAAGAGGTTCTGGTTTCAAGTTCCTCTTGGAAAAGAAACGGGACAATGTGTCATTTTGTTTTGTCCCATTGACGTACTGATGTTTTTCCATTTATGGGAGTCTGTCCTATTCTTTCCAGATCTTGATTTTTCATTTTACCTCTTTCATGGAGAAATGGGGGAACAATCAAAGGAGATTGGGCTTCAGGCCCAGGAGGTGTAGTTGGAGTCGCATCCGTCTCTTAAGTCACATTGGGCAGTTGTTCTACCCTTGTCTTGGTCATATCAGTAAAATGAGAAATGTTGACCTCTGTCCTTTTGTTTGTGGATGCCTTCCAGCATTCAACATCTGTGGTTCCATATTTATTGCACAAGCAAAAAGTTGTAACTTGGATTTAATGCAAGAAATGCCTATGAAACACTATTCCTTAAAACAAAATGAGCTACATGAAGGCAAGAAGCTATCTTTTTTCATTTCTTACTGTTGGGTGTATATACACTTCTATCTATCTGGATTTTCTTTTATACTGGGTATTGAACCCAGAAGTGCTTAAACACTGAGCCACATCCCCAGCCCTTTTTTGTATTTTGTTTAGAGAGGGTCTTGCTGAGTTGCTTAGGGCCTTGCTAAATTGCTGATGCTGGCTTTGAACTCACAATCCTCCTGCATCAGCCTCCTGAGTCACTGGGATTATAGGTATCCGCCACCATGGCTGGCCTGCACTTTGAAATATTTTTGTCTTCTAAAAGACTTAGTGTTGAGGAGAGGAAGATGGCGGCGAGGGGAGTGCATTGCCCCCGTGTGCTGCTTCACTGTGTGGGAGTATGACAAGTCAGGACGGCTAAAGGCTATCTTGTTAGGAATTTCCAGCAATAGTGGGGTGCTCCGGAACCTGGAGGAAGGATTTCCATCGCACGAGGATCGGCTACGGGGACTCAAACGCGAGAGGTTTGTCGCACGGAGGGTAACTGCTTATTCAGCAAATCGCCCCGCGGCGAAAGTCTGCAGTGTGCGCTGGGATAGAGACGCAGGGTTACAGCGCTGCAGTTTCTGCCAGCCGCGCAAGCACCGTACTCAGGGCTGAATTCTGGGTT
>NW_026000249.1:8955395-8957557 GCF_001458135.2 Marmota marmota marmota | reverse complement strand
GGAGGGGGGATGGTGGAGGATGGGAAAGGCAGCGGAGCACAACAGACACTAGTATGGCAATATGTAAATCAATGGATGTGTAACTGATGTGATTCTGCAATCTGTGTATGGGGTGAAGGTGGGAGTTCATAACCCACTTGAATCAAAGTGTGGAATATGATATGTCAAGAAATTTGTAATGTTTTGAACAACCAACAATAAAAAATAAAAAAAAAATAAAAAAAAATAAAAGACTTAGTGTTATAATAAATGTTAAGTAGTGTTATAATTCTAGTGTTACAATACTATGTAGTGAATTCAGTTATAATTCCACTATGTATTCTCCTTCTCGCACATACTCCCTTCTGAAATACCCAGGAATTCCTTTAATATTCATAGTAATTCTAAGCACACTTTGGCACCATTCTTCCTAGGTGTTTTGATTGTTTGTTAGGAATTAATTTATTCTACAGGATTTGACAACTAACGTCTCTAAATTACATTAGAATTCAGTGCCCAATATTAGTTATCATGCTTGGAAGGTGTGAAAAATTACAGCATTCAAAAGAATTTTATTTTATTTTTATTTTTTTAAAATATTTTTAATTGGGGGGCTGGGGTTGTAGCTCAGTGGTGTAGAGTATTTGCCTAACACACATGAGGTGCACTGGATTTGATCATCAGCACCACATAAAATAAATAAATAAAATAAAAGTATTATGTCCATCTACAACTAAAAAATTTTAAAAAAATATTTTTAATTGGCACATAGTAATTGTATGCTTTTATGGGTACAGTGTGACATTTCAATACATATATACAATATGTATGAACAGATCAGGGTAATTGGCATGTTCATAACCTCAAACATCATTTCTTTGTGTTGGGAACATTGAAAATCCTCTGTACTACCTATTTTGAAACATTCAATTAATAGTTGTCAACCATAGTTACCTACTGTGCTATAGAACATTGGAAGTTATTCTTTCTATCCTGCTGCATCCCTATACTTTCTGCCCTTCTTCTAAAGCTCCATTCCTCCTTTCTTTACACCCTTCCTGAGTGCTGGTAACCACTCTTCAGAAGAATTTTGAAAGGGACCTGAGATAACTTGAAGCCTAGAAAATAGTACCAAAGAGTAAATGCTGAAGGGATGTAAACCTTGGAAGATACCATTAATGGTTATCCTTAAATGTTATCCTCTTTCTGAAAGTAAGGAGACAGTTATTTTTTCCGCTCCAGATGGAGTGGAAATAGGGCAAACAGAAAAATGGTTTGGATCAGCAGAATGAACAGCTTGCAGTTAATGGCGATTAAACATTAAAACAGAATGTCAAAGTAAATTGGGTGACTTTTAAGGAGAGTTTGCTTAGTTGTCTCTTGCATGTGGATTGGGATAACACTGGAATCGGGGAGCCTGGGTTTTATGACTCCAGACATTTCTGGAGACAATCTGATAAAATCATTGGTGATCATTTTGGAAAGATTTTGGTAAAACACACATAGATATAATGTAGCCAGAGTGAACTTTAAAGTTCTGTCAGTCAGGGGTACAGCTTACATGCCACAGCCTGAACATGTAGCCAGATATTTGTGTGATTGTGAATATATGAAAACCAAGGTGCTTTGAGATCTGTCTTTAGGGAGTTATGTGCCTGATGCCACATTGAATACACCTTTATTTGGCAGAAGGTTGGGCGCATTCATTTCCATTTCTAGAAGTAGTTGCTTAGCAGAGATGGAAAGGCTGGGAAGCTGATCTCAGGGCTTCAGGCTGGGCTACCCATAGCCATTCTGTGTGCCTTTGCTCTTTGGAAACATGACATCACCTTTTGTGCTCACCTCTTTTTCAAATGATGCTCATGTTCTTATGTACCAGGTTTTGTTTTTAAAAAAAAACTGCTTGGGGCTGAGGCTGTAGCTCAGTGGTAAAGTGCTTGCCTCCCATGTGTGAGGCACTCGGTTCAATCCTCAGAACCACATAAAAATAAATAAAGATACTTTGTGCTCATCTACAACTAAATAAATATTTTTTTAAAAAAACTGCTTTACAGCCAGGCATGGTGGCGCATGCCTGTAATCCCAGCAGCTCAGGTGGCTGAGGCAGTTCAAAGCCAGTCTCAGCAAAAGCAAGCCACTAAGCAACTCAGTGAGACCCGTCTCCAAATAAAATACAAAATAGG
>NW_026000249.1:8926830-8955245 GCF_001458135.2 Marmota marmota marmota | reverse complement strand
GTGATTCTGCAATCTGTGTATGGGGTGAAGGTGGGAGTTCATAACCCACTTGAATCAAAGTGTGGAATATGATATGTCAAGAAATTTGTAATGTTTTGAACAACCAACAATAAAAAATTTAAAAAAAAATTACTTCAAAGCAACAGTAATCAAAACCGTGTGGCTTGTGTATAAGGCTAGACATACATATCAATGGAACAGGACTGAAAATCCAGAAATAAACCTTACATATAGGTTTAGTTGACTTCAGCAAGGGTGCCAAGACAATTCAATAGGGGAAAAGATAGCCCTCTCAGAAAAAAATGTTGCTGGAACAACTGGATATCCACATGCAAAAGAATGAACTTGGACACCTATCTCATTCAGATATAAAAATGAACTCAAAATGTATCTGAGACCTAAATGGAGGTTTAACAGTTTTTTAAAAAATATAGGAGTAATATCTCTTGACCTTGAGTTGGGCTAAAAGTTCTTAGATACAAAAAGGGCCTGATCCATAAAAGTAATAACTGATAACTGAATTGAGTAACTGAAGCCTCTGATAAAAATTCTTGCTTCCAGAACTCTTTCAACTCTACAGTGAGTACACAACCAATTAAAATGGGGAAAATAACTGAGTAGACATTTCACCAAAGATGATCATGAATGACTAATAAGAATATTAAAAGATGCTCAACATCACTAGTCACTAGGGAAATGCAAATTAAAACTACACTAAGATATTACTCCTATATTTTTTAAAAAACTGTTAAACCTCCATTTAGGTCTCAGATACATTTTGAGTTCATTTTTATATCTGAATGAGATAGGTGTCCAAGTTCATTCTTTTGCATGTGGATATCCAGTTGTTCCAGCAACATTTTTTTCTGAGAGGGCTATCTTTTCCCCTATTGAATTGTCTTGGCACCCTTGCTGAAGTCAACTAAACCTATATGTAAGGTTTATTTCTGGATTTTCAGTCCTGTTCCATTGATATGTATGTCTAGCCTTATACACAAGCCACACGGTTTTGATTACTGTTGCTTTGAAGTAATTTTTTTTTAAATTTTTTATTGTTGGTTGTTCAAAACATTACAAATTTCTTGACATATCATATTCCACACTTTGATTCAAGTGGGTTATGAACTCCCACCTTCACCCCATACACAGATTGCAGAATCACATCAGTTACACATCCATTGATTTACATATTGCCATACTAGTGTCTGTTGTGCTCCGCTGCCTTTCCCATGTAATTTTTCAAATTGGAAAGTCTGAGTCCTCCAACTTTTTCTTTTTCATCCTTTCTTGGGACATTTTGGGCTCCTTGCAATTTCATATAAATTTAAGAATTGGCTTTTCCATTTCTGTAACAGCAATAATAAAAACCCACACCATTGACAGGGATCGCATTGTATCTATAGATTGCTTATTGATAACAATATTAAGTCTTACAATTTATGAATGTGGACTCTTTCCATTTATTTAGATCTTCCATAATTTCTGTCAACAATTTTTATAATTTTCAGCAAACAAGTCTTTCACCTCCTTGACTTAAACTTATTCCTGGGTATTTTTTCCTTTTGGATACTCTTATAAATGGAACTGTTTTTTAAATTTCCTTTTCAGGATTAAAAAGTGTTACAAAAATCTTGTGAATACTCATCACATTTTAATTCATAATTCAATATTTGATTGAGTTGAAATGTAATTCAGTTTTCAGTCAGAGCTTTACAAAAATGGCTTTTTGCTTTTCCTGTATTTTTATCCATTTCAATTTTTATGCTGTTGCTTCAGCATAACAAAGGTAGTCAATCTTAGCATGTCAACAATTCAGAAAACTTGTTTGTATAATGACAGATCAAGGTTGCACCTTCATGAAAGCAAAAGAATGAAAATGCAGCCAACCATGAGGCTACTTTATTGGTTAAACCTTGGAACTTCCTGATGGTTTGCCACTAGTGTACATAGTCCATAGGTATTCTGTAACTTCCTTTGTTTTCATTTTCCTTTGCAAGAATAACCAGTTTTGAACTTGTAGCATATTACACAGATTGATTTCCCCTGAAAGCAGAGTCTGAGATTGAATTTAAGGTCCAGGAGGTTCATTAAGGAGTGCCTTTGGGATTGACACTGCGCAAGGGGAGGGAATGAAACAGCACTGGGCAGAGGGAGAAATGAAGCTGTGATGCAAGACCAATGACAGCCTTGGCAAACCCCTAAAGGAAGTCAAGCTTGACTGGCCTTTCTGAGCTGTCCTGTGTGAGGATGAGATGGCCAGGTTTTTATACCCCTGCATCCATCCATCATTAGAAAGAGTGTAACCTTTGATAAGGTGCTTTCTGCAACTAAGGCAGTTCCAGAAGGGGCTGACAGTAGGGACTGGGGGTTAAAGAACTTCCAGTAGCTAGGGCAATATATCCTTCCTTGAAAGGGGGTCTTGGTAGCACATCTGAGTATCTATCACACAATAATAATTTCATATGGAGAATATGTAAATCACATATACCCCAAGACTAAAAAATAGATCTTCAAGGCTGATAGGCACAGGAATAATATTTTCCTGTTGAATTAGTTGGTAATTACCTGAAAACTGCCTAACCTTGCCAGAGAGGAAACGTGGGGACATGCGCATTCCCTGTCCCCGGGAGACTTACTGAGAGAAAATGAGGTGTTCCACCCAATACTTACAGTTGGAATTGTTAGAAGTATACCAGATCACATTTTCATTTGTCATGTCCTGAAGCCAGAGTTCACAGTTTTTTTTTAAGCAATATTAAATTTCCAAGCTTGGATCACATTATTAAAAAGTACTTTATTAAAAACCGTGTTATTAAAAAACTAATCTGGTTCCTGACCTCTGGACTAGGTGATTTTCTTTTTCTGGAAAATCAGTGAGATTTAAGAGAAACTTGTTCCCATTAAAATGGTTATCTTTGTAATCCCAATAAATTGGAAATTCTTTGAGAAACACACATTGGCAATACTGAGGGCATTGTGTTCAATACTGGAAGTCTTCCTCCTGGCTTGTGAACATGGTTAGAGGGTAACAGAATTTCTCCTGTTCTTTCTTGCTTGCTTTCCACAAGTCTAAAGTTTTCTATGAACTGGGCTCCAAAATTATTAAACATATAGAGTGTTTAGGGACAGTTTGGTAAAAAGTCAATTAAATTTCTTCTTTCCATGTCTTTTGGGTTTTCTGAGTTGAAAATCAAGTTTTCTACCACTTTTATTATTAAAGACTCCATTTCAAACAGGAAGGCTTCATCCCATAGAGATGGAAAGGAAGAATTTTATTTTATCCACAGAATATGAATCATGTAAAAATCTCTGCTCTTTGAGTATTTATTTAGCTTGTGTGGCTATTTTCTATAATTTTTACCTCATCTTAAATTCCCTATTACAGTCTTTTTGTTTTTTCCTGCATGACTATGTTTTTGCTTCTGTTTGTTCTCTTAAATTGAAGTACTCTAGAGGTGTGAAATATAAAACTTTGCACTGTACATCTTGAATATCACAGGGGTAACATCAGATGTCACAGGACCAATGTCAGAACCACATTATTGATATTAAATTCTGCCTACCAACTGAACAAGTCCTTGGAATTCAGGACACCCATTTTGTTTTCTTTAAATTAAGATATAATTCACATATCTTAAAATTCACTATTCCCTCATATATTTGTGTTGGGAATTTTGTGTAGCTTAATTTATTTAAGGGCATTTCAGAATTAAGTTGAAGTGACAAGAGTCCTAGGAAGGGAGAGGAAAGGCCTGAGATTTGTCTAGCTCTGTAAGTCATCTGTGTGCCAGATGCTTAACATTCTTGGGTCTCAGATTCCTCCTCTATAAAATGAGACAATGGGGCTGGGGTTGTGGCTCAGTGGTAGAGTGCTTGCCTAGCATGTGTGAGGCACTGAGTTTGATTCTCAGCACCACATATAAATAAATTAATTAAATAAACATCCAACAACTAAAAACTAAAAAAAATGAGACAATAGGGTGCTTTCTGAGATTTGTGCCAGCTTTGAAATAATTGTCATGTTATGAGAATCATTCAATTGTTTGAACAAAGTGGATCAACTATTGCAATAGGTCAGTTAGCACTCCATGGTTTCCAGCAGGGATATTTTCATTTACTTTTAAGTGGTACAGTAGCCTGATTTTGCTATTGAAATCATTATACAGCTTCTGTATATTTATTCCTCCTATGACCAGATAAATATAGAAAGGTAACAATGTGGAATGTTCTTTGCATTGATCATGAAAAACAAAAACCAACCTACATTTTTCTGGACATGCATATGTGCTGATTTTTTTTGGAGGGGGTACTGGGGATCAAACTCAGGGGCACTCAACCACTAAGCCACATCCCAGCCCTATTTTGTGTTTTATTTAGAGACAGGGTTTCATTGAGTTGCTTAGCAACTCGCTGTTGCTGAGGCTGGCTTTGAACTTGCAATCCTCCTGCCTCAGCCTCCCAAGCTGCTGAGATTACAAGCATGCCCCACTATGCCTGGCCATATGTGCTGATTTTTAAACTTCTCTCCTAACTGGCTAGACAAAGATATGTTTATGAAACTTAAATTTTTTTGTGTGAAAAGTATTACCCCATATTTGTTCCTTAGCTTGCTAAATTTTCTTAGACAGAGTCTTCTGGGCTTTTTCAATTTTGGTCTTCATTAAAGATTTGTGACTTATTTGCATTACAAGATCCAAAGAACCACATCCTGCCAGCAGGCAAGATGTGCATTCTTCTGCAAGTGCTCAGAACTTAGTTCATCTTGGCTGATATTAAACCACTGTCCATCTGCTATTAATGCTTTCCCCTCTCTTCTGATGAGGCCATGTGTTGACTGATTAAATGTTTGTATCAGTATAAAAAAATGTCCTCTGAAAGGTCAACCTGAAAGTCTCATTATGAAGTTCATCAGGAATAAACTCTAACATATCATATTTTCTCCAAAGAATTAATTTATAAACCCTGTGCTGCTATTAACCAGCTATGCCACCAGCAACTAGCCATAAATAAAAATAAGTGCTGCTCTAAATAGGTCCCTTGGTTTGTGTTTCCATCTTGGCCTCCTTGGTTAGTGGCCATGATAGAACCTGATGGACAACTGAGAGGAGATTCCAACATACTCTGGTCTCCTGAGCTGTCCTGGATAATCCAGGCAGCTATTTGTGGATGAGAAATATGCCAAATTACTAGAAAGCTTTATTTGTGTATGCAATGAAGGAACATTGACTTTTTTTGGCTACAGCTGGGATGTTCCATATGATGCCTCTGCAAAGAGTCCTGAGAGGCAGTGCTTAGCCTTTTGGGGACGTGGGATCCCTTTTTCATTCTGGAGGAGCCTATGCATTACTTTTGAGAATATGTTTGAATATACTTAAATACAAAGGATTACAGGAAGACTATGTTGAAATGTAGTTATCAAAACTATTTTAAAAATTTTATATGGTAATGTGCTGCTTTACTAATGTCAAATAATATCAAATATCAGGCCTAAAATGTGTCATAATTTTGGAGTAGTAATGGGTATAGAAGTTATTTTTAAGGTATCTGCAGGAACTATAATGGGAAATAAAAAATTCTGTGATTTCTATTAGTGACATCATTCCATGTTTTGATAATACTAGTAGAGTACAGTACCTACATTCCTGATTGAGAGAAGTCTTACATTTCAGTTGAAAGCAAATGATGACAAATACAAAATTTTTCTTATTCAAATTAATAGACCCCCCAAGTTCACAACTCCTGGTCTGGTCTAGAACTAGTGTACATAGCTAATATTGATTCCATTATATGCAAAGGACTTCACAGAAATGGCCATATTTAAGCTTCTACTGCCTGATAAGGTTGCACTATTATTATCCCCATTCTAAAGATGAGAAAACTAAGGTTTAGATAGATAAGTACATCTAGGTTGGAGTGGTACTAGGATTTAATCCTTGGCCCCCTGAATCCTTTGAGTTGGGATGAGACTGACTTCTTATTTCAATGCTAATAAGGTCTTTCTTGTTCACCTAATCTAACATATGTGAAAAACAAAACACTGCTCAGTTCTGTTTAGAGGGTGATGAAATTGGCATGCCTTCATACTCTGCTGGTGGGAGTGTAAATAAATTGCTTCATCTTTTATGACACCTAAGCCACACACATCAAGAACTTTATACTTGTTTTAGTAATTTCACTCCTGGGAAGCTATCTTTAGGAAAACACCATGGTACAAAGATGCTATATACAAAGATGTTCATCTTAGTGGTACTTAGAAGGAAAATTTCAAATCAAACTGAAAGTAAAACAATAGGAGAATGGTTAAGTGTATATAGTTAATACCATAACATTTAAGACTATGTAATTAAGCTTTTTTTAGTGATGATATAGGATGGTTTGTTCATGGTAGTGATATTTATAGATGGTAGTAGTTCTGGAAAATTGCAATTGCTAGATTAGGAACTCAAAACTTTACAGTATCTTCCACTTTCTACCCCCACAGTGTCACAGATCAGTGGTTTTTACTCTGCTCTCTGACCTCACTTACTATATGAGAATCATCCTTTTAGAAATATTTGGAGAGTGTTTAGAATAAGAGTTTACATATTAATGTGGCTAGAACACTGGTTCTAATGCTTCTTTATGTAGGAAACTAAGCTGCCTTTGTTAAATTTGTTTTAATGAGCTGGATTCTTGAGATGTTTTCATTTAAAAATGTAACAATTAAAAATAGCTGATCCTCGTTCACTATTGAACATGTATTATGTTAATCATTGTTTTTCTTTTAAGTTTCTGGTCTCTCCACCAACAAAAGTTTGAATGTGGTCCAACATTTGGAGATGTTTGGGCCCATTCTTCCTCTTTTTAAGAATAAAAGTACTTGCACTCAAAAGCCTGTGCTTTCATTTGGAAGTTTATGAATTGCTTTTTAAAATGTAGTCATTGGTTCCAATTTCTTTCTGTCAGATTTCTTAAACTTTAATACAGTTTCTGAAAGATTTTTTCAAAGGAAGTATTTTTACCTTCCCAAGTCTCTAGATTCCTGCTGTCTCCTCAGTCCTGTTTATTAAACTCTCAGCTGGTTTCAGAGTTCATGCATTTCCTCTCTTTCTTCTCTAACTATGGCTAAAAATTGGCTCCAAAGATCACCTCCTATCCTAACTGCAGGGTCTCTGCTGCTGCTGCTCTGCCTCCTTGAACAACAACTTGTCACAGCACATATCTTATAGCTGTCAAAATCCTATTTTTCACACCTCATTATTTAGGGTTTGAGCAGGACTGGGGCAAAGTTTATTCTTGTGCTGTTTGGGAAGACTAGGTTTGCTAAAGGAATAATGTAAACAAGATTTCAGTAGAAACATTTGTTTTGGAAACAGTTGAAGATATAATAATTCTTTACAAATAGATTTTATCGCTCACCTTCAATTTACCTATCTACCATACAGAGGCTTATGATTATTTATTTGTAATGTTTATGAATACTTTTGTTATAATTCTTTTGTGTGTGTATGGTGCTGGGGATTGAACCCAGGGCCTTGTGCTTGTGAGGCAAACACTCTTTGTCAACTGAGCTATATCCCCAGCCCACAATTATGTCTTTTTAAAAAAATATATCTTTAAAAATATATATATTATTTGTAGTTGGACACAACACCTCCATTCCATTCATTTATTTTTATGTGGTGCTGAGGATCGAACCCAGGGCCCTGCGCATGCTAGGCGAGCTCTACCACTGAGCCACAACCCCAGGCCCCCCACCACCACAAAAAATTTTTATTTTATTTATTTATTTTATGTGGTGCTGAGAATTGAACCTAGGGCCTCACATGTGCTATGCGAGCGCTCTACCATTGAGCCACAACTCCAGCCCCACAATTATGTCTTTTAATGAAACTAAGAAAAGGAAAGAGAATTAGGAGAGGGAGAGAGAAGGACAGTAAGAGTATATGTGTGGTATCTATTTTTTATTTACCATTTCTTGTCCTTTTCATTTGTTCTTGTGGATTTGAATTACCATTTGGTGTCATTTCCTTATTCCAAAGCAATTTTATTCCCACCTGTGTGCTATGCTTTTTGTTATTATTGTCAAATAGCTTACATCTCTCTATATGTTATAAACTCCAAAATATGGATTATATACATCCTTTTCTACATTTAATTTTTAAGTTGGTTAAGAGAAGAAAGGAAAAGAAATTTATGATCATACTGCATTTTATAATTGCCTACGTAACTACTTTTATTAGAATTTTTTGTCTACTCTCAATTTCTTCCATTCTAAAGAACTTCCTTTAGCATTTTTGTAAGATAGGTCTACTAGCATAAATTTATCTCAGATTTTGTTTATCTGGAAATGTCTTTGTTTGATCTTCACTTTTTCAGCCTTAATCTTTTGGAGGGGGTACTAGGGATTAAGCTCAACCACTGAGCCACATCCCCAGCCCTATTTTGTATTTTATTTAGAGACAGGGTCTCACTGAGTTGCTTAGTGCCTCCGTTTTTGCTGAGGCTGTCTTTGAATTTGCCATCCTCCTGCCTCAGCCTCCCGAGCTGTGTGCCACCGCACCCAGCTGAGACTTTACATTTTTTAATGTCTTTATTAAAAAGAATTTTTACTAGTTATGGTTATTTTTCTGAAGATAGAATTTGAGAAGCTTTTCACACCTCCAGCCCAGCTTAATTAGGTTTGTTTCTTCAAAGGTATTTTACCTTCTGTACCTCACTGATCCACACAGCCCTTTCTTTCCTCCCTCTCAATCTGAAATAGGAGGGCTTTTACCATGGACTTAACCAATTTCAGATAAAAGAAAAATATTTTAACTTCTGAATTTATAAATGGCATTTATTTTAGCAACATGGTTTTCCTGGCATGGATGAGGGAGAAACTTGTCTCTAACCTATCAAAACCTACTAGTTTGCTGGCTAGTTTGAGTCTCTTTAAGAATTCAAAAGTGTTGCAGGGAGGGGAAGGGTCTTTGTTCTTTTGGTACAGGCAGTTCCTGCTGATGAAGAAGTAGATCTGAGCCACCTTCCTCAGCAATCACCCCCACACACCTTAATTCTTGAGCCTTCTATTTATAACACTGGCACTTGTATTTTGAGGGGGTTAATGCCAATAGCTGGTACCCACAGGGATGGTCACCAGCTACAGCTTTGCAGCAGGTTTCAATATTCTCAGAAAACCCTCTTTTCAGGGATAATGCAATATGAGAAAGTTTAATCTAAAATGTTTTCTAAATGTTTTCGTATGGGTTGGGAGCTAAGAATAGATTTTTACTTTTTCATTTTTATTTTTTTACCCTTTTAAATGGTTGGGAAATATGAAAAAAGAAGATTATTTCAGGACATGTAAAGATGTGAAGTTTGAATTTGTGTCCATATATAAAGTTTTGTGGACACATGGCCACGCTTGTGTATTTGTGTATGGTCTGTGTCTGCTTTTGTGCTACAACAGCAGAGTGGAAGAGTTCCAAAAGACACCGTGAGATATGAAAGGCCAAAATATTGATCATTTGGCCCTTACAGGAAGTTAGCTGACCTGGTCTAAAATGTGTTTTAGTGGAATAATACCAGTAATTTCTTTTAACAAAATATTTTAGGATTCAAAATGTGTCATAACATGGCTGTAGAAGCCCACTAATATCCAAAAGAGAGAGGTTTCAATACAATTATTTATGTCTTAAGTTAGGATAGAAATGTCTTCCTCTAAGCAGATCTTATTCAAAAGTAAAACTTCTTAAATATATATTTCATGTCATTGAAACTAATTCCCCCATATTGTAAGTTTTCTAAAGTGGGCTGTTTGATCTGAGATCATGATATTCAGACAGTTTTCTGTGTAGCTAATGAATTTGTTTTTAATTTAGAAGAAAATTTAGTTCTTATTCTATGTCCCATTCTTGGAAAAAGAAAAAATATATCTGTCTATATTATGTCAAAACTACCTAGATACCTCCGTTAATTCATCTGACTTCTTACATTTTTTTAAACTGAACTATTTCTGGCATCATATAAATTCTTCATGTAGAAATACAGGGATTTAAAAGTCTGAAATTTTAAGTTAGTTGCATTTTATGATAATGTAGGCAAAAGATTGATGATGATATAAGAGTGTTGTTAGAGAATTATATTTCAACCTTCAAATGTGCTAAAAAATTGAGCATAGCTATAATGCTATTTAAAGATGCTTATGCTTTATAAAGAATTATGATTTTTAGTCAAACTATAATTATTCCATAGAAAAAGTATACTGTTTTACCTATTATTAAAGGTAATTTGAATTTTTTATAAAAAAACTTCAATGGATCTTTTCAAAAGATCTCTAAGACTAATCATAGTTATTAATATATGCTTCCCCAGGGCTGGGGTTGTGGTCTCAGTGGTAGAGCACTTGGCTGGCATATATGAGGCATTGGGTTTGATTCTCAGCACCACATATAAATTAACAATTTTTTAAAAATATATGCTTCTCCTAAATTTTTATTAAACAAAGTTTATATTTCACCTGTATGAAATTATCAGATTATCAAATAATACATTTTCATATATGTTGAAAGAAAAATGATATGCCATATTATAATCCTTGGTTCTCACTGGGTTCAAGTCCTTCTGGTTTGAGGGCCATAAAATGAATCAATTGATTTTTTTTTTTTTTTTTTTAGACTTCCAACTCTAACATTTCTGCCAGTGAAATTCATAGACATTTACAGGTCAGCTCAGCATTTGAAACCAAATTTCTGTCCTATTATTTAAATGATAGAGCTTTTGAAATTGAGAGGTTTCCTTTTTTATGTCTAATAGGTTTGTAGTGATATTGCATAATTTGTTGTTCATATTGAAATATCTTTTTCTTCATATCCCACCAGGTCCTACCTGCTCAAAGTCACAGCTGTGCTTCTGCAACAAGTACTTTCTGGATCATTTTTGTTTCTCTTTTTTTCCAGGCATCTAGTGGAAATTATTATTTCATCCCCTACATTGTGACACCATGCGCTGATTATTTTTGCTGTGAGAGTGACGCCCAGAGGCGAGCCTCAGAGTACATGCAGCCCAACTGGGATACCATTCTGGGCCCGCTGTGCATGCCCCTGGTGGACAGGTTCATTAGCCTCCTCAAGGACATCCATGTGACCTCATGGTAATTCTTACCAGCCACCAACATCCCTGGGAGCCTTGTAAAAATTTCCCTTTCCTTTCAGAGAGGTGGTATACCTTAAAATTACCAGTATTCCCAGAGAATAAGGAGCATTGGTCAGTCATTTAAAAATCATCCTGGAATCCAGCCTCACTAATCTGAGTCACTGAGGTAAAGCCAAAAGAGAATAGAACTGGAATTAGGAGGTCAGAATTGGGCCTGTGTCTGCTCCTGACTCCCTGTGTGACCTTGACATATACCTTCTCTTCTCTGTGGCTGTTTCCTCCTCTAGGAAACAGGGAAGTTAAATCAGTGATTTTTATTTTTAACCATCTATTTCAACTTGGATATTCTGTTTCATGATCATTTCTGAGCATGATTTTACATTCCCTTAGTTATGGGGGTTCTTAAAATGCCCCAACAAGGTCATTCTGACCTTGAGTTCTCATATTCTTGAGAACCTACATATTTTCCTGACTTCAGGATGTACTGTGACATGTTTTCTTTGAGATTTGTATCAGAGGTAGTATGCACTACTCACTCAGGTAGAAAGGTTTGAATGTAAGTCCTGGTAAGATGATTCCTAGCTGTGTAGCCTGGGAAAGGTCACTTCCCTTCTTTGAGTCTCAGTGCTCAGGAAACTGTACCTTCAGTGTTCTACTCTAAAAATTAAAGGCAGAAAAATTATTCTTAATCAAGCAATCCAGTTGTTTTGCTTGAAGCCAATTTAAAGGATTTATTCCTGTAAGTTGTGTCACAAGGAGGAGGATTTGTACTTCCAAAACAAATGAAAATCCAAAGGACTGGCAGAACTGGCTTGTAATGAAATGTCAAGGACCTCATGTCATATTTTGGCCCAAATCATGGCACCTTGAACCATAGAGGGTTACTACTGAAATATTGGCATGAAGTTCATACTTTGTTCTCCTTTTCTATGCCATTGCCTCTTTTTTGGATACAGACTTTCTTTTAGAGACTAGTGGGGAAGAAGACTGGAAACCTAGACACATGTGACCATATGCCAACACAAAAAGCAAATGGCAAACTTTTTGTGACACAGTCCTAGCAAACCTCATTCAGTTTTACTTTGCTAACTTTTGTCTAATTGCAAAACAAACATTTTAGTGATGTTTAGGGAGAAAGTTCTCCCAATATCATATTTTCAGGTCTGACAAGGAGGTCGGCTAACTTGAATCTTCCAGATGAGTCATACCTTTGCAAGAAATGGGTTCAAGTTTGTTTCTCATTCGGTGTATGTATGTATTGGGAGGAAAAGAACTTTTTTGATTTGTTTTAATTTCCAAGGGCTTGAAATGCCTATTAGTGGATTCCACCCCACAGTTGGCTGGAGTCTTGACAATAATGAGACAGTAAATGGTACTTGTGATTGCAAACATCTGTAATCAGGATGGCAGGTAAGTTTTAAGCTCATGTGCCAATTCTGATAGATTTATAAAGTATCTTGAGTCCTGTGCTATAAAGGGCTTTGAAGCCATTTCCAAGTTCATATTGATTAGCAGCATCTTCCCTGGTTGCCAGAGGCAGAAATGGCTGCATGATTATTACTTATCTGGAGTCCCCAAACCATAATCAAGTCAGTGTTTTATTTACCTAAAAGTTACTGTTCTTATTAGATTTCTTCATTTATTAAAACTATTTTTCAGAATTACCCTAGAAAACAAGACTGAAGTATAACTTTTTACTATCAGGCCAAACTAATAACACTTTAATAGCTTTCATGCCTTTATAGTCTACCAAATGGGCAATGGCTGTCACCCAGTTTAATGACTCATTCAGTTAATGACAGAATTTTAAACACTGGCAGAGTTTTCTGATTTGCTCATCATTGGGGTAATAGCAGTTGACAAATAAGGAAATAAAAATGAAAGCATTGCACTAATATTTTTACATCAAAACCCTTTCTGTGGGATATCACTTCATTCTTTAAATGTTAATTGAGGTCTTATTATAAGCATTGGACCAGGCTGTGTAATATATGCACATTTTTATGGCATAGTTTTATAATTATTCAAAATAAGTATGATTTGTTCTTATTCTATCTTGTGTTGTTTCTCTAGGAAAGATGATTTATCCTACTGTCTTTTTAAAGAAAGAGCTTAATTTTTCTCTCTACAATTAAATCATTTCAGCTTCTTAATGGGTTGGCAGCATTACTGCTTGGCAGTGCTCATTCTCTGTTTAAAAATTAATTGGAAAATAGGCAAGATATTTAAATCAATCTGTGGTCATTGTAAGTTGGCCTCTGTACACCAAATTAGGTTGTTTTTCAAGGTTTTATTCCAAGTATCAGATACTAGCATTGACTCTGTAAGAGGCTATGGGCACATTAAGTGTGGATTTAAACTGTTTTAAATTTTTTTACATATCCACATTATTATCTAGACACCCTCATAAAGGAGATTTTTATATTTTACATTAGAATAACATTATGGCAGTCAAATAAGACAAGGGAAGTGGGGGGGGGGTGAAACGCAATGTTTTCTGTAAGCTTCCTAGCATGGCTTCTGTGTACCCCCTTTGGATTGCTTGGGGACATGACACCAGTTTCCAGCTGTCCTTCAACTAGTGAAACCTTCATGACTACTAACTGGGGACACTTAATAAATGAGAATATTTTTAAATGAATTTCTGTGTATTTTATGGCTCTTGGAGTTTTGTTTGGCTTTGTGATTATCTGTTGCTGGTAGGGAAAAATAAATATTCAAGTAAGGTACCATCTTGCCTTCTATGTGGTTCAAAATACCAGAGGAAATAGATTGAGCTGTATAGAAAGTTCTGTATATTGTTTGAATATTTCAGCTTTGAGAATATTTTTAAGGTTGTAATGAGCTGGTTTTTATTTGTTAACACTATTGGCTCATTTGGCAAAATGTGAATAACAAGTTGAAGTGTCTTTAGTTTGCTGCATGAGGAGGCTCGGGTCTGGGCCAAGGTCTCCATGTGTTAGCCTCAGTCACATAAATAAGAACCATATTTGTTTGAGTGCCAAGGAGGAGGGTCCTGGATGCACATAGTCATATCTATATGACTGGAGGTTTTCCTGTTCCCCTGTCTAGTGTTTATTACAAAGAAACCTTGTTGAATGACATCCGGAAAGCCAGAGAGAAATACCAGGGTGATGAACTGGCAAAGGAGCTGGCTCGGATCAAACTCCGCATGGATAATATTGAAGTTCTGACATCAGACATCATCATTAATTTACTCCTGTCCTACCGTGATATCCAGGTATGAAATGTGCCTAACTGAGGCTAGCATATAGCAAAATTTTTCTTGGCATGAGGAACTCCTCATGTGAGTGTATTCTCACTCAGTGTATGGTGTATTCTCACTAGGTGTATTATTTTACTAGGTGTATGGTGAAGTAGCTATTTTATATAAATGGATCTGTGACCAGGTCAGAGGTCATCCAGCTTATCTATCAGTGTGAGAGTTTTAGAGAAGGGTTTTTCATATTAGGGCTGGTGTGAATGCTCCAACAAGAGACCACATATATGGCACTGCTTAGTATAAGGAATTAATAATTTAACAGTTTATATATACTTTATGCTACGCATAGTTCCAAGCCTTTTGCTAATCCTAAATTAATTCACTATTCTTAACAAACCTATGGTATAGGTTTATTTTGTTGATCCCCATTTTTTGGAGGGGGGATACTGGGGATTAAACTCAGGGGCACTCAACCACTGAGCCACATCCCTAGCCCATGGTACCACATCCCACAAGCCCTGTCTCAAGAACTCTTCAGTAGCTTCTGAGGTCTGTTTTAGACTAAATATCTATATTCTCTGAAATATAGATTCTCTGAAAACACAGTAGCCATTTCCTGGTTGCTAGGCTTAATTTTTTCTGCCTTTGGATGAGTGGTGGTAAAAAAGTAACAAAGGCCTAAAGGACATAGCAGAGCAGAGAAGATAAGAAGGACAATGGAGTCAGTCAGCCTCAGTCTAAATCCTGACTTCACTAACTGCTGTGTGACTTTGGGCAAGTTATTTAATCTCTCTGTGCATCATTTTCCTCATTTTTAAAATAGTTAGTATAAAATAGGCCTCAGAAGCTACTGGAGAGTTCTCAAGATGGGGCTTGTGGGATGTGGTACCATGGAGGAAAATCTGAATGTAATGCCTTTGAGACATTCCTAAGGGAGTCTGCCTCCCTTTTCTGTGGCACATGGGGTAATGTACAATACTTATAGACTCCTATAAAGCTACATTGGAAGTTGTTGGCCATGTTTCTTTAAATCTAAATAATGGAGATATCCATTTATGCCTTGGACCAAGAAGAGTCAACTGCTAAGGAACTCATACCTCTAGTGATGAACAGATGCAACTAACTGATTTTAGTAGCAGGTGCCATTAGGGATTGTGATAATGATTAAAGCATGCACCATTGGCCAAGGATTAACCTTTCTTGAAGGTTTTCTTCCCTTGAGTTCCTGGCTTCTGCCTTCCTTCTGCCCTTGCCTTCAGGTATTATCACTTTATTTCTTCTTTTTTTTTTTTTTGTATCCCTTCATTTTTTAACCTTTCATTGATGGGCCTCTTGGGCTCAAATGTGAGCCAAGAGATCTGTGGAATCCACTACTGTCTTCTCTTTCCTAGGCCAGTAGTATCAAATGCAGAGCCATAAGACAGGTTTGGGATTTTAGTAGGAAACCCTCCTCTTCAACCATAGCTGGCAGCAAGTTGGCTAATACCAATGATTGTAAGCCTGGCTAAAATGTTAACTGGTAGCGCTACTAAGAGGGGACCCAACTGAGACACACATGGTAGCAATTTTTTCCTAGATGATTATGTAGCATTTAGACCAGTGGTTCTCAACCAGGAAGCATCTGATAGCATCTAAACACATTTTAGTTGTCAAAACTGTGTGTGTGTGTGTGTGTGTGTGTATGTATGTATGTATGTATGTTTTGCTAGCTTCTAATGAGTAGAGGCCAGAAATGCTACTGCCTTTCCTATAGTGCACAAGTCAACATCCCACAATAAAGAATATTCTGATTTAGATTAATTTGACTGATTATGATGAAACAAGAAGGGCTAAGGTATTTTTTCCCTTTACATGGGAAGTTAACTGTAGATTTTCTTATGTGTATGTCTAGCTCATTTTAAAATAGCTTTTCTGGGTGGTTTTAATCCTTTTCCACTGAAAACACAGTAGCCATTTCATAGTTGCTAGGCTCACTTTTTTTTTCTGCCTTTGGATTTAACAGTTTTTCCTCAATCCCTTTGTCCTCTTTGGTAACAGGAATTTCTTTTCTGCCCTCTCTCTCTCATTTATCTTATTTTCTGATTTTTTTTTTGTTCTAGTGAAGGTTACAAGTAACTTCACTAAACACTCTATGCAAGGAAAGTTTTGTCCTAAAATCTAGAGACTGGCTTATGTTTATAACTATTCAGAAAAATCTACAAAGACCTGTTTCTTCTCTTTTTCACCTTGAGATCTCTCACCAACAGGACTATGATGCGATGGTCAAGCTGGTAGAAACTCTGGAGATGCTGCCTACATGTGATTTGGCTGATCAGCATAACATTAAATTCCACTATGCATTTGCAATGAATCGGTAAGAATGATAATGTATGTGTAGGGTCCCCCCCCATACCAGTGATTGAACCCATGGCACTTAACTACTGAGCCACATCCCAGCCCTTTTTTGTATTTTATTTACAGACAGGGTCTCACTGAATTGCTTAGGGCCTATGCTAAGTTGCTGAGGCAATTCTCCTGCCTCAGCCTCTTGAGCCACTGGGATTATAGGAGTATGCTACCATGCCTGGCTGTGTAGGGTTTTGAAACATGCTACCTATTGAATTCTGCTTCCTTCTTTTGTTTAACATTCAAGTATAAGCCAGGTCATGTGCTAAATGCCAAGGTCACGGAGATAGGCAAGGCACAATCTTCCTTCAGGGACTTAGTCTTTGGAACATGTATTCTAGCTGTGAGATCAGACACGTAAAAAAAATCCTAATAGCTCAAGGTGGTACATTGTTTAATGAAAGTTTGTCCAAAGTGATAAGGAAGTATAGTAGAGGGAGGGAACCATTCTACTTCGGGGTTTTAGAGAAGCTTATTCACGGGGATGGTGAAAACATTATTCCATTTGGCCAGACCAGAGTATGAGCATAGAGTTCTTCATACACAAGGTGCCTTCAGGGAACATCCATTGAAACTAGAACACAAGATGCAGTGTGGCAAATGCAGGTGATGAAGCTGAGACCATGGATGGAGGATGGGACCACGTCTTGAGAGGACTTTGCATGCGTGAATAAGGAGTTGATATTATCTTGTAGACTGTGGATGACTAGTTTAAGTGACCGGATTGATGTTGTATGTAAGGAGAAAGAACTTGGGAATTCAAACTTCTGGGCTAAGCAGAGTGTGAAACTTGGAAATTCATACCTGGAGATCATAAGCCTCAGAAACTTCACTGGTAATGTATTAGCTAAGATTATATAACAAAAAAGCCACAAATGCAGTAATTTAAATTAGATTGAAATTTCCCTTTCACATGGCAGGCTAGAGTGAACCAGCCTAGCACCCAGCCCTGCTTCAGGAGTTGTTAAAGCACTTAGCATCCAACTACTGTAGCTCTTTTCATCCCCTAGAATGTTGGTCTTATCTGCATAGTTGAAGCTAAGTTACTGCCACTCAGTGTTCCACCCCGACTCCATTCCGTAGGTAGGAGAGGAAACCCAGGGCAAGTCATTTCCTTTAAAGCAAGTAGAATTTACACATGCCACTTCTATCACATTCCATTGGTGAGCACTCAGTCATATGACTCCATTTAATTACAGGGGAAGCTGGTAAGTGTAGTTTGTAGCAAGGTAGTCATATACCCAGCCAAACTTGGCTACTATGGATTTGCAGGATAACTAGAAGTTTGCCACATTCAACCTCACAAGGCTCTAGATGCACTTAAATGTCTTTAGTTCTACCTTCTCCCTTTCTCTGTTGATAATCTATAGGAAGAGAAGCAGCATTAGGTGAATATCATGAGAACCATTCCCTGATACACTCTTTATTGGGCCTGAGCTGGGAATTAATTATGTCAAATCATACAGCAGAGTAACTCTGGGAGGGTATTCAAACTTATCTTGAGAGCCAGAGAGTTCTGGCACCTCCTTACCAACCTTCCATAACTGATGTCTTCAACAGGGAGTGAACGAGATGAGGGTTGAGGATGAACTAAGTTAGAGGACTGCTGTATTGGATTTCCCAGTTTCAGAGACTATGCTTTGCCTCAGCAGTTGAATTGGGCTATAGGTTGTTGACTTGCCATTGGCAGTTTCTGCAGGACATCAGCAAAATAAGAGCTTATGGCTTTTTGAACCTTGTAATACATGTGAGGTCACACTTCTCTCTCTTAAATCAAGGCAAAATTTATGATCACTGAAATGCATAGATCTGAAGTGTATAATTTGATGAGTCTGACAAATGAATACACACATGTAAATAACACCCCAATCAAAATAGAAAATATTTCCATCACTCCAGAAAGAAGTTCCTAGTGTTCTTTGACAGCAGCCCTCACACTTTTATAGGTCAACCACTGTTGTACCTTCTATCTTCATAGGTTAGTTTTGCTTGTCCTTGAACTGTTATCACTTATGAGGTTCTTGGAAGAAAGCTTAGCACACTGTAAGTGCTATAAAAATTGTCTTATTAAATAAAAACTGAGAGCCGTGTAAGTTATTCATTGCCATGTATTTTCCCCAGACAGAGTAGAGGTTAACTATTGTCAGAGAATGAAACAATTGATTACTGTCCTCTCAAGAGAATAAAAGAGTAAAAAAGATGTGTTAGTCAGCTTTCTGTCACTGTGACAAAACACCTGAGAAAAACAACTTAAAAAGAGGGAAAATTTATTTTGGCTGTTTCAGTCCACTTGTCTTCATCACAGGTGGGCTTGTGGTGAGTCAGGATGTCATGGTGAGGAGCACATGGTGAAGCAAAACTGCTCACTTCATGGTATCCAGGAAGCAGAGAGCTAAGAGACAAAATATCTCCTTCAAGGACATCCTCCCAGTAACCTGCTTCGTCCAACTAGGCTCTGCCTTCTACAGGTCATATCACCTCCTAATAGCACCACAGGTTGACAACCAAGTTTTTAGCACATGGCCTTTGGGGAAAATTTCACATGCAAACCAACAGGTCTTGAAATAGAAAATGGGTAACTAAGAGGTGATCCTGAGATGAATGTGCTTCCAATTTAGAAGCTGAATGGCCAGGATTGCATGCCAAAGAGCCATCTTTCTCTTTGCCTTCTAGCCTGATTTCCTCCTGTTAGACAGAAGCTCTGTATTGTAAGCCAGGCAGGATACTTGATGCTGAGAACCCCCTGCACCAGACTAAGAATTTTCTATAGAATTGCAACATTTGCTTTATTGATATAGGCAATCCAGTTCTGATTTTTTTCACTTTTTTTCTTTAGATTCAACTTGGACATCTGTCAGGATAGTTTCAGTAGGGTTTAACATTGTGTACAGTTTGGGGGAATTTTATGGCGTTTCCCATAGGGGGAAAATAGTCATGGGTAAAAAAAAATGAGCCTTCCTGCATTACTGTTGACCCTTAACTCTTAGGAAGTGGAGCAAATCATTGTCATGAATTAGTTACTAAAGGTTGAGAGAAATGAATGACGTTTGACACTCAGATGGCAAGGTAAGGTCTCCCTGTCAGTGGGAAAGCTGGTTTGAGCCGGCCAGCTTTTCCTGGTATCTTCCACTTCACTGCATTCAGAAGCTCATTCAAAGATACTTCAGGTTTCCACTGAACAGTTAAACTACTGCCTCTCAATGGCATGGAATCCTTTGTGAGCAATTGTTGTTTGCTGTTGCTTTTACAGATAGGACTTTATTACTTACACTAATGCATGCAGAATATTCTGACTGGAGATCCAGTCAGTAGGCACAATGGTCCAGAAGAGAATATGAGAATCAGGCTTAGATTTAAAACAAAATAAAGTTTGCCTGTTGCAAAGTAGAAGGCATGTACTCATATTCTCCTTCCTGCATCTTTTGATCAAGACCAGCAAAAGTTACCTCTGAATTGCTTAGCACCTGGAGGGGAAACTGAATGTATAATGCATTTATTGGAATAAGTAAGTTAAACTGAGTGATAGAGGAAAATGCTCTTTGGGCCCTAGAAATAAATGTGGGGGAGAATAGATGAAAGTGACTGAATCTACCCCACATCAGAGGGTCTCTGTGCTTGCTCCAGAACCTATGGCTGGCATCTGTGTCTCCTCCTCTGAGATTGCCAAAACATTGCTTGGGTGAAGGGACAGTTTCCCTAAGAGGCAGTGTAGGTTCATCACCTCTTCAGTAGCCATCAGTCCCCTTTTGTCTCTTTGTTTATTTTCACTGTTCAATATCACCATCTTCATTTCTAGATTTGTATAAAATTCTTTATTCTATGTTTATCCAAAGTAGAAAAATGAGATCTACCCACTGTTACATAGTGCATTGTTTCCAGGCACTTAAAAACATTACAAAAGGAGATATATTTGTTGTTGCTTTCTCAGTAGCAAAGATAACCACAAAATCTGTTGACTTAGACAGAATTATGTAGTCCAAACTCTGTTTAGAGAGGATGGAGAAAGAAATAAAAGTAGAGGCCCCAAATATAATAGCTGGTCAGTAAGAGATCTGGAACCAGAACTAATTTTGGCCCAGCATGCTACAGACACTGATTCTTAAAGCTAAGGTTAATAATTCTATGCCATAATTACACTCTTCCCAGCAGACTTTAGCTTACATTTTATTTGCCTGCAGAACAACCAAAATAAGCCATTGGCTTCCACTTGAAGTATTAGGCCCATCCCTTTCTATGTCCTGGTTAGTCATATGTTGTTTCAGTCATTTTTTTTTCTGGTCACTGTGACCAAAAGACCTGACAAGAACAATGTAGAGGAGGAAAAATTTATTTTGGCTCATGGTTTCAAAGGTTCAGTCCCTGGTGGGCTGACTCCATTATCTCTGGGCCTATGGTGAGGCAGAATATCATGGTGGAAGGAAAAACAACAAGGTTGTTGCCGTGTCCTAAGCTGTTTTCCTCCACCATGATATTCTGCTTCACCCCAAGCCCAGAACGAATGGAATCAGCCTACCATGGACTGAACCTTTGAAACTGAGCGAAAATAAACAACATAAAATTAGTCATCTGAACCATTTTTCAGCACACCATTCAAAAGTGTAAAATAAATTTAAATTATTGTGAAACATCTCTAGAACTTTTTTTTATCATGTACATCTGGAACTCTGTAGCCGTTATAATTCTCCACTTTCCTGTCCCTCAAGTTGCTGACAACCACCATTCTACTTTCTGTCCCTGAATTTGACCACTTTAGATACCTCAGATAAGTGGAGTAACACAATATTTGTCTTTTGTATGTGCCTTATTTGACTTAGCATTATGCCTTTAAGGTTCATCTGAGTTGGAGTATATATTAGAATTGTCTTTGTTTTTAAAGCTGACTGTATTCTGTTGCATGGATAGATCACATCTTATCTATCCTTTCATCCACCAATGAACATTTAGATTGCTTTTTAAAATTTTTTTTTAGTTGCTGATAGACCTTTATTTTATTTATTTATATGTGGTACTGAGAATCAAACCCAGTGCCTCACACGTGCCAGGCAAGTATGCTACCGCTGAGCCCCAGCCCCAGTCCTAGATTGCCTTTATCTCCTCACTATTATGAATAATTCTTCAATGAACATGGGTGTGCAAATATCTCTTTGAGATTCTGCTTTCAGTTCCTCAGATACATGCCCAGAAGTAGGTTGCTGGATCATATAGTAGTGCTATTTTAAATGTTTTACAGAACATCCATACTGTTTCCCATAGTGGCCAGATGGTGTATAATATCTCCAGATAACATCTCATACTCATTAGGGTGCTATTATTTAAAAAAACAGAAAATAAATACTTGCCAGTGTTTATTTAAAAAATTTTTTTTAGTTGTTGACATATCTTTATTTATATGTGGTGCTAAGAATTGAACCCAGTGTCTTGCACATGCCAGGCAAGTGTGCTACTGCTAAGCCACAGCCACAGCCCTCTTGCCAGTATTTTTATAGTAACATCCTAATGAATATGGGATGATAGCTTATTGTAGTTTCAATTTATATTTCTGTGATGATCAGTGATGTTGAGCATCTTTTCATATTCTTGGCTATTAGCATATTCATCTTTGGATAAATGTCTTTTCAAGTCCTTTGCCTGTTTTAAAAGCAAATTATTTGGTTTTGTCATTGTGAAGTTGTAGGAGTTCTATGTTCTAGATATTCTGATCACTTGCATGAGTTTTAAAAATTTTCTCCCATTGCATAGGATATCTTTTCCCTTTGTTGGTTGTATCCCCTGATGCACAAAAAGTTTTTATTTTTTAAGATTGATATAGTCTCACTTATCTATTTATACTTTTGTTTCCTGTGTTTTTGGTGTCATATCCATTACTTAATAGTATATACTTTTGGTAGCAAAAAGCCAGTTACATTATTTCTCTGAGAAATGAACCATCTTATTATCTTCTGAGTGGGTAGCCCTGCCAAAAATTCATATTTTCTTTTTTAAGAGGATTTATCCCTTCTCTCTGGCCTCCTTGAGCCTGATAATATCCCTTTTTTCTCCTTCCTGCTTTGGTTCCCTTCTTTTTGTCCTTCTTTCTTTATTATAGACTTATTTGTGTGTCAGCAGAAGGGCCATGTGTAAAGGAGGAGAGAGCTCATGAGGGGTGACTGAAGTTAATGAGTGATTTAAAAAATATAATCACACATGTGCATTATTATTACACACACACACACACACACACACACACTTTTATGGATAAGCCAACTTGTTCTCTTCAAACTATTGTAGTGCTCTACATTTACTTGTACAGTGCTGCCATTACTCAGAATAGTATGATGTCAGTGGGAAGAGGGGATTTTTTTTTTCCTTTGGAATGACTTAAGAGACAATTTATGGGGCTGGGGTTGTAGCTCAGTGGTAGAGCACTTGCCTAGCACATGTGAGTCACTGGGTTCAATCCTCAGTACCACATAAAAATAAATAAATTAAATAAAGGTATTGTGTCTGTCTACAACTAAAAATAAATAAATAAAAATTTAAAAAAGAGACAACTTATGGAGCTGGGATTGTAGTTCAGTGGTAGAATGCTTTCCTAGCATGTATGAGGCACTGGGATCAATTCTTAGCATTGCATATAAATAAATAGAAAAAATATAAAGGTCCATCAACAACTAAAAAATATTTTTAAAAAGAGAGAACTTACAAGGCACATAGGAAATGAATATCATTGCAGTAGGTTTTGCAGACAGACAGATCTGGATTTGAATTCCAGATTATACAGTATACTTAAGTGTTATTGCCAAGATCAAGCCACTTAAGTTTCCAAAGCATTACCTTCCTCATCTATCAAATAGGATAGTATAGTAACATCTACTATGTTATAATTACAGATGGAATATCACTTATCCAAAATGCTTGGGACTGGAAGTGTTTCAGATTTTTTCAGACTTTGGAATATTTGCATAGACTTTACCAGTTGAGTATACCTAATGTGAAAATTTGAAATCTGAAATTCCCCAATACGACCTTCAAAATGTTTCAGATTTTGGAGCATTTCAAGTTTTGGGTTTTGGTTGTCCAGAGAACATTTAACTTTAGAATGATTTGAAAAATATTTCAAAATCACTGTGCTGTTGACAACCCAAAAAACCAGGGACTGGACTGCTATGAAATAAATGAGAATAATGGGAATTAATGGGGGATTCTAAAAATTAAGTAAGCATACAAAATAAAAAATGTTAACACAGTTCCTGGCACATAGAAAATGCTGTATAAATGTTTATTGCCCTTCAGTTTCCCAAAAGAGAACCCTAACCTCCAGTGTTAGGTCACCTTTAATGATGGTCTGAACCTAAGACAATGTTGTGGCCAACTTTTCTGTCAGTCTAAGAAAATACAACACTGAAAAAGCTAGACTAATATACAATTAGTAAAGGACTTTTGAAGAGGAGTTTTCTCCCCTACCTGACATCAAATTTTCTATCAATTAGATTTAAAAGCATAGTTTCTTATATTTTTATGTTATTCTCATGTTCTTTTTTTTAATCTTTATTTTTTTATTTTTATGTATTTCTGAGGATCGAACCCAGGGCCTCGCACATGCTAGGCGAGCCCTCTACCGCTGAGCCACAATCCCAGCCTCTTATGTTCTTTTTTAAAATTTTTATTTAGTTATAGATGGACACAATACCTTTATTTTATTTATTTTTATTTTTATGTGGTGCTGGGGATTGAATCCAGTGCCTAACACATGCTAGGCACACGCTGTACCACTGAGCCACAACCCCTCTGATGTTCTTTAAAATATAAATATAAATATATATATATATATATATTCCTCTGGTAGCTTAAGGTATTTTTCCCTAGAACATTAAGGGCAGATACAGGAGACTTTGTTGTAACATATATTTCATCTTTGCAACTGAACATCCAGAAAATTATAGTAATAGCAGCCGTACCAGTTTCTCACTTGATTAATATTTTAAGGCTCATGATAGTAAGTTTTATAGTTTCCAGCTTTAGATATTACTTGAAAACCAGGAATTTGCTGGGGATGTGGCTCAAGCGGTAGCGCGCTTGCCTGGCATGCATGCGGCCCAGGTTCGAGCCTCAGCACCACATACAAACAAAGATGTTGTGTCCCCCGAAAACAAACTAAAAAATAAATATTAAAAAAATTCTAAAAAAAAAAGAGAGAGAGAGAATTTAAAAACAAAACAAAACAAAAAAAAAGAAAGCCAGGAATTTATTAGTAATTAATTTTGACATGCAGAATAAACTCTTTTATAAAAAAATTTTTAGTCATACATGGACACAATATCTTTATTTTGTTGTGTGGTGCTGAGGATCAAACCCAGCGCCGCGCGCATGCCAGACAAGCGCGCTACTGCTTGAGCCACATCTCCAGCCCATAGTTTTAAGTGATTTAAATGGAAAAATCACACATGCCTAGTGGCTTCCTTATTAGTCAGCATGGAACTCAAGAGTTTTTTTCCTCCTTAATCTCATGAGTCTGTTAAATACAGAGATCTTTTTTTTTTTTAAGTTGTGTAGATGGACACAATACCTTTATTTTGTTTATGTGGTGCTGAGGATTGAACCCAGTGCCTCACATGTGCGAGGCAAGTGCTGCCACTGAGCCACAACCCCAGCCCCAGAATAAACTCTTAATTATTAACGATTCCTGAGGAAAAACCTTACCAGTGTAAGTTGCTGTCAGGCCTTCCACTTGGCACTCTGAATAAGTAGCATATGAACATTCCATGCTAGTTACATTCATAAGTCTCCAGTTGCCATATTGAACCTGGAAGACCAAACTGTAAGTCCAAAAGATGCTAGGGAAAGCTACCTTCCCACCTTCTGCCTAAGGACTCCAAACAAATGGAAAAGGACAAACAGTTCTGTTAGGAAACATTTATTGAGAATTGCCTGTAGATTCAGCCTCCTGTGCCTTAGAGTGTATATTGAGAGACTTCACATGCAGTCATTCCTGTCACTGTGTTGCCCTTGAAATAGAGACATCAATCAGGAGGAATCAGGGAGACAGTCTTTCTGATTTCCTGGGACACATTTCTGGAGACCTGAGGACGACCAAATCAACACTGTAACCTCCTTCTAAATTTAAGGATGGAAATTTACATTTTATTTAAGATGAAATATCAGTAAGGTAGTTTCACATAATGCTTTATTTATGATTCAGAAGAATCATGTTTTAGTATGAATGAATACTTTATTTAAGGAACACAGAGAGGAGACTTTTATATCTGTGTTGAAGGACTTATGAAGAAAGACATTTTTGTGATGGGGAATGTGTTGGTTTGGGAGTTAGGTGGCCCATGTTCTAGCTCCACTTTTTTGCTGCTTAGGCAGATATCTGTGGGCAAGGCGCTTGGCTTTTGAAGTGTCTGAGATCAGAAATGAAAAGGAGGAGGGTGGGTTGTAGGTTGGCTATTAGTTTAAGGTTTTTGTTTTTGCTTTGCTTTTTGTCAAGATCACTGGTACCATCCTAGGTATTTTAATGATTGATGTTTGATGAGATGGGAAGGCAATGTGGGCTTACCTGGATGAAGGTTTGGTTTAGAATAGAACAGATGGCTGAGGAGGGAGGTTAGTCCCAGTGGTTGAAGACCTTGACTGGTAAGCTAAGGAATTTGGATTTTGTTCTGCAGACACTAGAGAGAGTTACTGAAGGTTATGTAAGCAGACCGACATGAGCCAGGTGCCCAACTCTACAATTACTGCATGGCCTTGGCCTTAAGCAGTCCACTTAACTTTTCTGGACTCTATAGTTCTCTTTTTTTAAAAAAAAGAATTGGACCAGATGATCTTGAATATTGCTTTCCTTTCAAAAGTTCTATAAGTCTGTAACTTAAAGCAGTATTTTATTAGTTAAATGATCATAGACAAATTTCTTGAGCCCCTTTCTTTATAATGTATCCTTTGTCTTGTCAGCAATCTCAGTCCTGTTAGGTGGATATAAGTTCAGCTATATCACCATTTCAGGGAGAGTAAAATCTCCTCCATATGCTTTCTAGTAGCACATGTATTTTTTTAATTTTTATTTATTTTTTTAATCATACATGACAGCAGAATGAATTTTGACATATAATACATACATGGAATGTACGTACATCAATCATATTGTCTATTCTATTCTGCTGCCCTTCCTATCCTCCCTACTCCTCCCCTCCTTTCCCATCCTTTCTCTCTATCCAATCTAATGTGACACACTTTTTTTTCTCATTACAACATCATATATGTATTCTGTATAACAATGAGGTTCTCCTTCCATCTTCTGTGTGACTCCCCTTCTCCCTCTTTTTCCCTCCCACCTCTCTTCCCTATTTAGTGGTAGTCTTCCTCTCATTATCTTCCTCCCTATCCCATTTTGAGTCACCCCCCCTTATATCAGAGAAGACATTCGGCATTTGTTTTTTAGGGATTGGCTAGCTTCACTTAGCATAATCTGCTCTAATGCCATCCATTTGCCTGCAAATGCCATGATTTTATTATTTTTTAGTGCTGAGTAATATTCCATTGTGTATAAATGCCACATTTAAAAAAAATGTCTAACTTAAACAATAAAGAATTTGTCAGAAGAACACAGGTTTACTAGAAGGCATATTTATGATTTTTTTGATGGTGCTGGGGATCGGCTCCAATGCCTTACAAATGCTAGGCAAGTACTCTACCACTGCATTACATTCCCAGCCCCTAAAGCCCATACTTATAATTTATTTTGGTACTAAATGCCAAATTTTTCTCAAATCATTTGCCTGTCACCTTACATAGACTCTGTCTGCTTTTGTTGTTGTTCCTGTTGTTAGGGAATTAATTTCAAAGCAATTTAAGATTGTTATTTTTATCATGAGTTTTTCTTTCTAAGAACTTTCTATGTACTTCTAGAGTCATAGTCTAGGTTCTGCTCAGAAGCAGCATCTGAAATAAGAATTTGGGGTTAAATATTGTATTTGGGAGGTTATCCTAGGACGCTTTAGAAGGGGAAGTGAAAGAAAAGTAGTAGAGAATATGGTAGGGAGCAGATTGCCTCTGTGGGAAACTAAGGGTACTATTCTCTCAGGAAACTTGGGAGACTCTATAGAACATGCTTCAGTTATCTCACCCAAGGGGAGAAGCTGGGGACTTATCTGCTAACTCCCTTCCACCACTGATTGCAGGCCGCTCTGGAGGTTGGAGAATGGCAAGAGCCACAAGACCCATAAAGTATGTGTGCCCAGGAAAATGCATGTGCATGCCCTCATTGTCTGCTACCTTCACTATTAACATTGGAGTTGACATTTTTATCTTTAATGCCTTCTTTATCTCATCAGTCGTTTTTCCTGAAATACTAATTTCTGGTGAACTTCTGAGTCTTTCTGCTTTCTCTTTGGTGTAGAACCATGGGAGAATTTCATTTTAGTTTCTCATAGTGGTTTGTTCTGCTCAGCAGAAGACACCAGAAACCATCTGCAATATGCTTTAAAGGGCTCTGATTTTGAGAGGTATTGATGCCTTAGTTGCTTGGCTACTCTAAGATTTTTATTTGCTGAGATATATTTCTCTATTCAAAAGTGTTTTAAGGCAGGTGCAGTAGCATGCACCTGTAGTTCCAGCTAGTTGAGAGGCTGAGGCAAGAGGATCACTTGAGCCCAAGAGTCTGAGACCAACCTGGACACATTAGCAAGACTGACTCTGTCTCAAAAAAAAAAAAAAA
>NW_026000249.1:8875204-8925906 GCF_001458135.2 Marmota marmota marmota | reverse complement strand
AAAAAAAAAAAAAAAAAAAAAAGAGAGAGACTGGGCTTGTAGCTCAGTGATAGAATGCTAGGCATGTGTGAGGCGCTGGGTTTGATCCTCAGTACCACATAAAAATAAAAAAGGTATTATGTCCATCTACAACTAAAAAAAATTTAAAAAGTTTTATTTCTTTAAGTATATTATTGACCAGAAAACTTTTAGAAGTACCTCTCTGAATTATGCACACATTGGGCTTCTCAGAGCAGCTTGAGAGAATCGTTGTATAGAGAAAATTCCCACATGATCCCTCCTTTAAGAACAGATGGAAAATGTTGCCTCTTTCATTGATCCAAAGAAAACATCAATGCTAATCACCAGAGGACTTCTCTAAGGTGAGAAAATACCTATTATTAATTACCTGTTACCCATTCTTTTAGCAGTGTGTTAGTGTAGATCCTGTAGAGTGACCTCAGATGACACACTATTATTTTTAACAACATTGCTATTTTTGTAGTTTTGAGAATAGCTGCCCTGCAAGTCAGATGAAAGGAAGTTGTGGCCAGTGGCCAGCCCATTAGGGGATTATTAACTGCATGCAGGAGTGCATAGGAAAAGACTCAGGGAACATGTTCTGGTTGTCTTACACATTTGGGAGTGGGGTGTGAGGATGCCCAGTGGATGGTGCATGCCTATCAGGAGATAGCTGCTGTTTAGATGTTTAGGGGAAGGTGTATTGGAAGGCACTAGGTTCTGGAAAGCCACTTGGAATAAAAGAGGAAACTTGAAGAAGAGCTTCTAAGTTCTTCTGGGTAGGAGGTCCTTGGTTAGGCAGAGCCTTTGAGAAACTTTGCAGAAGAGGAAGAGAAATGGCTCAGTGTGGCCTGACCTCACTCCCACCCCAACTCTGCTCCTCCAGGTTTGCCATTCTCTAGCTACCTTCACCTTCTTTTAGTCTGAAGTGTGGTAAGATATTTGCATCTGTAGGTATTTGAATATGCTGTTTTATCTGCCAGGAATGCTCTTTCCTTCATTGCTTACCTGATTGCAGTGATCATTCAAGGTCTAGTATTAGTGTCCTTTTCTGAAAGAAGTGGCCATTGCAAAGAATACTGTACCTGAAAATGATATTCCTGTCATTAATCATTCTCCTAGCATTCATGTTTTTGTGTATACTTGTTTAATATCTGTCATCCCTCCCACTAGACAATGGTAAACTGTGGTGTAGAGTTGGGAGATACCCATATAATGAGTGTCTGGGTGTTATAGTTAATTTCAGAGTTTGGCAGTAGAAGGTTTTTATCTTGATTATTGGGTCACAGTTTCTTGCTTCTTTTGCAACTAATAATTTTATGGTAGTCTGTACATTTTAACTAAAAGAACTGGAGACTGAAGTATGATTTTGTTTTGCTATTCTGAGTACTGGAACCCTTTCACAGGCTTGGTGATTAGCATATATGTTTTTTTAAATATTTTATTTTTTTAGTCGTAGTTGGACACAATGCCTTTATTCCATTCGTTTATTCTTTTTATGTGGTGCTGAGGATCAAACCCAGAGCCCTGCGCGCATACTAGGCGAGCACTCTACTGCTGAGTCACAATCCCAGTCCAGCATATATGATTTTTAATGATTCTTTTAGAGACTGCACTGTACTCTTTTTTTTAAAGAGAGAGAGAGAATTTTAATATTTATTTTTTAGTTTTTGGAGGACAACAACATCTTTGTATGTGGTGCTGAGGATCAAACCCAGGCCGCACACATGCCAGGCGAGCGCGCTACCACTTGAGCCACATCCCCAGCCCAAGCACTGTACTCTTTTTTTTTTTTTTTTTTTTTTAGCACTGTACTCTTAACTAGATTTAGTTCACCTGTGATTAGCCCAACCCCAACCTCCTGTCCCTCTGCTACCTTTTCAGTCTTGTCAATATTTGAGCTATTTCTGATATCTTTGGATTCAGTTCTTGCAGGGCCTGCAGTCCAGGTGCTGTGGTGGTGCCTGCAATGACTTTCTGGTTTTGAGCATCTCCTTCCCTGTGGTTTTCTTGGCAAAATGCAGGGGGTGAATATGGGGAAACAGCATTGTTAGGCCAAGTGATTTGTTTTTGCTTAGGGATGCTTCAGATGGTGTCCCATGCTGTTGTCTGAAGATGGGATAAGTTTTCCTTGTCCTTGCAAAGTATCTCTTTCTATCAAAGGCTCCCTCTTCCAGTCATAAATACCCAGAATGACAAGCAAGTATGGAAACTTTTGTAGCACTGGGATTTAGTACTTCAAGCCTTCCTTCCTTCTCCTTGGTGTGATTGTTGTATTGTCTGAGTTTTTATTGTTACCACAGGAGTGAAGGCATTTCATATCTCCTATATCCTAATTGGAAGGGATCTCTTATAAGGTTTTTGGGAGTGATCCAAGACAAAATTTGTTCTAGAAAGGAGACTGATCTAGTGAGACATCTTGCTTGTTAGTCTCAGGACTGGCTTGGAAGAAGGTTTATTGGAAGTGTGGTTCCTGTGGTATGGACTTCCTCTTATGGACACACAGTATAAGAAAAGGTGGACAGGAAGACAGGATGGTAAGTGGCAAATCAATATTCTGGCAGACCCGAAGCTCACCCTAATTCTGTGAGGTGAGCAAAGTCAAGTCTACTTTTCAGATGAAGAGCTGAGGCACCGAAAGGGAAAAGGACCTGCTCAAAATTCACATGGGTAGTAAATGGCATAAAAATAACCAAGATCTAGCATTAGGTAATTCCAAATAAAGTGTTCATTTTGTTACATAAATAATAGGTGAGTATTTACATAGTCTTGTGAAAAGAAAAAGAAACACTTGAAGCAGTCATTCCTCTTAACTCTAGTTTCTGCTGCCACTCATATTCCAGAAGTAACCACTTTTGTCAGTTTGATGTATGTCAGTTCAGACAATTTGCTATGCACTTAACATGCAGTTAAAAATGTCATACTGTAGGGTTTTTAAAATATAGGACCATATAGGAAGTATTTTGTTATTATTCTTTTTCACTTAGCAATCAATAGTTGGAGATCTTTCCACATCGGTACATTTAGTTCTGCTCAGTTTGTCATTCATTTAATAAACATCTATTGAGCATCTACTGTGTGGCAGATCCAGTTTGCACTGGCACACAGTAATAAATAGAGTAGACCAAAAAAATAATCTCATCCTCTTGGAGCTTACCTTCTGAAATGAGGAGAGATGTAAAATTATTAAAATAGGCTAGGGTGATAGGGAGGGCTGGTGGGCAGGGGAGGTTGTAATTTTAAGTTGGGTGCTTAGAGAAGGCCTTATTTATTATAAAGTGACATGGAGAGAAGATCAGAAAACAGCAAGGAACATGACATGTAAATATATGGGGGAAGAATAGTCCAGGTAGAGGGATGAGCATGTGGAATAGTAAGGAGGCTTGTGCAGCTGAGGCAGAGTAGGTGATGGGAAAGTGGATGGTAAGAGAGGTAAGAAATAAGATTGGAGAAATAACTGGGAGCCAGATCTTGTAAAGCCTTGTAAGCCATTGAAAAAAAAAAAATGGTGTGTGTTCTAAGATAGGAGCCACTAGAGAGTTTTGAGTAGAGAAGTGACCTGACCTGACATACAGTGGAGAGGATCAGTCACTTCTGTGTTGAGATTAGATTGTAGAGAGGTAAGGGTGGAAGCAGGAAACAATGGTGGCTTGGACCAGGGTGGTAATTGTGGGCGTGGGCATCATGAGAAGTGGACCAGTTTGAGAGATGGTTTGAAATAAAAGTCAACTGTGTCTGCTGATTGGATATAGGGTGTTAGGGAAAAATCAAACATGGCTCTAAAGTTTTTTGATCTGAATAAAAGGAAAAATGGACTGCCTGCCAAACCAGGTGGAGAAGGCTGTGAGAAGAGCAGGTTTGGTAGGATGATTGTTTGATTTTGTACATGTTAAGTTGAAGGTATTAGATCTGCAGGGGAGATGCTGAGAAGGCATTTTTGTATGTAAGTCTGGAGTTTAGGGGAGAGGTGTGGGCTGGAGATAGAAAACTGGGAGTCATCAGAATATAGGTGGTTTGAAAAATCATGGCACTGGATTCTAGTTACCAATAAAAAAAAAAAAAGGTCCAAAGGTTGTACCTGGGAATACTCCAATGTTAAAAGATCAGAGAGATGGGCAGGAACCAAAAAGTTGAACTAAGGAAGGAGGAAATTCAGGCAAATGTGGTGTCCTCCAAATCAAATGAAGATAGTCCTAGGAGAAGGGATTATACAGTTGTTAACTGCACAGTTTGATTAAATACACATAGATGGAATGCATATGTAGGTCAATTAGGACAAGGACTGAGAATTGACCAGTGGATTTAGCAGTGATGCAGGCATACTGAATTAGAGAGTGCAACATAAGAGACTCAGATTTGTTTGGTCCAGGATGTACCCCGGACCCCAGGGGTTTTAAAGCTCCCCAGGTGATTCTAATATGCAGCCAAGGTTCAGACCACTGTCATCATTTCTTTCTCTTCATTGTGAAATGACCTTATTGCCAGAAACAGATGTTGCTGACTGATTAAACACAGGAGTCTTTATCTATAGGTTTGTTCTTGGATACCTTGGGATCTGAAAATGATAAGCAGATCTGAAAGCTGATTATTAACTACTAAAGCGATTAGCTGTTTAGCACCTGTCTTAAATAGAGTAGACTGTCTTAAAAGTGGCTTTTAAGCAGAAAATCTCTTTTTGCTTTTCATTTTTTTAGATGCTTGATTTTTGTTTTGTTTATACTCAAAAAGATCTTTTATTTGAGAAACAAGGGTAAGTTTCAAGTTAATGAAAAATGTTAAGGGAAATCTTGATATAACTTGTCAAAAAAAAAAAAAAAAACCCCTAGAAAACAAAAAGAAAACTCAACCTGAACTCACATCAGTAATTAAGTATTTGAGTTATACATTTTTTTGCAGAATCATGTGTATTTCAAATCCCCAAATGAGGTTATACCAGGTATAGAAAATTTGTAACTCATTAGAATTTTAATATTCTCCATATTCTTGACATAGACATTAGAAGTTATTTAAGTGCTTTAGCAAATTTGAATTGGGTTGGTATTGTTAGCACTTCAAAAATTAAATGCCATAGATGGGCTATGCAAAAAGAGATCTAGTTTGCAGGCTCATTAAATTAGATTCTATATGACAAACAGAAGGAAGATCACATATATCAAAACAGGACCAAGGCTGTGGCTGTGGCTCGAAGGTAATGTGCATATGTGTGTCCGTCCACTGGCAGTGAAAAAAACCTTGCAATAAAGGTCTGTCAACAACTTTAAAAAAAAAAAAAAAACAGGACCAAGGTATAAAATGGAAAAATTCAGAAACAAAATAAAGGCTTAATTATTGCACTTGTGCAAGTATCATTGCATGATTAGTTTTGGTTCTCCTTTACCCCCATTTCTTAGTACTCCATCACTGGATTTTTTATGAATCAGAGGTACACCATTTTACCTATAGATGTTTCAGCATGTCTTTCTAAAAGTCAAGGACACTTTTATAAAATAATCATGATTAAGGTGTCATACCTAAAAATCAACAAAAATTACTCATTGTCTGTGTTCATACTTCGCCAATTGTTCTGTGGTTTATTACATCACTTTCCTCTTCTCTTATTTTGTCTTACAATTTATTTGTTGAAGATAGGATCAAGTAGGAACTAAGTATACTTATATGAGATTTACTAATATATATCCTAAGCAGTTGCTGCTTTTGAAAATGAAAACTGAAGTATTACTTTGATTCTTTTTTCTATTAAAGCACATCATCCTCACCTCCAATCTTCCAGCAGGATGAGTGCACATATACTCTTGGTCTTGATTGGGCTGTTTGTGATCTTAACGTATCTTTCAGGAGAAACAGTGCAGGTGACCGTGAGAAGGCTCTTCAGGTCATGCTCCAGGTTCTGCAGAGCTGTGACCACCCAGCTCCTGACATGTTTTGCCTGTGTGGGAGGATCTACAAGGATATCTTCTTGGATTCAGACTGTAAAGATGCTGCCAGCAGAGACAGTGCCATTGAGTGGTAAGTAGCATATGCATCTCTGCACAGAATCACATAGGCCAAGCATCTAGGTCTTTTCCCTATGTGCATATGTGTGTCCATCCACTGGCAGTGAAAAAAACCTTGCAATAAATGTGGTCTGGGAATTTTCAGATTCCTTCTTCTGAGAGAAAGCCATGAAAACAGGGTTTTCTCTTGAAAACACACTTCCTAAGTTCACACTTCCTAAGTTCACTCATTTATGAGGCAGGAAGAAGGCTCAACATACTTCTTCCCAGCTACCCCTTCTAGAATTTTTTTTTAACTTTTATTGTTTTTATGTGGTGCTGATGAATGAACCCAGTGCCTCACCAAGGCTAGGCAAATGCTTTACCACTGAGCTACAACCCCAACCTTCCTTCCAGAATCTTATCCACCACTGTCAAGGTATTATCTTCCCAGTGAGCTGTTCATTATTTATTTATTCAACAAATATTTATTGAGGGCTTACATTGTGCCAGAAATTTTCTAAATGGTAGAAATGTGGAATGTGTACACAACAGACATGAATCCCTGCCCTCAGGCACCTTGCTGTTAAGGGAAGTCAGAAAAGTAAATAAGGCAAAATATATGGGATGTTAGCTGATGGCAAGGGCTATGGGGGAAAGTTAAGCAGGGAAAAGAAAAGGAGAGTTGAGAGGGTAGTCTGAAATTTTAAATAGGGTGGGTAGTAAAGGTGAGTAAAAACGTGAAGGTGGTGAGGGAGTGGGCTTTGCAGATAACTGGAGAAATATGTGAGGTGGAGGGAACAGCACAGGCAAAGACTCCAAGGAGGAAGCATGCTGGACACACTTATGGATGGTGAGGAGTAAGCAGAAGAAGAGTAGCAGGGAAGCTAAAATAGTAAGCTGGGTTCCCATTTTGGTGGCTAAAAATTCAACCCCCAGATCAGGAAATCACTGCTTGTAACTCCTTCAGAAAAGTCAGAGGAGTTTTTTTTTTCCCCCAGCTACTTAAGAAAGTAGTGGTGGTAGGTACAGGAATAAATGCAGCTTAGTCTTTTGATCAGGGCATGTATGCCCTGGATAAGACCTTGGAGGTCATCTAACCCAAACCCTAAAGTATGGATGTGAAGCATGTGGCCCAGGGAGGTGGGTGACTGGTCCAAGGTCATGGGGCTGGCTAAAGATCACAGGGATAGTTAGTGGCAAATCTGGGACTGCAGTCCTCTGATTGGAGTCCAAATCATCTCTGCCCCTGAGTAAGGCCTGTTTTAATTTGGGAAAAGGAAAACTTCTCTGCCCTCTTCTTAATTAACTTGTTTTTTAAATGATTTTTTTGAGACAGAGTTTTATTAAGTTGCTGAGGCTGGCCTTGAACTTGCAATCCTCCTCAACCTCCTGAGTAGCTGGATGCATAGGTGTGCACCACCACACCCACCTCAGTATAACATTTAATTGTGAAAGAAAATTTTTAAAAGGCAAACTTGGTAGGATATGGAATTTTAAATTCCCAAGATATGTGGGGGCAAAAAAGGTTGAAATTTTGTTGACTGGGATAGGAAGAACTTTCTTGGTGTCCTCTGGTTAGTCTGAAGTTACTTGTATTATTCTCTAAGTTCATAAAGCCATATTTTAACTGATACAAATAATAATTTCTCCCTTTAAGAAGTATTATTTTATTGATGAATTCTCATGTTACCCCTGGTTTATAAGTCCTTGGTATTAACAGTGCCATTTAAAGATATGTTTGTGTTATTACATCATTGATTGAATAATTTTTTTCCTGATCATAGTAGTCATACTTGCTCATAGGAAAGAAAGAAACTTTTTATGTATAGAAAAGAATAAGATTTGGGCTGGGGATGTGGCTCAAGCGGTAGCGCGCTCGTCTGGCATGCGTGCGGCCCGGGTTCGATCCTCAGCACCACATACAAAGATGTTGTGTCCGCCAAATACTAAAAAAAATAAATATTAAAAATTCTCTCTCTCTCTCCCTCTCTCTCACTGTCTCTCACTCTCTCTTTAAAAAAAAAAAGAAAAGAATAAGATTTGGACTATTACAAATAAATCTGCTATGAAAGTTTGTGCAAAGAGAAAAGAATGAAGATAGTTGAAATGGAACTTTTTGAAACTGGAAATCCATAGGCAACAAAATGAAATTAAACCCCTATCTCTCACCATGCACAAAACAAAAGTCAAAGTGGATCAAGGACCTAGGAATTAAACCAGAGACACTGCGTCTAATAGAAGAAAAATTAGGCCCTAATCTCCATCATGTGGGATGAGGCCCCAACTTCCTTAATAAGACTCCTATAGTGCAAGAATTAAAACCCAGAATCAATAAATGGGATGGACTCAAACTAAAAAGATTCTTCTCAGCAAAAGGAACTTAACTTTTTGTATAAAAATAGTATTTCTAGTTTTGTATCTTATTCCTTATTCTAATGTGATAGATCCTTGCCCCTCCTGTCCCTTTTTGTTGTTGCCCTGATAACCATCCAGGATTCTGGCATCATGACTTTATATATGAAAAAACAATTCCATGTCGTGATAAAGAAGACAAACAAATGGCATACAGAAAAATAGCCTATGATTGATACTATTTTGATATCATAAAATATTGAATGTACAACTGGAGTCAAACCTTAAAAAGAAGATTTTAATATCAAATTTTGGTCATCTTTTGAGGATAGGATTATAATAGACTTTAAATTTCTTTTGTCTGTTTTAAAGTGACTTCCCTGTTTATATGATCATTATGGCTTTCATTACAAAAACATAAGCCTTTTGAAGAAAAATTTCAAACTCCCTAGTGTAAGTTACAGCACTGCTATTACAACATCTTGAAAAAGTCATTGGAGAGCTGCATGTTCATCAAGGTGAAAGAGAGAACCATGAAATAACAAAGTAATAAATATTTTCATAAGAAGGTAGTTTATATCATTATCTACACATTTTTGTTCTAATAGAATAAGATGATATAATAAGAATTTGGTGCTTCTATAATTGTAGGTATCGCAAGGGGTTTGAACTGCAGTCATCTCTTTATTCGGGAATTAACCTTGCAGTTTTGCTGATTGTTGCTGGACAACAATTTGAAACTTCCATGGAACTAAGGAAAATAGGTAATGCTGTTTATTATTGCAGATGTTGATGCTTCCGTTATACAAGTTTAGCATTAAAAATTATGTTCAAATAACTAGCAATATATTTCAAAAGAAACAATCAGTTACTACCTGATAACATACCTGAGACACAGCAGCCAAAGTAAAATGTCCACATGTCCTCTGCTCAAAGGCTTGTGTGATGTGACCGAAACTAGGAAGATTTTTTTCATGACTATTAAAAATTCAAATTCTGAAGGTGTTCGACTGAATAGTTTGTTGGGAAGAAAAGGGAGCTTGGAGAAAATGAACAATTACTGGGATGTTGGCCAGTTCTTCACTGTCAGCATGTTGGCCAATGATGTCGGGAAGGCGGTGCAAGCAGCAGAGAGGCTATTCAAGCTGAAACCTCCAGTCTGGTAAGTCCAGTCTGTGCTTTGTCATCACTCTTCTTAATATCTGATTCACTAGAAGGACTCGCAGAACTCAGAAATGCTGTTATACTCAGTTATGGTTTGCTACCATGAGAGAATACAGATTAAATCAGCAAAGGCGAAAAGCACATGGAGACCATGTACAAGCTTCCAGTGGAATCATATGGACAGTGCTTAATTCTCCCAACAGCAATAGAGACAGCATGCTTGTAGCATATCCAGCCAGGAAAACTTACTGAGCCTTGATGTACAGGGTTTTTATTGGAGGTGAATCATGTAGGCATTGAATGTTCATGTGATTGATCTTAAGACCTCAGTGTCCAACCCCTCCAGTATTCAAACTCATACAGTGAGTGGCCCAAGGCCTCCACCATGACTCATATTTTTAGCAGAAACTGTGTGACATGGCCCAAGGCTTCAGGGAAACAGGCAGAATACTCCAGAGATTTAGAAGTAATGCCTCAGTATTCAGTCAAAGGCCAGATCTTTTTTTGGAATGAGTAAAATTTGGACAATCGAGGCCTGGTGAGTACCCAAACAAATTGGTTGGAGTCTAGCTGGCTTGCCTTTCTAGGATAGCTCCAGACTTTATCCTCAAAGAGAAAAATAATACTATGATGCTTTCAGCTGAACCATCTCCATTTAGTACTTTGTGAAATATAGTTAATGTCACTGCCTGATCACTATACTTCAAAAAGTTCACTTAGCCTGAAGATAGCAAAGGTATAGGCAGAGTCAAGACTTCATAGCATTAAAATCTACCTGGTCAGAGTCTTAAGTTTTTAAAAAATGAGTTTCAGATTGGTGATTATTAGTGGTAAAGGGGAGGATGGGGATGGGAGGGAAGTAGGCATACCTATTAGAGGACAACATGAGGGATCCTTGTGGTGATGGAAATCTCTATCTTGACCGTTTGGATGGCAACATTCTGGTTGTGATATTGTACTACAGATTTGCAAGATGTTGCCATTGAGGTAAACTGGGTCAAGAATTTATGGGTTCTGTCTGTATTATTTCTTACAACTCCACCTAGATCTAAAATAAAAAGTTTAATTAAAAACAAAAGACAGTGGGTTTGAAAGTTTGCTATTTTGTAATTTTAATTTAAGAACTGCTTGCCTTTTTTTTTTTTTTTAACTTGAGGGGATTTCCAGCAATAGCCAGAAAGCTTGATAGCTGAAAAACTTTGGCTTTTTGTTGTTTAAGAGAGTTATAGCATGCTTTCCAGTCACTATGCCTTGGATGCTATGTACTAAAATTGAGGTTTAGGCCAATGTTGGTAAAAAGCCATGTTTTATGATTTTGTTGGACTTACTTATTTTGCCTATTGTTTGGGCTTCTTATAATTAGTTATATGGTTGCCAAATGATTGTGTATGATGTACTGTGACAGAATATGCATTTAAGTAAATAAAGCTTTGGAGTAGATAGTTTTAAAGGGAGTACACGTGAACTCAGTTCTGATTTATGGGGTTTTGTTATTTTTTTTCCCCAGGTATCTGCGATCATTAGTTCAGAACTTGTTATTAATTCGGCGCTTCAAGAAACCCATTATTGAACATTCACCTAGGCAAGAACGGCTTACCTTCTGGTTAGATATAATTTTTGAAGCAACAAATGAAGTTAGTAATGGACTCAGATTTCCAGTAAGTTATGCTAAATTCAGTTTTCTTCCTGTCTTCCTTTCTTCCTTCCTTTCTTCCTTTCTTTTCCTGATGCTGGGGATGGAACCCAGGGCCTTGCACATGCTAGGCAAGTTCCCTACCACTGAGCTATGTCCCCAGACCTAAATTCACTTTATAAGATAGACAAAAGAAACTTGGGATTATTATTACCTTAATTATTGAATACTCTAAAGGGAAGAAAACAGTAATTTCATATGTTAGAATAACTACCAATCCTATGCAGAATCATCAAGTGATAGATCAACTCCGTGGGGAAAAGTTGGCTATATCCTCTCAAGTAATGGCTCTCAACTTAGAGTAATTATGTCCTCAAGGGACATTGGAAATGTCTGGAGACATTTTTGGTTGTCACAACTGGGGGAAGAGGTTGTTCTACAGGTCACCAGCATGCTAGAGACCAGGGAGGTTGCTACCCATTCTACAATATACAAGACAGCCCCCACAATAAAAAAATATATATTATCTAGCCCAAACTATCAATAAGGCCAAGGCGGAGAAATCCTGCTCTTAAAAAATATAGTCCTAACAATAGAAACATGGAATTTAAAACTGTCTCCTATTAAGCTTTGGTTTGCCTCCAGTGCCACTGATTAATATTTAAAACTTTATTGAAAAATCAGAATTGCTTTTAGCTTTTGTTTCAATTCTATAGCTATTTATAAAGGTTCATAAGTAAGATATCTAAGTGTCCTGGAAATTGCACTTCAGTAATTATGTTTCATATTTATGCCATGAGATTTTTGTGAACATGTTTTTAAGAATTTCATTAAGTACCTAATAAAAGATGGAGTTGTTGGAAAGGACTGTGATAATTATTTTGTTCCTGCGTAATACATTTTAAAATCTTCTTTTAATTATGAAAATTTCAAATCTGAAAGGTACAAACCCATAATGAAATGGACACTTGTGAAAGCTTTTTTGGGGTTTAGCTGTCTTAAACATATTGCTTTATTTGTTTTGAAGATGTATTCCTACTCCCCCCCAACTCTCTCTTTTTCCCTCTCTTCCCATTTCTCCACCTGCCCCTTTTTCTCTCCCTCCTCCTCCCCCTCCTCCCTCTCCTTTACTCTTTTTTAAAAAGTATTTATTTTTTAGTTATAGTTGGACACAATATATTTTATTTTTATGTGGTGCTGAGGATCGAACCTAGGGCCTCACACGTGCTAGGCGAGCGCTCTACCACTGAGCCACAACCCCAGCCCTCCTTTACTCTCTTAACCAAATAACACCTTACCAATGAAAATGTCACTCACTTTTCATCTCCTCACGTCTTTACAGACTTGGGACCTGCCATCCATTCCTTCTGCTTCTTTATTTCTCTCAAAAGCTGCAACCTCCTCCCTCTTTCTTTTGTCACCTCCTCAGACAGGCCTTTCTTGGCTGCCATGTCTGAAGAAGTGCCCCTCACTCTTCTGCCTTATTCTCTTTAAGACACTACATGACGTTAGGATACATAACCCTATCTGGTTCTCTGTCACCCCATTGAATCACAGCCCAGCTATACCCTTGGCTCCTTAAGCCATGCTTAGCATAGTTGGTCTTTGAAGACTATTTGTTGAGTATAAATCTTCCCACTTCCTCTCTGGGTAGGGTCACCTGTTTTAGATTCACTTGTCTTACAAGAATCTTCTTATCTTAGGTTCTGGTGATAGAGCCAACCAAAGTCTACCAGCCTTCTTATGTTTCTATCAACAATGAAGCTGAGGAGAGAACAGTTTCTTTATGGCATGTATCACCCACAGAAATGGTAAGGGAAAAAGTCACAAGCAGTTCTCTTTCTTCTCTATTATTTAATCAAAGATTCAATTTTCAACTAGGAAGAATTTGTGTGTTACAGTTGGAAAGCATAGTTCACCCATTCTCAACTTCTGAAATATAGAACTGTATGAGAAGGTATAATCACAGATGAAAGAAAAGAAGCAGATTTTCCCCCTTTTATTTTTATTTTTTAATATTTTGTATTAGTTGTAATTGGACACAATACCTTTATTTTATTTTTATGTGGTGCTAAGGATCAAACACAGTTCCCCACACGTGCTAGGCGAGTGCTCTACCGATGAGCCACAACCCCAGCCCCTGGATTTTTTCCATTTTTATGTATTGGGTATATGTATATATGGGGGAGCATATGTGGGTTTGTAAATGGACATATATGTGTTTATATGTAATATTTTCAAATATATGACAAGTACAGGTTTTTAAATAGTGAAATCATAAGGAAGTAGATAGGGCATATGCAGAGAAAATCCTTCCATGTTTCTCAGACCTTGTTTCCATTTCTATCCCCATCCCCACCCCCAGTGATTGAGTGGATAACCCTTATCTTTTCTCTAAACTCACTTATATATGTATAATATATATTATACGAGTTTTATTCACAAAGGCATTTTACATTACAGTGTGATCATATAATCATATACTTATTGCTTTGTAACTTTTAAACTCATGCAAACATCATGGGAAGTTTTTCAGGTAGCACACACAGATCCATCTTGATTCTTTAAGTGTCATATTCCCTGGTTTCATGTCATATTGTATATTTTGTGGTCTAGATCAACCTGTTATTTCACCTCATTCTTACTGATGCATATTTAGGTCCCTGATTTTTAACTCTTCTGATGGTATGCTAGTGTGCGTCTTATGCTCATGGAAGCATTTCAGAAGCAGAGATTTCCTAGAACTGGACTTGCTGGACCCAAGGGTACATGTATTTAAAACTTTGATAGTTGCTATCAAATTATACCATTCTAGTTTGTACTCGTACCAATAGTACACAAGATTACAGAAATGCTGGCTGGGCTTGATGTTTTGTGGTAATGGTGATATTTTCATTTCTTTATCTAAAGTACTTCATCAGTTTGTTCTTTCATAAATTTTGCATTTAATAAAGAAACATAGCACCTTTGACAAACACTTTAGATAGATTTATTTGCTGTGCATGTGTTTCCATGGAGCGTGAAAAGACTTCTGCCATTAACTTGGCAAAGAGGATTATTTTTCTTCCTGGAAGCAAGAGTGTGAATGATAATGTTGTAATCAGGTAAAAATAACCAATATCTTCACAAATAACTTGCAACATTAAACAATAAGCAGAGGCTCGATTCATATTAAAAACTCCTTATCAGATCTATTCATGATATCTCAAGTGAGGGCCAATAACCTTGTCCAATATTTAACATTAGACTAATCTTCTTATCATTGAAAATAGTCAGCAGCCATTAGTGAGGACAAGCTAGCATGATGTGCTTGTGTTTTTATCCTGCACTCTGTACATTAAATATCTGAGTACAAAAGAAGCATATATTTGTTCAACCTATGATAAAGTGCACATATGGCATTCATACAGATAAATCTCATTTGAAGAATGCACACATCTTTTATTTAATTTGCCTCTTCTTTGGGTATTTTTTCTCTTTTTTATAATATACTAGGGATTGAACCCAGAGGTGGTCTACCACTGACCTGCATCCCCAGCCCTTTTTTATTTTTTATAAGGTCTTGAGATAGGGTCTTGCTCACTGAGGTGGGCCTCAAACTTGTGATCCTCCTGCCTCAGTCTTTCCTGAGTCATTGGGATTATAGGCATGCACCAGCAAGCCTGGCTTCTTTGGGTATTTTTTTTAAACCTGTTATTGAAGTTGAGCCTCCCTAATCCAAAAACCTGAAATGCTCCAAAATCTGAAGCTTTTTTAACGTCTATGTTCAGAAAGTCTCAGGTTTGGGAACATTTCACATTTCAGATTTTCAGATCAGGGATGCTCAACCAGTAAAAATTTATGCAAATATTCCAAAATATGAAAAACTGCAAAATCTAAAACACTTCTGGTTTCAAACATTTCAAATAAGAGATATTTGGTCTGTGTAACTTACATACAAACAGTGCATAGATCATAAATGTATAGCTTGATAGAGTTTTTACAAAGTGATCACACCTCAGTAGCCCCTGCTCCTGCTGTCTTTGTGCAGACCTCTAAGTGCCATCTCCATGAAGTACCCTGTTCTCAGTTCAGAAAATCCTACCAACCTTGCTTATTTTCTTTGTATCATTGATACCACTCTCATAAAAGAGAATTTCTAAAATAGGGGTCTGTAATCTCACTCTTTCTTTATATAGATGTAAAATACCAGATATTTAGACAAATAATTCCAGAAAAAAAAACTGATGCTATTAAAGTAACTCTTTATACTTATAAAGCTGAAATGGTTTTGATTTCATGGAATTCTACCAACTCAGCCCACCTCATTTGAAACCTATAATGGTTGCTGACTCTCAATAGAAATTTTCATTGGTACATATAATATCTCACTGGTTGTAAATGTTTTGCATTGCATATAGTCTGTAATAAGAAATGGAAAAGAATTATATACATAGCAAATGTTAGTTTTCCTTGACTGATGAAATGTTTTCCATAAGTGCTCCTAGAGAAATATAAATTGCCTTTTTCTCTGAGAGGAATCCTTTGAAACGTTTGCCTTCATTTACAATTTTGAAATTGTATGGATTGTGAAAAGCAAGCAGATTTGCCTAGAGTGAGATGACATTTTCTACATAGTGTTGCATTTTTTCTCCTGGTAGGCTATGTATGGATAAAAAAGAGAATACCACATACATATATACAACTCCTTGTACCATTGCTTTTAAATTAGATTAAGTTCCTGGTTTATTAGCTAAGAATTCAGAAATTCACTGGAAGCAGGAAGGCAGTAACATGCTAGTAAATGTTGAACAGCCAACTTTCTGGGGATAAAGGCTAATTTTTAGTGTTTATTGATTCCTGTAGTGTAAATACTACCAGGGATCAATTTTAAGCAACCTCAGGCCAACAAAATGGATTTTCCTGTTTAATATTATTTTTTTACACTTGTGATGTATTCATATTGTAGCCTATGGTTTTTCTGAAACTAGAGTTTAGACATTCCATCCAAGGCTTAACCTTGTACAGTTTAAGGGCAAGAAATGGTAATAAAGTAAGAGGATGAAGTTGTTTTTTTTTTAAAGTGTGCTTTGGAGTTTCTGGGAAGATGGCAGAGTAAAGGAGATGACTTTCCAAGTTGCTCTGTGGCATGAGACCAAGGTAGTAGATGCATAGCTTCTCAACAAGGTGGGCAAAAGAGGGTTATGGGAGCCAACCCACCGTGGGCAAAGGAGGGGGGACTTAGAGGAAGCAGCATTTCAGGTAGTGTGGTGGTGTGTCTTGGTGTGGAGAAATCTAAGATCAAAAACCCTCCCTGAACTTATCTGAACCAAGGGGTGGCAAACTATGCAGGTCCTTGAGAAGGACTCTTGGGTGTTAAATAAGTAAGTACCGGTGGTATCTCAGGGAAAGAGGAGCCAGGAGCCACTTTGGGGCAAGCACGCCCACTGTGACATGAATGGGACTCGGTAGATCAGGAAAAACACACACAGAGAAAGCCATAGTGTCCTGGCAGGTGCCTAACAAGGAACCTAGGCAGTGTCTGGCATAACAGAAGAGAAATTGTCTTGGAGTGGACTGTACCTAGGGGGACTTCAGTTATAAGGGCTAAGGGGTGCCTTTGTGTCTGGTGGCTCATATGCTGGCCTGGAAGTCAGAGTAGGTATGGGGTGAATACACTCAGAAACTACACCTGGGAAAGCTGAACTCCTGGGCAAAAATGAGTACAATCATGGTCACCCTGATCCATGATTGGATTTCTAGGGAAGTAATCAAGAACTAAACCCATGGAAATAATCAAGGTAAAGTCTAGGCTTAGGGGCAGGTCCACCTAGTCTCTCCAAAGAAGGCATCTTTCAACCTAGCCAGGCAAGACCTGAAGGCCAAGTAGGTCCCAGCACCACCTGCTGGATCTCCCCTCACAGAATGCACTGCAGAAACAGTACCTTGGGTGTGCACAGAAGAGTCAAAATGCAAACTGACTGTACAACTTACCCATCCCATCTCATGCTGGTGAGAAGGGAAATTGAGTCTTATATCAAACAGCTTCAGTCTTAGGCCACTATAACTAGTAACTCAGCCACACAATAACAGGAAGGGGTTAACATCCCCCATACCTTGTTCTTTCTATCAGTACTTTACACAAGAATAATTGATAAGAAAGACTATTAAAGATAGATATTGACCATTCCAGTCAAATATTTTGACTACTTCAGTGGAGCCTTCTAGTCTACACCAAGATATTTTTTTTTTACATATACATATTCTTAAATTAGTTTTTTTAATTCTTTCAATGTGTGTATGTGTGTGTATTCCCCAAATGACAATGCACCCAATTACATGGAAGAAATACTCCATGACGTTAAATTCCAAATAGACCCCAACATAATAAATAATACCAGGAGATTTCAAAACAACCTTATCACCAATAGATAGGTCATCAAAACAAAAAAATCAACAAAGATATCTCCAACATAAACAACACTGTAAATCAAATAGACCTAACAGACATCTACAGAATATTCCACCCCAAAACAGCTTAAATTTACCTTCTTCTTAGCTGCACTTGGAACTTTTTTATAAAATCCTTTGTATTTTAGGCCATGAAGCAAATCTTAGCAAATACGAAAAAGACTGATATAATCCCATGTATCATATCAGATCATAATGGAATGAAGCTAGAAATCAACAGCAAGCAAAATAATAGAAGCCACATAAATGCATGGAGATTGAAAAATACTCTATTAAGTGAAGAATGGATCAAAGAAGAAATGAGAACAGAAATCAAGAAATTCTTAGAAATGAACAAGAACAAAGACATATCAAAGTCTCTGGGACAGTATGAAAGCAGTTCTAAGGAAAATTTATAGCACTGAGTATCTACATTAAAAAATTAAATCCCAAATAAATAAGATAATATTCCACCTTAAGGCCTTAGAAAAAGAAGAACAAACTAACCCCCAAACCAGTAGAAGACAGGAAATAATTAAGATTTGAGCTGAAATCAATGAAATTGAAAATAAGAAAATGATATACAAGATCAATGTAGCAAAGAGTTGGTTCTTGGAAAAGATAAATAAAATTGACACAATCATAGCCAAACTAACCAAAAGAAAGAATGAGAAGAAGCGAATCAACAAGATTAGGGATGAAAAAGGAGATATCCCACATACCCCTCTGAAATCCTGAGGATTATCAGATCCTATTTTGAAAATTTATACTCCAATAGACTGGAGAGTCTGGAAGACATGGACAAATTTCTTGACACACATGACCTGCCCAAATTGAACAGGAAGGTATAGAAATCCAATATAAAGTAATGAAACAGACCAATATAAAGTAATGAAATAGAAACAGCAATTAAAATCTTTCCAAAAAGGAAAAGCCCTGGACCTGATGGCTTCTCAGCTGAGTTCTACTAGACCTTTGTGAAAGATTGGTGTCAGTTCTTCTGTAAATTATACCATGAAGTTGAAGGAGAGGGAACACTCCCAAATACTTTTATGAAGCTAATATAACTATACCAAAACCAGGCAAAGACATTTCAAGGAAAGAAAACTATAGACCGATACCCTGATGAACATAGATGCAAAAATCCTAAATAAAATATTAGCAAACCACATTCAAAAACACATCAAGAAGATAATATACCATGATCAAGTGGGTTTCATTCCAGAGTTGCAAGTTTGGTTCAACATATGCAAATCAATAAGTGTGACTCATCACTTAAACAGAATTAAGAACAAAAAGCACATGATCATCTCAGTAGATACAGAAAAGACCTCTGATAAAATCCAACACCCATTCATGTTAAAAAATGTTGGAGAAGCTAGGGATCAAAGGAACTTACTTCAACATCATAAGGGCTACTTATGACAAACCCAAAGCCAACATCAAACTAAATGGAGAAAAACTAAAAGCATTTCCAGTAAATCCAGGAATAAGCTAAGGCTGTCCACTTTCACCACTCCTATTCAATATAGTCCTTGAAACATTAGACAGAGCAATCAGGCAAGAAAAGGAAATCAAAGGTATACAAAGAAGAAAAGAAGAAGTCAAAGTATCTCTGTTTTCCAATGATATGATCCTCTATCTAGAAGATCTAAAAAAACTCCACCAGAAGACTTTTAGAGTTTATACATAAATTTAACAAAGTAGCAGGGTACAACATCAACACCCATTAATCAATTGCTTTTCTATACTCCAACAGTGATTCAGTCAAAGAAGAAATCAGAAAAACCATCCCACTCACAATAACCTTAAAATAAAATACTTGGGAATTAATCTAACCAATGAGCTAAAAGAGCTCTACAGTGAAAAATCATAGAACACCAAAGAAATAAATTAAAGAAGACCTTAGAAAATGGAAAGATATCTCATGTTCTTGGATAGGCAGAATTAATATTGTCAAAATGGCCATAATACCAAAAGCAATATACAGATTCAATGCAATCCCCATCAAAATACCAATGACATTCTTCACAGAATTAGAAAAAAATCTTAAATTCATTTGGAATAAAAAGAGATCAAGAATAGCCAAAGTAATACTAAGCAGGAAAAGTGAAGCAGGACTTCACTTCACAATATATGATCTGAAATCATACTACAGAGTATGTAATAACAAAAACAGCATGGTATTGGCACCAAAATAGAAATGAAGACCAATGGAATAAAATAGAAGACACAGAGACAAACCCATAAACCTATAGCCATTTGATATTTGACAAGGATGTCAAAAATATGTCTTGGAGAAAAGACTGCCTTTTTACAAATGGTGCTGGGAAAACTGGATAGCTATATGTAGAAAAATGAAATCAGACCCCTATCTTTCACCCTGCACAAAACTCAAATCAAAATGGAATTAGGCCAGAAACCTTAAAACTGCTAGAAGAAAACATAGGGTCAACACTCCATCCTATAGGTGCTGCTGCAGACTTCCTTAACAAGACCCCTCAAAGCACAAGAAAAAAAACCAACAATCAATAAGTGGGATGCCATTAAACTAAAAGTTTCTGCATAGCTAAGGAAATGATTAAAAGCATGGAGAGAGAGCCTAGAGAATGGAGAAAGTCTGGCCAGCTACTCCTCCAAAAGGAGATTAATATCCAGAATATGCGAAGAACTCAAAAACCTTAACACGCCCCTCGCAAATAACCCAATCAATAAATGGACAAAGGAACTGAACAGGAACTTCTCAATAGAAGATACACAAAAGGCCAATAAATACATGAAGAAAAAATATTCAACATCTCTAGTAATCAGGAAACTCAAATCAAAACTACACTGATTTCTTCTTACTCCAGTCAGAATGGCAGTGATCAAGAATACAAACAACAATATATGCTGGTGAGATTGTGGGGAGAAAAAACACTTGTACATTGTTGGTGGGACTACAGACTAGTATAACCACTCTGGAAAGCAGTTTGGAGATTTCTCAAAAAACTAGGGATGGAACCACCATATGACCCAACTATCCCACTCCTGGATATTTTCCCCAAAGATCTAAAATTGGCATGCTATAGTGACACAGCCACATCATTGTTTATAGCAGCACAATTCACAATATCGAATGCATAGTCAGATGTCTGTCAATAGATGAATAGATTATGAAATTGCAATCACACACACACACACAATGGAGTTCTACTTGGCCACTAAAAAGAACAAAATTATCACATTTACCCATAAATTGATAGAAAGGGAGAATATCATACTAAGTGAAATTAGCCAAACTCAGAAACTCAAAAGGTTTTCTCAAATGTGGAAGCTAGAGCGAAATAAAGGAAAGGTGGAAGGAAGGATAAAGTTACAGAAGGAACCAATAAAATACAAATTAATAGATGAGGGAAAAGAAGTCTAGCATACAGACTAGAGGAAGGAGAGGGGGAGGGGCAGGACGGGAGGGAAAAGGGAGAAGGAAAAGTGGGGGTCATGAACAGAAATTGATTTCTATGCATGAATGAGTTGTTGGGATGAACCCAGCTACTATGTATGACCATAAAGCTCTAATAAAAATAAATAAATAGATAATAAAGTGCACTTTGGAGGTGAGCATGGGTGGGGCATGTCAGCGACTTGGGAAATTGAGGATTGCAAGTTCAAGCCCAGCCTCAGCAATTAAGCAAGGTCCTAAGCAATTTTAGCAAAACCCTGTCTCAAAATAAAAAGTAAAAACAAAGACTGGGGATGTTGCTCAGTGGTTAAACACCCCTGGGTTCAATCCCTGGTACCTACCTCCCAAGAAAGTACATTTTGGTACAGTTTTTCTATTAGTCATGATAGGCCAGATGCTAAAACAAATAGCTCCTAAACCTCAACATCTTGATAAAAGTTTGTCTATGCCTCATGTCATATCTGGGTTGGCAGGGTCCCCATTCCATCTTGAAGTGGCTGGGGAAAGAGAAAGTAGAGGATTTTTGTGGAGGATTTTATGCATCACACCTACAAGTAGTACTCTTACTCCTGCTCACATCTCATTCGTCAGAACTCTGCCACATGGCCCCATGTACCTGCAAGGGAGGATGGGAAATGTTGTTTAGCTGTGTGCCCAGGGAGAAAAGGAAATGAAGATTAATGAACACTGAACAATATTTACCATAGTCTTACTTCTCCAAACGTTTTTGCAAGACACTCAACTTAGATGGATGATTCCCAAACCTGTTTTAGAGTTTGCCTGCTATGTTAATAGAATATGAAAGACCATTTATTATGTACTTATTGTATGCTTATTATTTATATCTCAAATTATTTATTTCAAGTTTATATTTCATTAAACTGGATTAGAGATACAGATAGATTTTTTTTCACAGCTCTCAAAAGTTTATTTCCCATTTACACAACTATGCAAAGTTGGAGCTGAGTTGGTTCCAAGCACAGATAGATTTTTATAATACATTAGAAAATATTTCAGGTGTTCCAAGTTATGCAAAGTATATTGCTCTAAACCCTAACCATTATTGAAAATAAAATAGTAGAAATGATTGACTATAGTATGAAACCAAAACTGATCTTTTAATTTGGAAAAAACCAACCTATGGACTTCTGTCTTTGATACTTGCAGAAACAAATCCACGAATGGAATTTTGCAGCCTCTTCAATTAAAGGAATAAGGTAAGAACATAAAAGAAAATGTAACTATTATTTTAATACATGTAATAGTGAATGTTTGATGCACTTTAAGGTTACCACTTATTCATGAGTTGTGATGTTCTTATTTTTAACTGAACCCAAAATATTTTCTATTTTGTTGCCCTGCCTGAGGTCCATAATGTGCTGCTAGTAAAAGTCTCTTGGATTATTAGAGTGGCTTTTCTCACATCCAGCAGAAGAAACTCTTGTCTCAAACTTAAATAAGTTATATTCAAGTACTCAGGATCAATCCAGGAGTTATTTGCTAATAGCACTTGGGTGGGATCTCCTGGACAGAGCAATGAAACTAGGGATATTGTTATTAGGGAGGGAGTGAGGTAGTGTACTCCAGGGAGAAGTATGGCTCTTGCTTTTTTATTCAGGAATGGTGACCATTTGTGTTTTTTTTCCAAGCAGCAATAACACACCTCTGCTGCATTTATCACCCTGCCAGCACTTTCAAGGGTGGGAATAGTTCTGAAGTAGATGTGAGTTCTAGTCCCTTTGTTGTGTGATGTTGGGAAATCACCCAACCTCTTTAGGTTCCATTTTCTTCACTATTTTTACCAAATCCAAGAACTTGGACTAGAACTTTTTGTCCTCTCTTTGATTCTATGACTACCTCAGGCCACTAAATAAGTCTCCAGTTATCTGTGGTCACACTATAATTCTGTCCTGAGCACATTAGGGCTTCAACTGGAATAATGATTACATCACTTTTAAGGGAGGGAAATAATTTAAATACACAGTAGTACATTTGGATAATATTACCCAGAAAACCCAGTGTAACCCAAATAGGTTAAAGATTTTCAAAAATATATTACTTAGTAATGAAGCTGTAGAAGAATATGTAGGTGAGGACCTTCTGTTTATACCTTTTTTTTAGTCACTCTAGACTGATGCTGTTCCAACACATTATTTGTCATGTCATCTATATCATGAAAAATGGTCTAAGTTTTGTACTCAGTAGGAATTGACTTAGAAGGGACCAGATGAAGTGGCTTTATTCTTCATAGTGCCACCTGGCAGGGTGAGAGCCATTTTGGAGGCTTTGGCCCAATGTGGGTAATGAACTTTCTAACAGTGAGATCTGTCAGCAGATGGAGTGTAGTGACATTCTGTTGCTGGATATGTTCAGGCAAGCTGAATATTACATTTGAGGTGCTGTGGAGTTGGATCCACACTTGGTTGGAAATGAACCAGAGAATATTTAAAGACCTTTCTTGAGCTAAGATGAAATGTTTATTTCTGTTAAAACCTTGTGTGACCACTAATACTGTGTCCTGATATTTTCCAAGTTTAGAAATTCCTTTGATACTACAGTAAATGACTTTATAAATACCTTGCCTGTCTTTGTGTGTGTGATTCTAAACTCCTAGAGGACAAGGGATGATGGTTTTTACCCTTTTCTGCTCTGCTTAGCACTGAGTATAGAAGAAATTCTTGATACACATAACTCAAACACAAACAAGATAAAGTTCTCTGGTATTTAAATTTCATAGAGAAATAAAAGGCAAAATGTGGGGTTTGTGTTAAAAGATTAATGAATCAGGAATTTGTGAAGTGAAAGAAAATCTGTTACTAGATTTTCTCAAAAGTTTAAAATTGGTGTCACAACTTACATACAAGCATTCTTATGTTTTGCAATTTTACAGCCTATCTAAGTTTGATGAACGGTGTTGTTTTCTTTATGTCCATGATAACTCTGATGACTTTCAAATCTACTTTTCCACTGAAGACCAGTGTAGTAGGTGAGTTATAGCTGACTCAGCTATTTGCAATCTATTGATGGTAAATAATTGTTGAAGGCCTTTGCTGTGAAGATGTTTGTTTGCTCTATTGTCTTCTTGAAATTTTAATTTACAGAAAATGATCATACTGCTTTGAGATGTAATATACATACCTCACAACCATTTAAAGTGTACAACTCAATTTTTAGTATATTTATAATTTGACAACCGCCATCACAATGTAATTTTAGAATTTTTCATCACCCCCCAAAGAAGCCCAGTATGCATTAGCAATCACTCCCCATTTTCTCCCCAACCTCACCCACATAACCCTAGCCCTATGCAACCTTTCCTTCTAACTCTGTGAATTTGCCTGTTTTGGACATTTCATATACATTGAGTCATATAATGTATGGTCTTTGGTGACTGACTTCTTCCATTTAGCATAGTGTTTCCAAGGTTCATTGATATTGTAGCATATATCATTACTTTGTTGTTTGTGTCTGAATAATATTTCATTGTATGAATATGCCACATTTTATTTATCTGTTCATCAGTTGATAGGCATTTGGTTTGCTTCCACTTTGGGGCTATTATGAATTTTGCTTCTATGAACATTTATGTTCAAGTTTTTGTGTGGACATATCAAAATGTTGGATCTTATGGGAATTTTGTGTTTAACCTTTTGAGGAACTGCCAGACTGTTTCCCTGTTTACATTCTCATCAGTAGTGTATGATGGTTCCAATTCCTCCACATCCTTGCCAATGCTTGTTATTGTCTGTGCTTTTGATTATAGCCATTCTGGTGGGTGTGACGTAGAATCTCATTGTGGTTTTAATTTGCATTTCTCTAATGACTAGTGATATGAGGATATTTTCTTGTGCTTTTGGACCATTTACATATCTTCTTTGAAGAAATAGCTATTCAAATCATTTGCCCAATTTTTAAAGCTCACTGTTTTTCTTTTTTTTAGTTGAAACCAGGGGCAGTTTACCACTGAGCTACATCCCTGGCCCTTTTTATTTTTTATTTTGAGACAGGGTCTCGCTAAGTTGCTTAGGGTCTCACAAAGTTGCTCAGGCTGGCCTTGAACTTGCAATCCTCCTACCTCAGACTCCCAAGTTGCTGGGATTACAGGTGTGTGCCACTGCGTCTGGCAAAGTTCACGTCTTTTACTTATGTTTTGCCCGGAATTCCCCAGTGTAACCCTTTACTACATTTATTTTACATTTTCTCTATATGCATATGGTGGTTTTTACTGAACTGGTCAGGAGCAAGTTGTAGACATAATGCTGCATTACCTCTAAATACTTCAGCATATTTCCTAAAAAAAAAACAAGGGAATGTTTACTTATGTAATTATAGTAGTTACCTAATCATACTGTATAAGATTGATATGGTACTATAATCTAGAAGCCATTTTCAAGTTTTATTTATTGTCTCCCTAAAACCTTTTATGGTAAAATAAGACTTTTTCCTGGCCCACAGTCTAATCCACAATCATATAACATTTACTTGCTGTGTCTGTATACTCTCCTTTCATCTGAAAGAGATTATCATTAGTCTTTGTCTTTCTTAATACTTTCAAAGAGTGCAGGTAATAAGTTTGCAGTCCTTTGATTTGAATTTGTTTGTTGTTTGCTTATCAGTATATTCATGTTATGTATTTGGGGCAGGAATACCACAAAAGTAATGCTGTGTCTTTCCCAGTGCCTCATATCAGGGGATACACAATATCTTTGTGTCATTTCTGGTGATATTAATTCGGGTCAACAAGTAAAAGTGATGTTTGCCGTGTTTCTCCAAATTTTGTCTATTTTTAATTGGGTATTTGTCTCTAAATTATTGAATTTTAAGAGTTTTTTTTTTATATACAATCCATACAAGTCCCTTTTTAGGTGTGGTTTGCAAATACTTGATTCCATTCTGTGGATTGTCTTGTTGAAAAACTTGCAGCACAAAAGTTTTTAATTTTGAAGTTCATTTTATCATTTTTTCTTTTGTCAGTTGTACTTTTAGTTCATATTTAGGAAGGCTTTGCCTAACACAAGGTGTTCTATGATTTTTGTATTTTCTTCCAAGAGTTTTATAGTTTTAGCTGTTACATTTAGAGATAATCCATTTTAATATAGTGTGAGGTAGGGGACCCAGCTTCATTCTTTTGCATGTGGATATGTGATTCTCCAAGTACTATTGGTTGAACGTACTATTTGTCCTCCATTAAGTGGTTTTGGCACTCTTAGAAAATCAGTTGGCTGTAAATGTTTAATTCTATTCCACTAATCTATGTATCATTCCTTTGGCAAGTACCACACTTTCTTGATTAGGGTGTTTTTGTAGGAAGCTGTAAAATCAGGAAAAATGAGTCCTTCAACTTTATTCTTATTTTTTAAGATTGTTTTGTTATCCTTTTATTAGAAAATTTACCTTTATAACTGTCATTCAGTACTCAGTGCCTTTTTTGTTTTACTTTTTTTTTTAGATCACACATCTTGATTGATTGATTTTGGATTATTTTTTCTCCCTTATTCCCATTTACTTACATTTTTTTCCATATTTTTGTTGGTTCAGTATAATTACATATAAGGGTGGATTCCTTGTTACATATTCATATATGCACATGATGTAACAATATAATTTGGTCAGTATCATTCCCCAGTATTTCTCCTTTCCGTTCCTTCTTCCTTTCCCTGGTTTGTCATTTTAATAATTTTTAATTGGGGTATAATATACAGTAAGTAGAGTGTATAAAGTGCACTTAAGTATACAGTTAGATAAATTTTTACATATATCTACACCCATGTATCCATCTCCCATATCAGTGCCCCAAAAGGTGCCTTGTGCCCCTTTCTAGCCATTAAACCCCCTTCAATGATAAGTATTTTTTATTTCTATCATCAGTTAGTTTTGCCCATTCATGACCTTCAAATAAATAAAATTATTCATACTCTTTTTATTTCTCCCTTCTTTCCCTTAAGATAATAGCCATGAGATTCAGCCATGATGTATGTATCTGTTCATTCTTTTTATTTCTCATGGTGTTCCATTATGTGAATGTACAACCATTTATTTGTTCTCCTATTGATGAACATTTGGATTATTTCTAGTTGTGGTTATTATGAATAAAACTTGAATGAATATTCTTACACATGCCTTTTGGTGAAAATATACATTAAATTCTGTTGGGCATATACCTAGGAGTGGATTACTTGGTTTATGTTAGCTTTATATTTAGCTTTGATTAATTCGTTTTCCAAAATGGTCTCGTGAATTTATACTCCCCAAAGTAAGGTATGAGAGTTGCTTAACAACAATTAACAATAAATATAATTCTGAGAATTTTAGTTACTATGGTGAGTACATAGCATGTGTCTCCTAAGAAGCCTGACTTTGGGTTTCCCCGTATTCAAATATTAGAAGAAAAGGTGGCATGGATTAGTTATAAAAATGAATGTTTTATGGTCTTGCAGAAATTCTCCTGAAGCATGTACTGTTCCTCCTTACCATCTTTTTTAAAAAATATCTTTATTTTATTTATTTATTTTTATGTAGTGCTGAGGATCGAACCCAGGACCTCACACTTGCTAGGCAAGTGCTGTACCACTGAGCCACAACCCCAGCCCCTCCTTACCATCTTATGAAAGAATTCTGAATAAAAATGTTCTACTGGATCAAGATCACTTTTATGCAAATAAACAATTACACAAGTCTAAGTGGCTGATATGGTTCTACAGCATTTGTGAGAAAGACATGGGTAATAGTTGATCTTAGGCTTAATCTTTTTGTCAGTGAATGATATGGCATTTTCTTCCCTTGTTCAAGATCTTATATCTTACTGAGAATTGGCCTGTCTACAATTTGGAAGGAGTTGATTTTGCTGTCCTTAGCACTGATTAAGTCACCTCTGCAATACTAATTGTAGAACCAAATTTTAAAGAGTAATACAGGGACATATTTAAAGAATGTCCAGTTAGTGGAGAAACTCCCAAATGAGTCATAGGGGAAACCATAAGAGAATAAGAAGGAAAGTCTTATAGGGATAAGAAAAGAAGTAATGTAGAAAAGAACTCTTTTTAAATGTATTTCTAATTTTATTTTTAACTGATACATAAAAATATATTTATTTGTGGGCTACCATGTGATGTTTTGATAATGTATGCATTTTATAATGTTCAAATCAGAGTAAATGAATATATATCCTCAAACAATTATCATTTATTTATGGTAAAAACATTCCAAATCCTTTCTTCTAGCTTTAAAGAAAATAAAGGGCTTCATTATTATCTATAGACATCCTACTGTACAGTAGAACACTAGAACTTCTTTCTCCTATCTAACTGTAACTTAGTACCCATAATTAGCTTTCCCTATCCCTCCCTCCCTGCTGCTCTCCCTATCCTCTGGTAATTATCACTCTACCCTCAACTGACATCAATTTGTCAGAAACATCTGCACTATTCACAATAACCAAGAAATGGAAATAACCTAAGTGTCCATACGCTGATAAGTGGCTAAAGATATGTCTTACATATACCTAAAGGGGGTTAACGCTAATCTGTGGAGGGTACCCACATAAAAGTAGTCTTCAGGTCAATAAAAGGGGAACATTTCTTATTGAGTTCTCAGATTGAGCTGCCTTTGGGAGATAATGGGTTCTCTGTTGCTAGATAATGGCTACTCTGATGCTCAAGCATCATTTGACCAACCAGTTGGTAGAGGTACTGTATAGAGAGCATTCAAGAATCACATGGGATAACCTATAGAGTACCATGTCAAATCAAGGAGTAGATTGATTGTTCCATGACTTATTATATAAGTTTGTTTTATATTTAAGTACAGCTTAATATAATGAGACTAAGTTAAACAATAGCAGTCCTAACTGGCAGCATCTTTGTGACATTTGCTGTTCTAGGTTTTGCTTTTTGGTGAAAGAGATGCTAACCAATGCATCAGGCAGTACAGTGGAGCTGGAAGGAGAGGCTGATGGAGACACCTTAGAGGTGAGTCACAGAAGGCCTAGAACTTGGGAAAAGTTCTTTACTATGTCTTTGATGCTTAAAAAAAAGTCACAATTTTTAATGTAAAAATCCTTTATTGAGTGTATTTAAAAATACTTCTGAACCAGCCAGCCATCATTATCCATGATTCTAAGAGATTGTTTAATGTGTCTCTGTAGAAAAATCTCATTACATTGGGATCCTCTCAGTCAGAATGCTTAAGAAAATTTGGTTATGAAATAAACCAAAATTTCCTTTTATGCACAATCTATAAAAAGGTTTTTTTCTAAGTAAGTTAATAATATTTATGAGATTCCAGGAGAAAAAGTTAGGCCACTGGAAGCAGACTTTTGCATTTATGTCTAAAATTACTTGCATACAGTATGTTAAATATAACAATTTTTCATTTCATTTTTAAGAAAATAAAATCATCATAAGCTCTTTCAGACAGCATAGTTGTAGTCCACAATTACTACACCACTTTACATATGTTTAAATCTTACACAGTTATTCAGATTTGCCATTAATTCTGGTTCTCCCAGTAATTACAATTTAATGAGATTTTCTTATACTTTTAAGTTAGACTGAAATGAATTCCTTGAGATTTCCTTCAGAAAATATCAAAGGAATTAGTTTTAATAATTGAATCAGGTACTAGAGTTATTAGCTTAGAATGTAAGTTTGTAATAGAAATGAACTGAGTGATATGCTTTGAAGGCAACAGATGTGGGGGGTAGAGAAAGGTGTGAGTTATAAATCTTTTATGGAGCAGGCTGATTTCTAGTTATATCAGACAATGATATAGACACTTTAATAATGTTAGTCCGCGTGAGCATCCCTAGAGGTAGACGAGAAGGGACACACACACACACACACACACATACGCTCACTCTCACACTCACACTCTAATCTGTATATAAGCTGTACTTCTGTAAGTAGACATAGTGGAGCATGCAAAACAACAGAAATGGCCATTGCTTCCTATGTGCTTTAAATCCTGCTCAGCCTGTAGTCACCTTTGTTTTAATAATTGAGAAGGATCAACTCAAATGCAGCTGTGTGCAACAGCTTTTGATGATAAGATTGCGAGAACAAAATACCAATGCTAATTGGAAATTGAGGTTTTGCAGTATGTCCTAGATCCGTATGACTGAAAGGGGCAGGGACCCCAGCATATGCACTCTGTATTAAGACAGTTTTAACTTTATTGACTGTCAGTTCTTTCCTGGGCTATTGAAAGAGATTTGTTTTCTGACTTGCAGATAGGGAACCTATTTGGGGTACTTAACATGATTAGAAGCAGGTTTTCATTGTGGCATTAAAATCGTTGGAAAACTCCAAAAAGTGAGCCACGTAAGTTATATGTGAGCCATATTTTTAATTTTCTTAGATTCTGATTCCTAAGGTCATGCTATAAATAACTGAATATCTGAGAGTTGTTATTGAACAAAAAGTATATAACTTCTATACTTGCTTAGCAATCAAATAATGTTTATAAATTTTTTAAAAACTGATGGACAAGTTTTGGGCTTCTGAGGGGCTTCTCCACTACAAATTGTGTGTCCTGTTGTTTTCCTTCTGTAGTATGAGTATGACTACGATGCAAATGGGGAGAGAGTTGTTTTGGGGAAAGGAACCTACGGGATTGTGTATGCTGGCCGAGACCTGAGCAATCAAGTGCGAATAGCCATCAAAGAAATCCCAGAGAAAGACAGCAGGCAAGTTGGCGCTGACCTTCCACAATCTGTACTTGCCATCTCAACACCCCAAATCCCAGGCCCACCGTGCATAGTACAGAAGATTTAAGAACAAAAGCATTATGTGGTCACAAAACTTGTAATTTTCTTGTAATAAAAATAATTTGCTTTTGTTCTCTGTGTAATCTAAATAGATTGAGAAATGGACTAATTTCATTTAGACATTTGTGGATTATAGAGAGTCATGTCTTAAAAGAAAGTTGCATTTGCATGCATCAACTCCATCTAAAGTTTTGGCATTTTGAGGGGTGGGTACTGGGAATTGGACCCAGGCCTTCATGAATGTTACGCAAATGCTCTTAATACTCAGATACACCCCCAATCCCTTTTATAAAATTTTATTTTGAAACAGGGTCTCACTAAGTTACTGAGGCTGGCCTGAATTTGCCACCCTCTTACCTCACCTCCTGAGTTGCTGGGAATACAGGCATGCACCACCATGCCCAGCTGTAAGCTTAACATTTTTATATAATCATTTGCAGATAAAAAGAATGTGACAAAAGTGTGACTGAGGTCTTTTTTTTTTTTTTTCCTCTTTTCGATGCTAGGAATGAAACCCAGGAACTCAAGCATGCTAGGCAAATGCTTGACCACTGAATAACAACCTCAGCCCTGACAAGAGTGGTTTTAAACTTATGTTGTCATAATTGAAATCAGCTATGATTTGTTTGGATCTGACATTACAGAAAACTAAATGTAGTTGAAAGATCAGATTTTTGTGATATAGACTTTTTTTTTTAAACATTCTCCCCTTTAATCTGACCCATGAATTTCAGGCTATTTTTCTACTGTCGATACTGCTAATTTATTTTCTCGACATTTCTTAGTCTTATTAAATGTTCACTTCTTTTTGAATTTACCTAATCCTAATCTTAAACAAAAGCATAGCAGTGTTTACTGTCAAATGTTTCTGTAGAGAAGGTACATATTCAACCATGGCCACAGCATAGGAGATAATTATCCCATGTCAGCCCACAGTTGTAGCATTGCCCCCAGCACTGGGTCTTGATGGATATGTGCCAAAATTTCTCTATCTGGGTGATCACTATTGATTGGGGATGGGTTAAACATGATTTTCTACCCACTGTAAGACCCTTCATTCATTTATCCATTCAATTGTTGGTTTTCAGTGGGACAGCATGTGATAATTAGGTCTGAAATGAATTAGTTCAAATTCTTCGTTTTATACCAGTCTGAAAACCCAGGTTGAAGAAGACTAAATGAATTCCCCAAGACTATGTACAGAAAAGGCTAGGATCCAGGTCCCCTGAGTTCCTCATCCAGTATTGTGTCCCTTATTCTCATGATGAATAAGTCATTGCATTCTTATAGATTTGGGGAATTCCTGGTATGGACTGCCTCCTTCTGTGGTAGCACTAGCAGTTCTAGGTTTTGTTTTGTTTGGTATTTTTTTTTTTTTTTTTTGGTACCAGGGATTGAACTCGGGGGCACTCAACCACTGAACCACATCCCCAGCCCTATTTTGTATTTTATTTAGAGACAGGGTCTCACTAAGTTGCTTAGCGCCTCCATTTTTGCTGAGGCTGTCTTTGAACTCTCGATCCTCCTGCCTCCACCTCCCAAACCTCTGGGATTACAGGCATACACCCGTGCCCAGCTTGTTCTAGTTTTTTGTGTGTATAACAGTTCCTGGATTTTTAGAGCTAGAAGGAGCCTTAGAGATCATTTTGTCTAACTCCCTGAATTTATGGCTGAACTTATGATGATCAGATACCTTCTGTGTGCCAGCTTCTGGGCTTGTGCTGGAGACTGAAAGGTAACTATGATACTATCCTGATACCAGGGTGCTACCAGTTTAGTGGGGATTGAGTCAAAGTGACAAGTGCCATAATAGAAGGGTACACAGAGTGTATTCAGGACATAGATGAGAAGTGAATTTTCCTGGGTTAGTTGTGGCAATTTTGAGAAAATAAATCATCTTTAAGCTGGTCTTTGAGGGATGAGTAGGAGTTTGGCAGAAAAGAAGGCCTACCTGAGGAAGAAACAAAGATGTTAATACACAAAATCTTTTCAGAGAATAACAAATTTCTGATATGGCTTGAATGCAGGATGTGGGGCAGTGGAGAACTTTTGAGACAAAAACTTTAAAATAGTGTCATCTGGCATGATTTTGAAGGTCCTTGTGTGCCATGTGAAAGAATATAGTCTCTGGAATTTATGGAGGGGAGTGATATGGTAAAGTGTGCATTTTAAGCAAATCCCAAGAATGAGGGATGAGCTTAAAAGGCCAGACCCTAGGGCTGAGTCGATCATTAGGTGGCTACTGTTGTGGTCTGGGATGAGTGTGTAGAATAAGACTAGAAGGCAGCTGAGGACAAAATCTTTCAGAGCACCACCCTGCACAGCAGACAGAGAAAGGGATTTCTGAGAGTTCAGGCCCTACCAATAGTGATAGTAACAGTAGAAATCACTGAGTGCTTACCACACACCAGATACTCTACTAGGTGCCTGAGAAACTTATCACACTTAGTTCCCAGCAGCTCTACATGGCTGGTATTATTATAGGTTAAATATTCCTTGTCTGGAAAACTTAGGGCCAGAAGTGTTTCAGATTTGGGATTTTTGTCAGAGTTTGAAATATTTGCATATACACCATGAGGCCTGTTGGGGATGTGACCTAAGTCTAAACACAAAATTCATTTACATTTTGTACACACCTTATATCATATAGCCTAAAGGTAATTTGATACATTACTATAGTGGTCCTGTGTTTTGATTGTGACCCATCACACAAGGTCATGTTTGGAATTTCCTGCTTGTGGTATTATGTTGGCACTTAAAAAGTTTCAGATTTTGAAGCATTTTGGATTTTTGGACTAAGGATGCTTAGCCTGTATCCTATATTTTACAGATGAGAAGCTGAGTAGTCTTATAGGAAGGGAAGAGAAAGTTTCCATAAGGAAGGGATGGCCAGCAGTAGGGTGGATGCTGGTGAGGTGCCACAAGGGTCTAGAGCCCCCAGGATTTGGCAGGTGATGCTGGCTTTTTAAATTTTTCATGATAGGTACTCTCAGCCTCTGCATGAGGAGATAGCCCTGCATAAATACCTCAAGCACCGCAATATTGTCCAGTACCTGGGCTCGGTTTCAGAGGATGGCTACATCAAGATATTTATGGAGCAGGTGCCTGGAGGTGAGTAGTTGCTGTATTCTGGCAAATTCTGAAAATCACTCTTGAAAATATAATATGGACATCATTAATTGTCCTGCCATTTTAAAAAATGACAGACATTGTAGAGGTTGGAAAACATTGGTTTCTCAGAAGAGTTGGATACAGACTTTCCAAATGTCATATAAACAGACTATTTCTGGTTTGTTTATTCAACTCACAAATACTCATTGAATATCTACTGAGTGCCAGCATTGGAGACAAAGAGATGAAGAGAGCAGTCTCCTGCCTCTAGGCCTTAATAGTCTAGGGAGTTTAAAGGTGATTTGGAGAAAAGAGAACACAGGTTTTAAAAGTGACATTACAAAATAACATCAATAACAAAATCAAACATCAGTGCTTTGTCCACAAAGTCCCCAAATGTAGGCAATAGAATATAGGAGAAAGAGTTCCTTGGATCTGGATTCAACTATCTAGTTTAAATCGGTCCAACAATCTATAAGCTGTGTGGCCTTGGGCAAATTATTTTACTACTTTGTGCCCTCAGTTATTTGGTAAAAATAAATAAATTGTAAAATTAGAATATAATATTACTGTAATAATTGTAGTAATAATTATTGGAATAATAATAACTCTCTTAGTGGGTTGTTGGGTGGGTTAAATGAGATGATGCATATATAGCTCTAGAACAGAGCCTGGCAGCAAACTCACTGAAATAATTATAAAATTTATGAAAGTTTTAAATATTAATTATTATCTGAATACAAATGTAAAAACTGGTTAGAAACTTGTATTTGTTCCTTTATTCATTCTAACAGAAATCAAGAGTCTATTATTATTAAGAGTCTAATTTTATACATTAAGATCTAGGCAATGGGCTCAATTTTGAGGGTTATGTTAAGGATATAGTACAGTGTCTTTTTCCTCAGGTAACTCATAGCCTAATAGAAAAACGTGTCCATTGCTGTTCACATTTGTTACTGTTCCAGGTTTTTCGATGAAGGGTAACAACAGAATTAGAGATGGAAGCCAGACACAGTGGCACATGTCTGTAATCCCAGCTACTCAGGAGACTGAGACAAGTGGATCACAAGTTCAAAGCCAGCCTTGGCAACACAGGGAAATTCAGTCTTGAAAAAAAAAAATTTATTCCCTTTTATAGATGGGGGACCGAAGTATAGTAAGGTTGCATAGCCCTGTATGAGTGGCACAGTTGAGACGGGCTGATACCCAGGAGCCTGTTCTTACCAGCAGGCAAGCCACCTTCTCTGGGACATGTGGTCAGAGAGTCTGGGGGTGGGGGTTGGTTTCTTCTGGCCTAAGTGTTGAGTGTTCAATACAATAATGGGGAAGGCTTGTTAATCAGGATAGTCCCACCCCTCTACCATTGGTGTGGGTGACCTACCATTGGGGCCTTTTCACAATGAGGACAAAGAGGCCTAGCCTTCTCTAATCCTAGTCCTTGTCACCTCCAAAGACCACTCATTCTAGACCTGCCCACTTTTGATTACAGCAAGAGGTGTAAATCTGGCTTTGACTCAAACAGAACGATTGTCCAGCAAACAAATGTCATGGGATCCGAGTCATTTATGACATTGGGTCATGCCTCTTTAGTTCAAGGAGCCATATTTCACTCTTCTCCTGACTTCATATAGCTGAACAGAGCTAACCCCAAAGTTGGCCCAATTGAATTTCAAGGATCACAGGGATTCTTCTTTGTCCTCTACTTCAGTCTGGCCAATAGGCTGATTTGCTTTCAGTGTGTTCTCTGGCTGTGACTGTAGAGAGGCAAGACTCATTGCATTTAGCAATATACAATGGTATAGGTATGAAGTGCTTATGTCAGGTTAGAGATGTCACTTCACTTCATTTCCCTAAACTCCTTACAACTGAATCTTTGTCATCCTTATGAATGTTTTGCTGAATCCATTTCTAGGAAGCCTCTCTGCTCTTTTGCGATCCAAATGGGGGCCAATGAAGGAGCCCACTATCAAGTTTTATACCAAACAGATCCTGGAAGGCCTTAAGTATCTCCATGAAAACCAGATAGTGCACAGAGACATAAAGGTAACAGGCTTTTCTAAACCAACAAAGTGTCATTTTGCTCATATCTAGTCATGATAATTGTCAGTGCAGCATGTGCTGAGTGACTTGCTCATGGGAGGGTTGGGAGGGCTTTTTTTTTTTTGAGACCATTTTTCAAGGTCTTGAACCATTAAATGTCAGTTTGTTTAAATCTCTCTTTAAGCATTTTGTACTATTCTTCTCCTGAAGGGTGATAATGTTCTGGTAAACACCTACAGTGGAGTGGTGAAAATCTCTGATTTTGGAACCTCTAAACGTCTCGCAGGAGTGAACCCATGCACAGAAACCTTTACTGGTAAGCATAACAGAGTAGGGCTATGGTGTCCATTTTAGTGTTAAACTTTCTTCACAAGCTATAGTCATTGGAAGGCTACTTACTGGGTACCTTCTCAGCGCAGATGCATGATGTATTGTCCCCAACTTCAAATTATTTTGACTTTGTAATAGTGATGCATTTAGCCATCTATTTGTGGTAACAAGATAGCCCCACTTAACTTTTTTCCTCTCAGACGTTGGGTAGGGGAATTCTGAGTAACAATATCCCTTAGTCAACTTATTAGGACCTTTCTTTTCTTGGTCTATCATAAAAAAAATAGCCTGTTACCTTATCGTTGAATTCTGACACCTTGCGTTTCAATATAATTATATTTCAAAGGGAGGCTAATTTTTCTAGGGGAATATGGCATTTTATGTGGGTTTGAGGAACTGAGTTTTCTTTCCCATGTGTCAGTGATGGAACAATTTGATTGTTTGGAGGGATTGGATTCAAAGGGTGATATAAAATCACCAGTTAGTTGTACATTACCAGACCAATAGGTAGAATGCCACTCACAAGTGACCTGTGTCTTTTTGAAATTCCTGCTTAAAAACATTAGCCCAAACCTTGATCCTTGGAAAGAAGTACTGATTTTGAATAAGTAAATATTTATGGTCCCCTAAGGAGGAACATAAAGATCACAAAGGTCTTGCTTTTGATAGTGTATGAAACAGCTCTCATATCTCATAGCTGTGAAATAAGCTATAAAAGGGACATGGCTGGGGGTGGGGCTGTAGCTCAGTGGCAGAACGCTTGCCTAGCATGGGTGACGCACTGGGTTCGAGCCTTAGCATCACATAAAAATAAACAAAATAAAGGCATGCTGTCCATCTACAATTACAAAAAAAAAATTTTAAAGGGTCATGGCTGTTCTCTATCTCTGTAGTCACCAAAGCTGTAGAATGGACAGCTTGAGCCTTATTTTGAATAAAGTCTCAGCTTTGAAGGACTTTTCTTCAACAAGAGACTTGTTGTATGTTAGTTGCTGGACACCCACAGTGGAGACACATTCTCCATCAAAAGGGAATTTTAATGCCTCAAAAATGACTTTTAAGTTGTAACACAAGGGGAAGTGTGTGAGTTTCAAAATGGGAAAATATGGCACCAGGGCTTCATCAGAATCTCCCATAGAAAGTGCATGTTGAATCTTCATTTTTTGTTTCTGGTACAAATATACATATGCTACATATATCATATGTGTATGAATATGTATGTAGGACTGGCCCTTTTTTCTCTCTTAGCACTTTACTACCCTAATTGAAAATGACTTATATCCTCCTCTTTGGAAGCCACCAATTAGCTTAGCAATACATAGCAAGAGGGGCTCTGATATGACAAGGAGTAATTTCAAAAACATAAAACCCCTCAACAATTTATCTCATAATTAGCATCCCTAAGGAGAAAAAAAATCTCAAAGAAAACACATGTATAATTCATTATCACATATCACATTTCCCAAGTAATTGGTTTGAGGAGGCATGAATTTTGCATTGCAAAATAATGCATGGGTGTTTGGGGGATAATAAAGAAGGGGTCTCATTTTGGTTAGGAAATTCCCTTGCATGTAATTACTCTTTGCAAAACAGAGCAGTTCTGTAAAGAAATCTGAGTTAGTTGGTACAGAACTCTGGGTTGGATGGATCTGATGGAGCTTTTTCCTGATAGTACTCAGAGGTCTCCTGAGTCTTGGCAGGAGAACCAAGGGCTTCAGGCAACTTCTTGGCCTGGATCCCTCCCCTCCTGTGTTCCTCTCAAGGGCTGTCATCACAGGTGTAAATGGACTTAGAACAGGCTCCCCCCTATACTGGGGATCCAACCCAGGTCCTCAGGCATGCTAGGCAAGTGCTCTATTACTGAGCTACAATGCAGCCCTCTTGTTCTTGTTCTGGTAGTTTTAACAGCTTTATTGAGGTACAACTTGCATATCATATAAGCACCCATTTAAAATGCACAATTCAGTGGTTTCTGGTAAACTTACTACATCATGTAGCCATTATCACAATATATTTTTTGTTTGTTTATTTTTAGTGCTGGGGTTTGAACCCAGGGACACTCTACCACTGACCTATACCCCTAGCCCTTTTTATTTTTTTATTTTGAGACAGGGTCTTGCTAAATTTCTGAGGCTGGCCTCAAACTTGTAATCCTCCTGCCTCAGCCTCCTGAGTCACTCGGATTACGGGTGTACACCACTGTGCCTGGCTACAATGCAGGTTTTGAACATTTCTACCACCCCCAGAAGATCCTTGTGCCCCTTTGCATTAATCCCGGTTCCCACTGCAGCTCCAGGCCATCACTGATCAACTCTGTTTGCTGATTTGCACGTTCTGGGTTATTTCATACATGTGGAATGATAAAATATGTGATTTGCAGCATCTAGCTGCTTTTACTCAGTGTGATGTTTTCAAGGTTCATGCATGCTCTAGCATGTATCAGCCCTTCATTCCTCTCAAGCTGAATAGTATTCCATGGTGTGAATGAACCACATTTGCCAGTTAATGATCATTTGGGTGATTTCTACTTTTGACTGTCACAAATAGTGCTGCTATGATCATTCACATGCAAGCTTTTGTGTGAATGTATGTTTTCATTCCTCTTGAGTAGATACCTAGGGACAGAACTCAGAACAGGAACTCTAGTCTATGGCTATAAATGTCCTTGGTTCAAGGATGAGCAGGTTCAAGTCCTGGCTCAACCACTTGCTAGCTGGAAGACCTTGGACATGTTACCCACCCTGTGTGTGCCTTAGGTTTTTCATAAGTAAAATGGAAATGCTCACATTACTTACCTTATAGGGTTTTTAAAGAATTAAATGGGTTAATATTGATAAAGTACTTTGATCGCTATCTGGCTTACAGCAAGTAAACTTGGAAGTATTTGTTAATTTAAAAATAAAAACCTATTTGCATATAGAAGTTGCAGGCTATTAGAGCTGGAAAGAGCCTTTGAGAGAATTGAGTTCCTATATGTGTCTAGTGTGTTGAACCTGTGTGACTCAAAAGTTGTCATGATAAAAGCCATTGTATTTTTTTCGACACTTCCCCGTAATATCCTGCCCAGAGCAGTGGGCCTTTCCCATGACTTTTCCAGCCACCCTCAGAAGACAGAGTCCAAATGACACTTTAAAGAGCAAACAGGTTGAATTGAGTGATGAAAAGAATGTGGGCTCATATACTCATCAATGGTCTGGTCCTCATTCCCAGGGCCAACTCCTCTCCCCTCTCCCTCCCAGCTACAGCAGTAGGCAGTGATCTCTGCTCAGGTGACTCAATGTTGCTTCTCCTCTATCACCTCTTTTTTCACTTAATAGCTACAGAAAGGCAAGGAAAGGGGCTTGACATATTGTCACTTGACTAGTACTGCTATAAGCTGAGTTTGTGTGCTATGGAACTGGGTGATGGTTCCTGTAAATTGCTCTTGATGGATCCCCTTGAATGTGACCCTCCACATCATGGGCAGGGGCCTGCTTTTGGCTGACTAACCCCTGCCCCTCCCCAACTCTTGCCCCTCACATTCTACCCACCCCTTTTCAACTTTCCATGGAGGAATTCAGGTCTTGGAAGACTGCCTTTAAGCTAGATTCCTCTGGGGGAAACAAACAAACAAACGAACAAAACCCCTAAACCAGCATTTCTACAACGGGCCTCACTTTTTAAGAGTTAAGGGGTTTTGCTCTTCAAGCCATTGTTGAGAGGTAATGACAATATCCTCAGACTTTACAATCCTCTGTCTCTGCTGCTATAAGTGACTTTTGATCCCTTGAGAAACAGTCCTCTGTGCACCTTACCTCTAGGGGATGTGCATGTGTTGAGCTCTGAGTAGTTTGAAGACCTTGGGTTGGGAAGAAGTGGTCCCCTCCAGGGACCATCCCTTGGGTTGGGCAACTAGGGAAGCCCCCACCACCATGGGAGGTTGCACCTTCTTTAATATTAAAGTTTGAAACATCAGGCTCTAACAGTATCTGAAAGACTGTGCTAGTCAGCTCTTTGTTGCTATGACAAAATACCTGAGAAAAACAACTTAAAAGGAGAAAGACTTTATTTTGACTCATGGTTTCAGAGGTCTCAGTCCATGGTCATCTGGCTCCATTATTTCTGGGCCCACTGTTAGGCAGAATGTCATGCCAGAGAGCAAAGATGTTCCCCTTATGGTGTCTGGGAAGTAGAGAGTGGGAGGAAGGTGTTAAGGACAAGATATTGTCCCCAAAGGCACATCCCCAAGGATATACTTCCTCCAATTAGGTCCCACATCCTACAGTTTCCACCAGCTCCTACTCAGCTATGAATCCATTAGTGCATTAATCCATTGATGCATTGATGAAATGAGAGCTCTCTCTCCAAAGAGGCTGCCTTCAACACCCTGCTATTGTATCTCCCCTCTCTAAACACTCTGAACCCCTTGGTCTGGATGGGATGCCTCTGAGCAATGGGCCCAAGACTTGTACCCAGAGATCTGAGGTGCCCTTAGAAAATGTGTACCTTGTGGCCCCAATCTCTCCCCTTGTCCTGGTATCTGTATCATGTCTTGGTGCCTTTGTCAAAAAGCATCACCTTGGGCTGCAGTTGTAGCTCAGAGGTAGAGTGCTTGCTTAGCATGTATGAGCCACTGGGTTAGATCCTCAGCAACACATAAAAATAAATAAAAGTATAAAAAACACAATAACATTTTTAAAAAAAAGTATCTCCTTATGCCATGTATTTTCCCTGCTGATAATTTGAAAATCCTGTTTGGGCAATTGTCCAGGAGCTGCTAACAAATTTTATGTTCCAAGGGGGCTGGGTTAGTGTTTGTGGGTCTTCTGGACACCTTTTTCTGCATTCAGCACCACCACCCTGGTGTAGGTGCTGAGCCAGTGACAGTGAGGTGGGGCACCCGTTGGAGGAAATGGAGTTTAGGAAGGATATGAGGCCCCTATAGATGTAAGGCAGGCCAGTTTCCCAGGATTTGTGCATGATTCAGATGCCCCACAATGCCATCTTTGCTTGGGGGTGCAAATAGGAGGGTAGGATTAGAACTTTGAGGGGAGTGTCACTGGGCTGGAGCAAGTCCCTTGGAAGGGCAAGATGAAGATGGTTCTGGGAGTATAGAGTGACAAGAAGGTAGGGACTGGAGTCACCTGAGGGTCCAGAGTAAGCTTCCTTTCAGGAACAAGGAAGAACAAGGAAAGTCCCCTTTCCATCCTTCTGGAATCTCTTTAGCACTGCCTAATTGCAAAGCCTAACAGGGAACCTCAGGCAAAGCAGAAATGTTTTTTTTTGGTTTGGTTTGGTTTGGTTTTGGTTTTGGTTTTGGGTTTTTTTTTTTTTTTTTTTTTTTTCGAGTTCCAGACCCAGCAGCACAGAGCAGAGCTGGGAGATGATAGCTTAAGAAACAACACAGTGTCAAATCATTTTTTAATTAATGAATTTTGGATTCATTAGAAGGCACATTCCCTGCCAACACCTCTCCCTTTGTTATTCACAGCAGCAACCGCCTGCAGGGGATATTGTATCACCGGAAGTTCCTTTCCTGTGGCTCTGGGGTTTCCTAATAGTGCATCAAGAGTGATGCATCTCCATCTTGCTCAACTCTGCAACTGACTGAACACTTCCCCACCAGTTTATTAGTTCTGGAGACCAAAGCCATCATTTGTGTGGCACTGATGAGTTGTGCTCACTAATATAGTCTAATTTTATATTTAACTTTAGATCAATTGAAATGAAATCAAATCAAGTTAAAACAATTTAAAATTAATTTCTTCAGCCTCACTAGCCACGTATCCACAGCCAATATGTGGCTAATGGCTACCATATTGGATGGCATAGAATAGAGCATCCCCATCATTAAAGAAAATTATTTTGGTCACAGCTGTTCTAGAGTCTTTAAAATGTTCAGGGGAAGGAAAAATGCTGGTAAGACATTGGATCTTTAAGAGAAGGACATAGCAGTAGCTTATTCAAACTTTTTAAAAATTTTTTTTAATTAGTTGCTCAAAACATTACAATGATCTTGACATATCATACATTTGATTCAAACTTTTTATTTTTTTTTAACTGAAAATGAGCCCTTTTTTATTGAGTAAAACTCAGGAAACCTGTTTTGGTTGAATGATCTTGAGATGGGACCTTTCATTTCTCTGGACATTAGTGTTCCTGTAACACCTTGGCTAAGGTCATCTCTGAATTTGATGTTTTCTTCTAAACCTCTTTGCCAGCCTATAACATCTGCTAATGTCCCAGCCACATTTTCCCTTTCCTCTTGCTTAATTTCAAGGAAAACCAAAGATTTTACTCCCAGAGCCCTTGATTGAACTCCCTACTCCCCATCTTTCTATTCAGTAATCCCTTCGTCTTCCTGCTACCATATCCAATCAGTGTCTTCCCTGGGGTAACCTCTGGTAGCTCATGAACCACAGGAGAAAGTCCAAAGCCAGTCTTTTTTTTTAATATTTATTTTTTAGTTATAGGTGGACACAATATTTTATTTTTATGTGGTGCTGAGGATTGAACCCAATACCTCATGCATGCTAGGCGAGCACTCTACCTCTGAGCCACAACCCCAGCCCCCAAAGCCAGTCTTCAGAACATACAACTTGCCATTTAGACTGTGCCCTTGCTGCTCTCCTTAATCCTTTCTACACCCTGCCCCCAGTGAAATATCACTTGTTGTTCCCTGGACTCTATACTTTATACCCATGTTCTTGCTGAAGTTCTTCCCTATACCTGAACACCCTCCTATCCCTTTGACCACCTCTTCAACCACAGTAGCAGGAACCTACTTCATTGGCAGTGCCAGCTGATGCCCCTTTGGATCACATTCTTGGCAAGGTGACACTTTACCCAGGCTGCTCCTTGACAATGTCTGAACCTGGTTAAGGTTCTAGAACCAATATGAGACTCTGCCAATGGGCAAATTATGGCCAAGTTCTCCTTGGTGACTTGGCTGAAGCCCTCAGTGCTGAGACTCTTCTACCTAATTCTTCCTCCCTCCATTTCCCCCAGGGCTCAGGCCTGCTTTGTAGTATGGCATTCTCCCTGCCAATCCTGCCCTCCCCTTTATCCTTCATAGACCTTCTCCCCAGTAAATCTCTTATATGTCTAATCTTATTTTGGCATTTGCCTCTCAGAGACCGAAAGAAATTGACACAGTCATAGATTTCCCTGATTCAGACCAGACAGAATCAAGCACTTTTTCATCCACATTCTTCCAGCCCTCTGTGTACACCTCTGTTACAGCACTGCTACCACCACCATTATATATGTCTCCTCCCCTGGGAAGCTTTTTGTGATCAGGCTATTTCTCCCGTTCCAGTTTCCCTGTATTTGGCATGTGCTAAAACATGCTAATTGAATTGGGCCCCTTTATCCTTTGAGGGACTAGGCAATCCTGTCTCAATATGCCTAGTATTGAAAGAAGCTATGTTGCATGTTTCAGGTCAAAAAGTGATGCAGCCATATTATTTATGCAAGGAACAAGGCTCCTTCCACTATTAATGAGACAATTAAGCCCCCAGAGTTGTTTTTACTAATGGTCCATTTCATTTATAAGCAATATAGTGCTCTGATCTTTGCATTTATTTTCTATGTAGGTACTCTGCAGTATATGGCACCTGAGATTATTGATCAAGGACCTCGTGGGTATGGTGCCCCAGCTGATATCTGGTCTCTGGGCTGCACCATCATTGAGATGGCCACCAGCAAGCCTCCATTCCATGAGCTTGGTGAACCACAGGCAGCAATGTTCAAAGTAAGACACATTTGGTCATTTGGGTGGTTTAGATGTTAGGGAAACAATTTAAAACAAGATTTCTTCTCAATCTTGAAAACTTATATACACAAAGGAGAGAAGGAAAACAGTTTTATTATTTAATAAGTATTAAACTAGAATGCAAGGCACATCACAGATAATCTGCTAAGATTTCAAAGACTGAAGGAAATCTCACCCCTTTATATTGCTAAGTAGATAAAATTCGTTATAACCACATTCTCAAGATAAATAACTAGACCTCAAGTGAGAGGACTTGACAACACATGGCTCCTCTTAGAGTCACCTGGTAATTGAGGTGACCTTTTATGTTAGGAAATTGGCTTTTTGCAGAGAAAAAAAAAATAAACCTGTTTTATCTTAAGACAGGAGGTAGTTTTGGAGTGAGGCACCACCAAAGTTGGGCCCCTTCCCTCCTACAGAAACTGGGAGATAGAGGCACTGTCTTCCTCAATGATTTCATTTCAAAGCAATGGCTCCCAAGTCTTGGGAAAGATGTTTCTGGTAAGAGGCTTATCTAGCTGTTAAAAAGATTTACATGCACCAGGTGCAGTGGCACGTGCCTGTAGTCCCAGCAGCTCGGGAGGCTGAGGCAGGAGGATCACAAGTTCAGAGCCAGCCTCAGCAACTTAGTGAAGCTCTGAGCAACTCAGTGAGACCCTGTCTCTAAATAAGATATTAAAAAGGGCTGGGGATGTGGCTCAGTGGTTAAGTGCCCCTGGGTTCAATCCCTAGAAACAATAGCAATAACAACAACAAAAACATCTCGAGAGAAAGAACAAAAATTTTTAAGTTCCCTAAAGTAAATGCTTTAAGAGAAGAGAAGAACCCTCTTCCTTTACGTTGGATGAGGATAATTAAGCCTCTGATTTTTCATTTGCATTTGCCCTTTCTCTGGGTAAGGCTCAAAGGCCATGATGGGGTATGCGTCTTTGAAGGAATGGATTTTGGAGAGGCAGAACTGTAGGTACAGATAATGTATCCTTTATCATTCTAACAACCTTCTATGGCTAATGGAAGGACACTGTGTGTGTAGAGGCTAACATATAGGTGGTGGTTTTACTGCTGGGCAAGTGGGACCTTGAAAGGGGATATACTTGCTTATGACCCCACAGGAAGCTGATGCCAGGACAACCCTGTGTGCCCAAGGTCAGGTCTGCAGTTTCTGACTCTTGAGTATCTTTGAAAACAGCCCCTTATCAACAGTGACCTTCCATGGAAGATAGTTTTTAAAATTTTTTTCTAGTTGTGAGTGGACAGAATGTTTTTATTTTGTTTATTTTTATGTGGTGCTAGGGATCAAACCCAGTGCCTCACATATGCTAGGTAAGTGCTCTGACACTGAGCTACAGCCCCAGCCCCTATGGAAGATTTTTATTCATCCCAAAAGGGTGGGGGTCTCAAAAAGTCAAATGGCCATTGTTTGTAGATAATGAAGCTACAGGTACATTGACATAGCTTCATAGTACATGTCCAGAGGCCTTTTAGTAGCTTTTCTGCCACATTTGGCAACCTCCGTCATGGTCTGCATCATTGCTGGACCCTCTGGCTCAGCCCCTTGGGCAGAAAGACCTCAAAAATATGAGTGTGGGATTATGTCCTCTGAGGTGAGCACAGCACCTTCAACTGGCTCTGAGCCCTCTGTGCTCTGGGTACCTTGGCTACTCTCCTCAGCTTGACTGGGCCCCAGCAGAAGATTCTCAGAGCTTCCTTCCATTATATCAGCTGCCCAGGTAGCTTCAAGGCCAACACCTCAAGTCCACCAAAGTTTTCTGGTCCCTGCAGTGCTAACAGAACCCTAAACACAAGGACTAGAAGATAGCAGCAACCTTCTTGAGCATATCAGTGACCATTCATGGCCCCCAGTGAGGTTAAAGATCTCACCTGCAGCTTCCATCACAGGCCTTAGAATAAATAGCAGCTGGTGCTTGGAAAAACATGGTACCCACTGGAGAGCCATGTCTGTCTGTTTTCTGATCTGTTGACTTTCTGTAAAACTCCAGAAACCCAGCCGAAGGCTGTGACTTTCTCAATTCATCCACAGGGCATGAACAACTCCCAGGATCTTCTTCCTGCCGCCTGTTTTTGGTTAGCTCATTATCTGTACAAATTCTTTGCAAAATGTTGATTTGTTTGGGTCACACATGAAGTCACTTTATGTTGCCAACAAAAAAGTTAGTATTGAGCAAATAATGTCCACTGTGTTATTCATTTCTTGGATAGTAGAATCCTTCAACAAAAATTTTAAAAACTTCTGGGCAGTGTCTGAAACAAAGGGAATTATTCTTCCCCCAAGGGGAGTGTTATGGGTTTAATTGTGTCACCCAAAATGATATATGGAAGTCCTTATCCCCAGAAACTCAGAACATGACCTTATTTGGAAGTAGGGTTTTCACAGAAAAAAATCACATTAAAATGGTATCAGAGTGGACCCCAAAGCAGCAATGACAGGTGTCCTTATTAAAAAGGGATGGATATTTGGACTCCAAGACAGACATGCACAGAGAGAAGACTGTGTGAAAGCAGGGGGTTGGGGTGATGCATCTTCAGAGAGAGACTGGCCTCAGGGGGAGACCTTGGTCTCAGCCTCCCAGATTCCAGAACTAGAAGACAATACATTTCTGGTGTTTAAGCCCCCCAGTTTGTGATACTTTGTTACAATAGCCCTGGTGGACCCTTAAGGGAGCTTTTAAGTCATAGCAGAGCACTCTAATAAGTGATGTATTTGCAAGGTGGTAGGGTGTACTGTCCACGAGTAGCAGTGTCCTGGGAATGGGACATGTCCACCTCATCAAGGGCCTTTGGGAGGTGAAGTCAGAAGGCTCTGCAGCACCCAGGTCTTTGCTCCCACATGCCATGCAGGAAAGGAGGCCAAGCCAGCCCTCAGGGCTGCTGAGGAGCTGGCCATGAGCTTGGATCAGGAAGACAGAACAGCTTCCTCCACTGGATTGAGTGGGCTTGGAAAAGACACAGGGAAGGCTGTAAATTTTAAGATGACAATGCCTAAGAAAACTAGAGAGCCACTCCTGATGGGAACAATTATGCAAGAAGAGGTTATTCAAGGTTTGTCGGAAACATTTCCATGTCATAGTGAGATGTGACAGCTGAGAACTGACTCTGGTTTCCCTATGGGTCACAGAAACAGGGAACCTTTGGCAGGATAGCAGTTGACTATCCAAAAGTGGGCCCTGAAACAGCCATTCTAGCAAGAACTATGAAATGAAGGAGCAGTTCACCTCCCTCAACTGCTGTATCCCTAGGGAGGAGGCCCTGGCTTGGCTGTGGATGATTAGACAACTTGTCTGTAAGGTTAGCAGCCTCAGGTTTTGTATGCTTAGGCTTAGAGCTGGAGGATGGGGACCTGGGCTGTGGATGCATAGGGACTGAGAGGTGTGGGGGGTGTCTCTTGGGAACAGATAGCAGAAGCCTTTGAATTACCTCAGAATGTGGCTCTCCTGCCCCAGGCTTTGGCCCAGTTCCCTCTCAAGTCTCTTGTGCTATGTAACTAATAACTATGTGACTTGTTATTCCTCACAGTTCTGTGAGTGGACTGTTGGCTGGCTCTTCTGCAGGCCTTGCCTGGGCTCACACCTGTGGTTGTATCCAGGTGGCAGTTGGCTGGGGCAGGATCCTCTGAGAGGTTCTTTTGCATGTGACTGTGAGGGTGTGGCAGTGAGGGTTGGACCCTTCTGTCCACACAGTTGTCCATCCTGGACTCCTTCCCTGTGTGGTGGTCTCAGGGCTCCAAGAGGACCAGGGCAGGGACTACAAGACATCTTAAGGCCTAAGCTATGAAACCCTCACATAGAACATTCACCTCAGTCTCTTGGTGAAAGCAAAGTCACAAAAGGCCAGCTGATTTTTGTTTGTTTTTATTTTTTCAGTGCTGGGGATCAAATCCAGGGCCTCACCCATGCTAGGCAAGCACTCTACCACTGAGCCATATCATAGCCTTCAAAAGGCCAGCTGAGACTCCAGGGATAGGGAAATAGAGACCACCTGTGGATAGGAGGAGCAGGAACATAGCATTGCAAAGGGGCATGGACAGAACTGAGCATCTTTGGGGCATTCCCAGCCCCTCATAGGATGGAGGTGTAGGAGCTTTCTGTTGAAAATTCATTCCCCTAAATCACCTGAGGCTTCACTGACACATTGGTTACCTCTCCCCTAAATGCAGGTGGGAATGTTTAAGATCCACCCTGAGATTCCAGAAGCTCTTTCAACTGAAGCCAGAACCTTCATCTTATTCTGTTTTGAGCCTGACCCTCAAAAACGGGCCACTGCCACTGATCTACTCAGAGAGGGTTTCTTAAGGCAGGTGAACAAGGGCAAGAAGAACCGAATTGCTTTCAAGCCCTCAGGTGAGGCCTACCTGGACAGCTGGGGAGATGCCCTGGGCCTGGGGCTTCTCTGCTGCTTACAAAGAGTGCTAGCTCTCCATAGCATTGAGCTTCCATGTTGTGCCTATTTATGTGAAGAGTGGCAGGGATGGTGCTGTAGGTTTGAAGGTTGTCAAAGTCCATCTAGCAAACATCCCTCCATCTCCTGACAGGAACAGGGAGCCTGGAGGGTGACTCTGAGGTCCACTCCCCCAACTTCCTTGAAGTCTTTCTTTTGGGAATGTGTGGAGGTGGGAGATGAGAGGTACCTGTCTGGGGTTTGTGTCTCCCCTAAGTGTAGAGCCTGATGTTTCATCTTTGGAGCCTGGCCTGCCATCCTGGCCTTGATTAAAGGGTGTGTTAGGGATGCTTGCCTGTGGTAGCTTTCCCACAGGCTACCAAAGCCCAGTGACACCTTCTAGAATAGTAGCCTGTAACTAGCAGTGACAAAGAGCAGCCTGTGAAAAGGAAGCGATTTGCCATCTTCCCTCTGGGGTGGATGGAATCAGAAGGCATGGCAGAATGACTCTAAACTTGCTCCATAGAATGTGACCCTAGACCACCTGTTTATGATGAGGCCCATCTCAGACCTACATTTCTCACCATGGTCTCAGGTGACTGTTCACACCACCTAAGTCAGAGCTGTGCAGGCTTAGCAAGCCCTCAGGTGGGCACCTGGGTCTGAGAGGCTGCCAGAAGCTCAACCTCCACCTGGTCCTTCTCTGAGCCTCTCCATTCCCTGTCTGGCTGTCCCCCACAGAAGGAACCCGCATTGTCACCAGTGCCCTGGCCCTGCCGTCACCAGGGGAACCTCTGGGCAGTAGCAGCAGCGAGCATGGCTCCATCTCCCCAGACTCTGATGCCCAGCCTGACACATTCTTTGAGAGGACACAGGTGCCCAAGCACCAGCTCAGTCACTTTCTCAGGTACTGCCCGTTTCCCTTGTCCCCCTGTTGTGGTCCCGTGAGGGGTGCTGGTGTTCCTCAGTGATGCAATACTTGCTGGGTCATAACCAGAGGGCTGGGAAGGGCTTTTGCTTTCCTGCAGGGCAGCAGAATGTCTGGGGACAAGCCAGGAGAGCGCTTTGCTTACTCTCCTGCCCTCTCTGTTCCACTGTCTTATTTCCTTCCTCCTCTGCACTTCCTCTCCTGTCTCTTCTTCCCCTCATTTTTCCCTGTTTCCCCCTCCCACATACCCCCTTATTCTCTCCCCCTTCCCTCTCTCAACTTGCCTTCCCTTCTACTCCCCCTCTTTCCTCTCCCTTCCTCTGCTTTTCCCCCACTCAACCCCACTTCTTTTCCCCCTTCTTCCCCCAAACTTGGCTACTATGGGGGAAGCAAAGGGGAGGGGGGACATGGCCTCCCTCCTCCTTCAGCCTTGTTCCCTGCAGCTTCCTCTTCTTGAGCCAGGGGACTGCAGTGTATTCCTCTTAGCCCCGCCCCCACAGCATATGGTGGTACACTTCCTGGTGATAGTGTTCTGGGACAAACACAGGATTGTCACATGTGTTTCGTCTGCAGCGTTCCAGACGAGAGCTCAGCCTCAGAAGACCGGAACGCACCTTTGTCCCCAGACGACAGGGACCAGGGCCTCTTTCTGCTGCGCAAGGACAGTGAGCGCCGTGCCATCTTGTACAAAATCCTTTGGGAAGAGCAGAATCAGGTGGTTTCTAACTTGCAGGAGTGTGTGACCCAGGTACTGGGAATGGCATCTGCTAATCTAATCCCACCCCACCTGGGTCCAAGTCCCAGGACAGGTTTGAACAGGAACCACTCCTCTCTGTAGCCTGGAACATTTACATAGTTAGAGTGAGCACCATAAGTATTTCCTAACATCCTTCCCTTCCCCAACAAAACAAAAGAATATACAAAGAAAAAACTCCACTAAAATGTGAATTTGCAGATCACTGCAGTGCTTCTAGGCATTTGCGGGGTGGTGCTACCACCTGGTGGAGAAAGAGCCACATGACAGCAGAAACACCAGGAAGCTGAAGGGCTTCCAGCCTCTGGCCTCTTATCATCTTGGTTTTGAGGCCTAGGGTGGAGTTAAGCCCTAGCTGTAGGACATGCTAAAGCTGCCTTCAGAATCTGGGAGAACAGCCACTTTATGGAGAATGGTTATGGATGAAAAGATTTGAGTTTTAACTAGGACACAGCAGTAGTATACTGATCCCCCTATCTTTATTTTGGATGGGGAAGGTCCTTTTAGTAAGAGGTCACTGCCACACTGTAAACTAGGCCTTTTGATGAGGGGTCAAACAGGAGGTAGAATCATTCAGTGGGACTTAATGGTGAGGATGTGTGCTTGCCAGAAGACCCCCCCCCCCCCCCCCCC
>NW_026000249.1:8866165-8875027 GCF_001458135.2 Marmota marmota marmota | reverse complement strand
CCCCCCCCCCCGCCCCCAGGAAGGAAATAGAGGGAATTCTAAGAACAAAGGCTTCTTCTTCCCCAAGGGATTCCACAATTCTGTTAGCAAATGGGCAGTCTAGTTTCCCACAATACATTTTGAATTTTCTATCCCCCTTCCCTTACTCATTCAATGAAAATGATTCATGTTTGTGTGTATGTGTGGTCAGAGCTCAGAGGAGTTGCATCTCTCAGTTGGTCATATCAAGCAAATAATCGGGATCTTGAGAGACTTCATTCGCTCCCCAGAGCACAGGGTGATGGCATCCACAATATCAAAGCTGAAGGTGGACCTGGATTTTGACAGCTCATCCATCAATCAGATTCACCTGGTACTGTTTGGATTTCAGGATGCTGTAAGTGTTCCATCTGACCCTGGAGAACATGATAATCACCATCTTCTCCCATAGCCCCCATTTCTTCTCATCTATTTACACCTGAATGCTGAAATTTAGCAGCTCCTCCTAAACACTGAAGATGTAGGTAGGTATAGGAAATGTCACCTGAGTGAGTGGGCTGATTGCCTTTGGCCATAGAGAACATAATACGATTTAGGAGCATATGGCATCTGGCAGCAAGTAGGTGTAGACTTTAAGCTTATGTGTCTGCCCAAACAGATATGAGTTCTTTCAGGCCCGAGACTATCTGGTTCATCTTCGTGTCCCCAGCCCCCAGTGCAATCTGTCATTTCCTAGGTGTTCAATAAATGCTTGTTGAATAAACAATGAAGAGGTCCTGTGATGTCAATCCCATTGCTGTACACATCTTCTAGACTCCAACGTGACTTAGGGCAGCCTAGAGGAAGACTGGGTTCAGAAGAAATGTGTCAGACAAAGTTCCATGGCAGCATTGCCAATACTCAATCTCAGAGTAAAGGCAAATTAGAATTAGAACTTGACTTTCTTAAAGCACAACAGACTAGAAATCTGGATTTTTGTGATTTTTAGGTAAATAAAATTTTGAGGAACCACTTAATTAGGCCCCACTGGATGTTTGCAATGGATAACATCATCCGCAGAGCAGTGCAAGCTGCGATCACCATTCTTATCCCAGGTAAGTGCCCTCTGAGGTCAAGGTCAGCATCAGGCTTTAACAAAGACCAGAATTATTCTCTGCATTCAACAATCATTTTTTTCCCCTGTTGGCTTTATACAATCCTGCAGTAAAGTGAATGCTGTCATAGATCCCATCAAAGTTGAACAGTCTATGATAAGAACATATGGTACTTACTTATGTGTCCCCTGAGTGTAATGAAAGTGACTACTTACAAATGCATCATGTAAAAAGGCAGGGATCTTCCAGTGCTATGGTACCCATTTCAGTGTGTGTGCTCACAAATGCTTGCTAGATAGTTGAAAAGAAAACGGCTCCATTTCTTTTTCCTCTCTCTGAATTATCTTCTAGTAGCTATAGGAATTTGGGGTGTTTTTCCCCCCTGCTGGGGATCAAACCCAAGGCCCCATTCCTATCAAACATGCCTTCTACCTGAGCTATTGAGCTATGCCCCCAGCCCAGTTTTGGGCTGTTGTAGACTTATTTCTGGAAATGTTAGAGCAACTTCATGGCAAAGTCACTTCCCCTTCTGTGATACTTCTTCCTGTAATGGGAGGCTTTAGAAGGGTTCTATGGACCTGGCCTCTTCCTCTCTTTACTCTGGGACTTTACTGTTCATCTTCTGTCTGCTCTCCTGAATGCTCTGTAGCCTACGCTCAACTGGCAGGAGGGGCATGTGAACCCCATGTTCCTGCTCTAAGCAAGTATTCGCCTGGTTGTATCTTTGTAAAGCCTCCTTGACTAACCTCCTTACATCTTTGTGTAAACTGGGAGGGATCATTTTTATGGTGCAGGGAACCAAACAGAATTGTCTTCTCTCCTTTTATAAAGCTAGCACACTCCCCTTGAGTAGCCTCATTTGGTGGCACAGGACGTGAGCTAAATGCCATGATAACCATGGTCTATGATTTCACAGAGCTCCGAGCTCACTTTGAGCCTACGTCTGAGACCGAAGGGGTAGATAAGGACACAGATGAAGTGGAAGACGACTATCCCTTAGTAGACCTGCCTGGAAGCGAAGCACATGTGGCATCGGGAGGGAGAAGACCTAGTGCAGCTGTTGCCGAGGAGGCCCAGCCCCACCAGCAGCACCTGAGCCTCCAGCTGAGCAAGCTCAGGCAGGAGAGCAACAGGTGATGACCTTCCAGGCCCTCAGTCTGGAATGAGTTGAGTTGTTTGGAGCCTCACGTCTTTACCATCAATGAACTGGGCAAGGTTTTATGTGCAGTTTCAGCTGAGGAACTAGAATGCCTTCCTTTAATATTAGGAATAAGTATAGGGCCTTGTCACAGGCCACAGGGAACCATACTAAAGACAGCAGTACCTTAACTCTTTTCTGTATCTTTACCAAGATGGGATCCTGGCATGGCACATGGCCTGGCATGCTCAGTAGACATCTGTAGTAGCAGAGTTTGGGGGTGTTTGCACTTCGTTATGGATGATGGACTCTGATCCCAAGGAAGTCTGCCCTCTCATGTCTTCCTGGTAATTTGTCACGTTCCCCAGGCAGGTATCAATGAACTGCCTTCCCAACCAGGGTACCCTGGCATCATCATCATGTTCCCCCAATGCCCAGGTCTATTTTGTTTACTTCCTGGTATCCAACAGGTGTTTCATAAGCATTTGTTAAATGAACAAACTGATTCCTCTTTATTTTGAAGATTCACATCAACCAAAATCAAAATGCAAAAATCAATGAGCTTTTAAAACAATTAGAATCTACAGCTATGGCAAACTGTTATTGGGAGAGAAGGTGCTGGATGTATATACTTTGGATGAAAAATTGTGCAAACCCCCAGGATATTTCAGGTTTAATTTCTAGACATTTCTTTAACAGACCTGAAATCTTAAGTAAATAGTAGTGGTGGCAAAATTTTAAGAAGATGACAAACATGAAATTGGTAGTAAAACTTAGTGTTCTTCAAAACTTTTTTTCCCAATTCAGTTATATGTGGGATCAAAGGTCATTCCTCTCCACTGTTCAGTCATGCCATTATTTTCTATTCTTAGTAGACTCAGGAATTGGTTAAACAGCATTCAGCACATTAATGTGAATGGCTAACAAAGCGGCTCTTGGGCAGCCTGCCCATCCTGTGGCAAATGCCTTGACCATGCAGCAGTTGGGCAGAGCTGTAGCAGGATGGTCTGTGATGTGACTGGAGATAACTAGTCTGTCCCAATGACAGGCCTGAAAACGCTTTGCACTGAAGGGGACCAAGCACGGGCTAAAATTGTCTCCTTCACTTTGGTAGGAAGAAGACTGCTTGACAAAGATATAGGCAAGGCCAGGGGTAGGGGGTTGGAATTCCTCACTAGAAAAATTTACTCCTTGCTGGGGCAGGAGTGTTTGCCTCTCCCCATGCCATTCTGTCACTGAATCATCCAGAGGTACCTGTGTTCTCATCTGTTTACACATTGTTGCAGTGACTTCTCAGAGTTAAACATCAATGATTAACTTTTACTAATCCAAATAAAGCTTAGTTCTATATCCCTAGTTCACCAGCATGAATAATATACATAAAGAACATGCAGTTAAAACAAAACTAATCTCGTGTTTTAGGTACATAAGCAAACAAAAGAAGGTAAACATGGCTCCAGTCTACCAGTCCTGCTTCCCTTCTCCCAGGCATATTATCCAAGCTGGCATGGAAAGGACCCAGAAGTTGGAGGCTCAGATGTGCCAAACTCTTTCTTATCCCAGGGAGACCGTCCTGATGGGGAAAGCCCAGTTTCTGTGACTCTGGGTGAATTGTTTAGTGACTCAGTGCCTCAATACTTCAGCTCTGAGTGGTATTAAGGCCTAAATGACCTAATCCACTAAGTGTTGTGCAATCCTGGATTCTGCATAGATATTCAGTGTTAGTAGTTCTGCCCTGTGGAACTCTGGCTCTCCTCAGCCAGCAGCTGTCCCCTTGCTTCAGCTCCCTCCAAAGAAGGAGGGTAACCTATTTTCAGCTACTGTATCTTAGGGAGACAAGCTTAAGGAATCAAGTAATCCTTCTGGCTTAGTTGTACTGATCGACATCAGATTAACTTCTAGTTCATGATATACTTTGAGACAAAACTGTTTAAGTCTGGTTCAGGCTGCTATTACAAAATACCATCAACTGGTGGTTTACAAACAGCAAATTTACTTCTCCCAGTTCTGGAGGCTGAAGTCCAAGATCAAGGGCTAGCAACTTCATAGATGACTGGCTACTCACTGTATTATTGCATGGTGGGAGGGGCGAGGGAATCTCTGGGATCTTCTTCCAAAATACCTTGGTGGCTAGGGTTTCAATAATATAAAATGTACCCACGTTCCAAGTGCTGGTCTTTGTTGTTAAATGAGAAAAGGTAGGTTCCCCTGCATAAGCTGAAACCTGGTTAACAGAACTCTGAAGAAACAAATCTGCTTCCCCCTGAGCTGACTGAAAAAAAAAAAAAATTTAAAGGCATAATCCCAACAATCTCTTAATGTTAAACAAATGTTTGAGTTGAATTGGATAGTACTGAGCTAATGATGCTTTTTTTTTAAACCAGACTCTTGGAACACCTAGTCCAAAAAGAGAGAGAGTACCAGAATCTTCTACGGCAAACGCTAGAACAGAAAACTCAAGAATTATATCACCTTCAATTACAATTCAATTATAATGGTGAGTCATTGTTCATGTAACTCTAACTAAGGTGTGTCAGAAAGACAAACTAAAAATCTGCTGAGCTGGGCACGGTGGCGAACGCCTGTAATCCCAGAGGCTCAGGAGGATCACGAGTTCAAACCAGCCTCAGCAACTCAATTCAGTGAGACTCTGTCTCTAAATATACAAAATAGGACTGGGGATGTGGCTTAGTGGCCGAGTATCCCTGAGTTCAATCCCTGATTACCCACTCCCCCCGCCCCCCAAAAAACCTGCCTAATATTTTAGCCAGCCTTGAAAAAAATTTGAGATTACCTTCTATTAAACCAGGACTCTAGTAGATTCTGGAATACTATTCAATAATAAAAAGGGAACTACTGATACTTGCAGTATGCTAAGTGAAAGAACCGATTCCATTCACACAGTTCTCTGGAAAAGACAAGAGCTTCAGGGGCAAAAAACAAATCAGAATGGATAGGAGAGGGGACGGATTATGCGAGAACACATGAGAACTTTGTGGATTAATGGAAATATCTGTATCTCAATTGTGGTAGTAGTTACATGACCGAGTTTGTCAAAAGTAAATCTAAAAAGGGTGGTTTACTGTCCAAATTACATGTCAGTATATCTGACTTTCTCCTTTTGTGGGCTATAGCTACCTCTTGGGGTATGGACTACATAAGCGCCGATGTAATGTAAAAATCTACCTATTTCACCTGATTTTCAGTGTAGTTAGGGCTGTGCACCTGAAGAAAGGTCATTTTTTAAACATTTAAAGTAAGACAACATCGGATTACAAACTTAAGGTGCTGAGGTAAGGGTAGTTCTCTCTGGAAAGTCAGTTTAAGAACTAGGAATTGTATAAAACAGAGCAGATCAATGACACAGGTTTAATACATCTTTTCATACCACATTTTGTATTATGGATAGTTACTTTTTAAGAGTTTTATGGTTACAATTAATATACAATGAAACAAATTTCTAATTGTTACAGGTATGACAAAGAACCTAGCACCCCCTCCTAGGCAGGGAACAGATAAAGAGCTTATAGACTGGCTACAACTGCAAGGAACAGATGCAAATACAATTGAAAAGGTAAATTTATAACCAAAAACTATTCCTATGATATTGTTAAAAGCTGCTTATTTCTTATGTATTTGATCTTTGTTTCAGATTGTTGAAGAAAATTATACACTTTCTGATATTCTTAACGATATCACTAAGGAAGACTTACGATGCCTTAGACTACGGTAAGAGCTTCAAAACGGCTTATTAGAACCTTTTCTGGGTAAATACATTAAAGTAGGCAATAGTGCTGGTAACTTCCCCTCTTTGAAATTCATTCCCTTTCCAGTGTCTTTGAAAACATACTACCTCTTCTCCCTCAAATCTTGGCAGGTTTGGGCTGGGCATGAGGTACCAGTGCACTAGACCCAACCCCTCCCGTGGTCTTGTTCCCATGTCATTTAAAATAGCCACCTCTACACCAATCCATCAGCGCTCCTGTGCACACTTCTAATACCATGTCCTAGCACTGCTGGCACTCAAGGATTATATTCACACAGGAAGAGAATATATTTTTGGTTTTGTTCATTATCTAAATTAAAATGGGACTGCATTTGTAAGAGTAGATGGCCAATCTTAGATTAGTTTTGGGGTTGTCAGTTGGAACTTTGCCTTTCTTATGGTAACTCCTTTGTTCCACAGTGGTGGTGTCCTCTGTCGTCTGTGGCACGCAGTCTCCCACTACAGAAGGCAGGCTCAGGAGTCCTCAGCGACAGAGGACTAGGCTTAATCACACTCAGCTAAGCCGGGAGGACACAGTGAGCACATATCCTCCTGCTTGTGGTTAAAGCTTCTTCTGTACATGTATACACAAATTCTGCTCAGTTTACACAAGAAAAAGATGTGTTCAATTAATTCAAGAATCTGGTGAAGTTTGTCATTTTTTTGTGTCATTTTTTAAAACCTATTATTTATGAATGTTTTAAAGATTATATAGAACTGTATGTAATGTGAATAGTAAGCTTTAGTTTTGATATCCTAGAGTATTAGGAGAATCTCAGAAAAAGAGACTCAGCATTCTGTTATTTTAAATACAATGGTAGTTTAAAATGAGACAGGTGTTGTAGGGTAAGCATTATTAACTAGTATAGAACCTAAATGTGATAGGACTGTAACCACTGATGTGTAAATGGAGAAAACTAGTTGTTTGGCCTTTCACCTGTTGCCTGGTTATAATAATAAAAAAAAATATGAAGAAATGATGGCTTTAGCTGTGCAATGCCAGAATTGCGTCTTCTCAGGGCATAGCCAAAACAGGTGGCAGGGTTGGAACAGGTACACAAGGAAGTGTTCTTCCTTCTAGTGACCAGACAAACAACTATTTGGGAGAAGGTTAAACTCTATTAGACTTGTAGATCTGAAATAGGTAATACAATAATATAATAATCACAAAACACTCAAGCACTCAACATCTTCTAACACAACAATATACAAAACTGCATGCACTTACTCTCCCTTCAATTTAATTTACATGCTATTTATTAAAGTTGACAACGCTGTTCCTTATAGTTGCTGACAAATAGCCCATCATTACACACGTCTCCAATTAACTGACTGACTTAAACTTGATCCACTGGTTGGCACCACGCACTTCAAAGGGTGGATCGCTGCTGTAGATGTGGTAGCCTAGTTCCTCCAAAGGTGGCTCAGGATCAGCTGTGGCAAACTGGGCAGCGTCCTCAATTTCTTTCCTTACTTCAACATCAATTTCCTAAACATTGGATTACAGTGCAAGAAATTTTTAAATAAACAGGTGCTACCCAAGCTGCTGTTAATCTCCACAGGAAGATAACAATCCAGGGACTGTACAAACTGTGCTACGGGGGAAAGTGCAAAAAAAGGCTTTTTGCCAATATGATCTGTGATAATCATACTTTCACTACTTAGTTCGCTGCCCACCCCACCTAATCTTAATAAAGAACAGCCCTATGAGATTTCAGAATTATTCCCTGTCATATCATTTTCCCAGGCTTGAACAAATCAAGACTCTGTGGTTACCCAGAGGTGGCAACTTTTTGTGGGAGGGAGGAAAGAGAGCCACCTTTAAAGCCAGACTTAAACCACTAAGAGTGAATGTACCTTTAATTCTTCAACACTGGCAAGATTGCTGTTCACCATTCTATCCTTAAGAAGCATTATAGGGTCACTCTTACTTCTTACTTCCTGAATTTCTTCTCGTGTGCGGTAACTGTATGAGGAAAGAAACACAGTGATAGGTGTAAGAACAGTTCCAGTGGGGCAGATAGCTAGGTGAAGTCTGAGTACATTCCTGAGAGGAAGGGACACATCAACACTAATGTTACTGTGAGAAGAGCAGAGTTATACTTCCAAAACACAAGAAAGCAGCCTGTAAGAGCTGCTTCTATCTTCTATAGCAAAACAGTATGCTGAAACTCATAGGGCTTCTCTGGCATTCTCACAATGGGGGCCAAGTTCTGGTTTGCTTCTTTGATCTAAAAGAGTACAAAAGAAGTGTCACCTGTCCCACTCCTTTAGGCTATTATATTTTACATGGGTTGGGTTTAAACAGAGAGGGGGAGATGTTGAGAGCCACAGCCGAAGGGGCCCCAGCAAACTTTCAGACTGCCAGCTGATGATGGGCTCACAGCGGCCCCAGCAACTTCTAGCTGATTAGCTCCTCTGCGGTGATGCTCATTGGGCTGTTTCCCTGCCCTTTCAGACCACGGAGCTGCTCACTGGGGGACTTTTTGGCTCCGCCCACACAACCCAGACAATCGGCCTCAAGAGCAGGAGGAGTGGGGGAGGTTGAGAGGCTTGTGGGAAGCCGGTGGTGGCAGTTGGGCTCTGAGGGTTTTTCCTGAGGAGCTGTTTTGTTTGGCGTGTGTGGTTCTAAAAATAAAGTTAGTTTCTTTTGACAAATGGCTCCTGAATTGTGCCCAGCCAGACTGCGGCATTCATTAGCCCAATGTCTCCCTCTACGGCATCGTGGGCAAATACCCGGTATTCTACTCCTTTGATACCTAGTTTTGTTAAACCCTCCTCCTATGGGGCAATTGTAGCATGTTCTTGGCCTGGCATCTAAAGCCTGTTTTACTGCAGCTGCCACAATTTGCCCTTGTCATTAATGTCTCTGGCATCTAAAGCCT
>NW_026000249.1:8853212-8861265 GCF_001458135.2 Marmota marmota marmota | reverse complement strand
CAGCGGCCCCAGCAACATCTAGCTGATTGGCTCCTCGGCCCCAGCAACATCTAGCTGATTGGCTCCTCTGCGGTGATGCTCATTGGACTGTTTCCCTGCCCTTTCAGACCACGGAGCTGCTCATTGGGGGACTTTTTTTGGCTCCGCCCACGTGACCCAGCCAATCGGCCTCAAGAGCAGGAGGATTGTGGGAGGTGGAGAGAGGCTTGTGGAAAGCCGGTGGTGGCAGTTGAGGCTCTGAGGATTTTTCCTGAGAGGCTGTTTTGTTTGGCGTGTGTGGTTCTAAAAATAAAGTTAGTTTCTTTTGACAAGTGGCTCCTGATTGTGCCCAGCCAGACTGCGGCACAAATATACACATGGCACGCCACTAACAGGTAACCATAGGGCTGTGCTTTCTCAGCTGTGGAACACTGATTTAAGGAGAGCAATGAAGGTACTTAAACCTCTTTTTAGGCCAATTTCATTGTTTTCTTTCTCATAGCTATACACACTTAATAAGCAAAATCCTATGCTGGGCATTGTGGCAATCCCTGATCTGGTCACTCAAGGGGCTTATAATTAATGGGTGGGTGGGTGAGCAATTAACCAAAACAAAAATAGATCATCATGATGGAAGACAGAGGTGAAATACTGAGGAAACACTAGAAGACTGACCTCAAATGGGGGAAAAGTAAAATGTTTCCCAGGATGTGAGCTACCAAGACCATGCTATTCATAGGACTCCATTCACCTGCCTGGACTCTGCTTCTACTTCATATACTTCAATTAGCAACTAGTCCTGGAGAGCTACCAGAGGCACATGGGAAATCTTAACTTAAGAAATTTTTAGCTAAGACAAAGTTATTGGGGAGTCTTACCTTCCCAGATCTACAATAGGCAGCCGCAAACCTTGTTGCCTCTCGGACACACAGTATATCCATTCCATCCACCTGTTAATAGCAACAGAACATAAATCCAACTGTCCAAACCCATTTTACCTATTTCTTTCTTTAAAGAGTGCTGGGGATAGAACCCAGGGCTTCACACATGCTGGGCAAGCACTCTAGCCCCCCATTTTACTTTTATATGACCTGCTCATATCTAAGAAAGTCTAAGATCACCAAGAGTATATATGAGGGTATCTAGCTGAGAGGATGTGGCCCTGGCTCTACAAATAGATGTCCTTACCCTAAGCCCAGGAATAAAATCGCCTCTTTTGTAGTAATCAGTGCTGGCTGCTGCTCTCTCAACAGATGTTCCCATTCCATAGCGGTTATTCTCACAGATGAAAATACAAGGTAATTTCCACAATGCTGCCATATTGTAAGCTTCAAATATCTGACCCTGTAAGTAATTATAAAAAGTTGAAATGGTTTCATTTTGCTCATTTCTCTAGACTTCATCATCATCCCAATAGTTGTTGCTCTGCCTGGCATAGAGTGCTTTCATAAAGACTGAAAAGCCTCATCATCTAAAACCAAGTTTCTGGTGGTGAGGGAAAGGAGTGTGTGAGTGTGTGAGTGTGTGAGTGTGTGTGTGTGTGTGTGTGTTGGGATGGTGGGGAAAAGCGGCAGGCATCATACTCTTGCAACTAAGGGGAGAAAATACCATTACTTGTTTCTCTGGGGCCTCACTACTAGTACAGAATACACTGGAAAGATCAACATGTAAAAGCTACCTAGTTTTATGCTTTGTTAATCTATACAACCCACTGGATAACCAGAGTGAAACAGCATCTATAATACCCAGCCCGTCACCACAGAACATTTGAGAAGCACTAATGTACAGCATAGAAGAGCTCCTTCACAAGAAGTGCCCCTGTAAGGTTTGGGGTAAAATGTGCCCAGGAGTAAATCTCTTATCTTGGTCAGAAAATCAAAGGCTAATTTGACATATGAAATACTATTTTAACCAATAAGCCATATACTATTTCTTAACAAGCTCAACTTTGAACATTCAATACTTTGGAACCGAAACTAATTGTTGTTACAAAGTTAATAGACACATACCTGGTTAGCAGCACCATCACCATATAAAGTCAAACAGACCTCATCTTTTCCATTGTACTTGCAGGCCAGAGCAATCCCAGCTCCCAGGGGCACCTAATAACATTAAGGATGACCAAGAAAGGAACCACAGAAATCCATGAGAGGAGTAATGCTCTAAATTTTAACTCCTGGACAGAATTTGAGACAGAAATAACACTATTGCTACACACTATTCCTACCCCAACCCTGTCTCTGGTTCACCCACCCTGATATATAGCATATTCTATTTTGGCCAGTAGGCAATGACTTATCTGTATTTAAAGATTCAACTACTGGGCTGGGGTTGTAGCTCCAGTGGTAGAGCATTCGCCCAGCACGTGTGACGCCCTGGGTTCAATCCTCAGCACCACATAAAAATAAATAAATAAAGGTATTGTATTCAACTACAATAAAAATAAATTTAAAAAGATTCAACTACTAACCGTAAAGAATTAAAAAATGAAACATAGGTTTAAAATATATGTAACAGAATCTTACTCTATTAGGTATATTGCATGCTATTAATTTTTCATCATTCAATAACTGATGAGGGCAAGGACTCCCTACTGATAGAGGCTGGCTTTGGATCATTAGTAGGCCCCTAAAATCCTGACTGCCCACCTCTTTTAGTGTTAGGAGCTAGGACAAGGCAGAGGCAGGTGAAGTTGATGTGATGAAGTAATTAATGTGCTGAAATATAGAGGAAAGTGAAGGGATAGTTCTGCTAGAGGCTCTTTGCCTACTTGTTAAACATAAAAATGAATAAATTTTAAATCACTATCCAAATCTACTTATTAATTGTTCAAATGGCAACTTAAGAAGCAATAGGGATTTAAAAGCAAACCAAGCCCCCACAGTACTAAAATCCTTCAGAGAGAAGTTCTCTGGGGTGTCAAAAGTTTCTGAAGACATGGCCAGGACCATATCTACAAAAGCACACGATCCTCATCTTTGACTACCTGAGCTCCGACAATGCCATTGCCCCCATAGAAGTTCTTGGCATACATGTGCATCGATCCTCCTTTCCCTTTAGCACAGCCTCCTCTTCGTCCTAGAAAGGGCAGAACACACACTCATGAAAAAACAAAGTCATAAAACCACACCCAAGTCTTTACTCTGAGACCAGTTCAATCCCCAAAAGCCTCTGTCCCTCCATGTAAACATGTTCCTCCTTGTCTCCCTGCCCTTTGATAAGGAAGTTCAGACTAAGTCCATGTCTTTGACCATTCATTCCAATCACACCTGTTCTCTAATCATTTAGTTGCCTTCAGATGTTCAGTATAGTAGTCAGGACTTCTTTTTTGGCCAGTCAAAATGTATCTCCTGACTTTTCTACATTGGTAAACTAAACAGTTCAAGAGTCAAAGGGACAAAGAAAACAGGAATATTAAAGATTGCTAGAATCTACACCGTGTACCAGGGAGTGCTTCAACCCAACTTACTTTACCATTACTGCTTTACTTCTACTGGCAGGCTTGATGATGATAACTGCACTCTGATTTATAAAATTTTCATTTAAGGGACTAGATGATTTTACAAATGGCTAGTTTACTCCCAAGGACAACAAATGTACCTAAACATCAAATCAGAGGATTTTGGGGGGTTTTTAATTTTAAATTCAAAAAGGTTTTAGCACTAACTTACAATGGTTAGCACCTTAATGGTGAAATATCTGAAAATTTAATTCATTCTCTTCCCTTCTATAAATCCATAGCAAACCTGTTAGCTCTGCAAGAATTTCTCGGACAGAAAGGCCTCGAGTAAAGGTGAAACCATGAGCCCGGTAGGCTGTGATGAGGTGGTCCGTGGGATTTATGCCAGCCTCCAGGCCCACACAGCAGGCTTCCTGCATTAAAGGAAGAAGAAACCAACATGATACTTCATACTCATTTCTGGATAAAAAGATTTCTATTAGACCAAATATTATGAAACATTATGTTATGTGGGCTAAAACTCATTAGTAACTACAGAAAGTGACTTTTTTTTCCCCTTCAAAAACAGTGGAGGGTAAGGCCCTAATCAGAAGCCATAAACAATCCACAGATATGCCTGTACAATGAAAGATCCTAAGTCAGATGTGAATGTTAAAATACTGAGGGGATGTAACATGAAAACTGAGACTTGTTTTTTCTCAGAGAAATAAAACACTATGAAGCCTTAGCCCCTTATTTCCATTTGGCACCAACTAGCCGAAACCATAGCATGGCACCCTTCTGGACAGGCATACTGCCCCATTCAACCCTGGTCTGTCACCATTCCCCATGTTTTGTATATCCAATCATTTTCATTCATTGATCCTATCTAACTGGCCCCTATAGACATTTGAGTATGTAACCTTTGGCCTAAACCCACAAAACAACAAACCAACAAAATAACCTTTTCTCCTAGGAGTATACACAGTACAGGTGATTGCAATGTCAGAAAGTTTTGTTTTATTTTAAACAATACCTTTATTTTATTTATTTTTTGTATGAGGTACTGAGGATAGAACCCAGTACCTCACACATGCTAGACAAGTGATCTACCACTGAGCTATAGCCCCTGTCAGAATGTTTTAAATTAGGAAAATTCTAAGAATGCATACAGGAAATTGGCAATGTTTTATGTGAATGAATGCTTAACCTAAGCTTCACAGCAGGTTCTGGTATTCTACTTTTAATTTTAAATACCAACTTCAAATCCTTCTGAAAAAAAAAAAGTGAAAAATCAAAAAATAGGAACCTTACCTAAATAAACATGGTTTTATTAGAAACCTACCACTTACCTGACCATCACACAAGTGACAGAAACCACGAATGATTTTCTGTTTATAAAGCTGATCAGCCTTTAACTCCATTCGGCGCACAGTCTGCATCATCCTATAGTATTTGAGCCCATCCTCCCTGGTGAGCACTGTCGTGACAGGAGGGCCCTCTTCCAGCCGGTGAAGGTCACATTTCTGAAATGGAGCAAGGCAGTCATCCCCTAGTTACTATATTGCAAACACTGCTGACTCATTCTAAGATCCAACTTGGTCGCAAATAATACTGAATTCAAAAACCAGCAAAGAAGCATATCATCAATGCTTTATATTATTTCTGACTCTTTAAATCTATAAGCCACACCAGGCAAAGGGATGGGGCTTTGGAGGAAGGAAATTTTTCTAAGATTTTTTTTTTTAATGAAAACTCCTAGACGTCAACTGAGTTATACATTGAAAAATCAATTCTCAAAGAATCATCTAAGAACCTTCTTATTCGAATGTTTTACTGAGTCACATCCTAAAGTTTGAAATAAGTTTTATTATTTAAGCCTCCCTTCCCTGAAACATCAACAAACTGCTAAGAATAAATTCTTATTTTTGCCCAACTTCCCTGAACCTTTGATTCTGGAACATTTGGGAGAAAATGTCAAAAAAACGTAAGTATCAAAATGTTCTGAAGGTATAAAACTATATCAGAGTATATCTGTGGAAAAACTTATCACGAAGTAAAATACCTCTTACCTTAATTTCAAATGTAGCATCATTTGCAAAATTACGGGATGCCACTAGCACTCTGCTTGCCTAGAAGACAAAAATACACAAATCAGTACTTTTTTTAGTGTCAGTTATTTTAGAAAGTCATTATTATCATTGATCAATTATCAGGATGTAGTCTGGAATATAAGGGGACCCAACATGTTCATGGGCTTCTCTTCCATTCTATTCACTATGCTGGTATCCTCATCTTCCAAAATAAATCCATGCTTTGGCCAATCAAACATGATCATACCCCTCTCTAAAGACAAAGTGAAAGATGGCAAAAACCAAACCCATACATTTGATCACTTTGTTTTAAAAAAAAAAAATTACAGTGGGAATATAATGAAATTAATGGCCAAAATGAAGAGACTGTGGGCTTTATACTATTTTAAGTCATAACCTCATATCCTCATCTGGAGGTTAACTGTTAAAATTATATTTCAAATAAAACTTGGCGCAGTCTGGCTGGGCACAAAATCACGAGCCACTCAAGCAGGAACAAAACTTTATTTTTTGAAACTGCCGCCAATGTCCGGTACCGCCCGGGAAGATTTTCGATCCACCCACGTGGCCTCCTCCCGCACCAGCAGCAAGCTCTCCTCCTCCGGAACTCCCTCCTACTGTACTTCCCCAACCAATGGGAACTCTCCAGGAGTCCTGTAGCCGGCCTAGGTGAACAGCAGGAGTCCAATATCCATATGAATGCAAATCTTAACATAATCATATCATCTCAATGGCTAGCTGGCGGCACCTTTCGACCAAAAATGCCATGCATCATATACTTGGCTCTTAGCAAAAACTATTGGCACTATTCAAAGTATGAAATGAGTACATTAGTGAGAAATATACAAGATGGAACCAAAGATATATTTAGGCACTGACTTAGAAACAATAGACTTGAGCCAACAGTTTTATAATTTGAACAGCCTAAATCTTGGGTGGGCTCCTCCTGAGGCCCAAGAAGGGAGAAATGTTCTCTAAAACAGTGTTTCTTTCTTGATGTTTGGGTAGCTGTCACCGTTTGGGGGTAATGATTTCTTCCTACTTTTACAAGGGAACAGAGCTGTTCACAGCAAAAGTATTCTATGTGGTGGCTAACATTCAGGTTAGATTTCAAAGATACTGTATTATATTAAACAGCCACTTTCTACCACATTTTCATACACTTACATGTAAACCAGCATACATTCTTTTTATGGAGATCTTAAGCACATTCATCAGATCCCATAAAACACACACCTGACATGTAATACAGCATTTGTTTTTTACTATCTAACTCTAGCACTGGACTTCTTTTGGTAAGAAGAGTTAAGAATGATGTGCTATGTGGACCTCCAAATGAACAAGCCAAGAGGCAGAAAGCTATTATCCACTCATCTTTTTACTTGTCAATATATAGCAGTTCCTCCTTATCTGCAGGGGTTACACATTCCAAGACCCAGAATAGATGCCTAAAACCACAGGTAGTACTGAACCCTACATAGAGCACTGTAATAGTGAGACAGTAGATTTTATAAGCAAGAGGGCTCCTAAGTGACTAACAGGCATGTAGCATATACTAAGTGTATCTTGGACAAAGGGATGATTCACATCCTGAACTGCATGAGATTTCATCATACTACTCATAAGGGTACATAGATTAAAACTTCTGAACTGCTTATTTTTGGAACTTTCTGTTTAATATTTTTTCAGGCTACAGCTGACCACAGATAACTAAAATCAATGAAAGCAAAAACACAGACAAGGAGGGATTACTGTACCACTATCTGATAAAGCAACAAACAAACAGGCCAATGACACATACAAAAAACTCTAAATACTAGAAATAAATGCTTCAGTTAAACAGAGGTAGAGTCCATTAATATATCTCAAAATGAAGAAAATTTAGAAATTAGTGAAAAAGTAAAGCTGAGGGGTGAGGCAGCAAAAAAAGCTGATGTTTGACAGTCATGAAACAGATATGGATTTTGGGTCATTAAATTATTTTTCAGAGCCAAAACTATCTATTGTATTGAAAACTAAATCTCCAGATAAAACTACAGGAACTACAGTTTTGGGAACAATTTAAAAGTAGAGATCAAACCAGGTGGCAATGGTAACAAAAAGCAAATTCTTTCTCAATCATAAAGTCAAAACAATGAAAAATGATAAACTGTGCTACATAAAATAAAGAACAGGAAGGGCAAAAACTGTAATTGCCAGAAAACTAATTTATCCCCCTTTTTCAATATTAAGAACCTCAAAAATAAGCAGGACCACTGATACAATGGGTGAAAGGGGCAAACATATGGCTAAAAGCCATATCAGAAATGTGAGTGTATCATATTTTTAACTGAGATTTCTTTTTTTAAAATATTTTTTTAGTCGTAGTTGGACACAATATCTTTATTAAATTAATTTTTTATGTGATGCTGAGGATCGAAACCTTGCATGTGCTAGGCGAGCGCTGAGCCACAGCCCCAGCTTAACTGAGATTTCTTAAAAGACAACTACCATTCATTTTCTCTAGAGAGCCATAAAAATATTCTCTTTTAAATGGGATTCT
>NW_026000249.1:8771159-8852644 GCF_001458135.2 Marmota marmota marmota | reverse complement strand
GATTGAATCCAGGGCCTCAAGTATGCCAAGCATATGCCTTTCCACTGAGTTGCACCCCCAACCCCTAAAGGGATTCCTCTTTGACATAGACCCAGCCTATTCAATAAAATGAAAACTAAGTTCCTAAATGCATAGGATTCATTTAAGTGAAGGTCGAAATATAGTTCAAAAATTTCAGATTCTACCAGTGTAAATTAAAAATGTTTCCTACTTCTCAAGAAGCCAAAAGAATGTTGGTAATATACATCTCACAATGCACACCTGTAATCCCAGCAGCTCGGGAGGCTGAGACAGGAGAATCACAAGTTCAAAGCCAGCAATAGTGAGGCCCTAAGCAACTCAGTAAGACCCCGTCTCTGTCTCTAAGTAAAATACAAAATAGGGCTGGGGTTGTGGCTCAGTGGTCAAGTGCCCCTGAGTTTAATCCCTGATTAAAAAAAAAACAAAAAACAGAAATGCAAACAATAAAACAAAGAATAAAAAATTTAATGCAATTCAGTCTTCTTCAGGAAATTATAACTTCAACTATCAATCTCATTAAAAAATAAAATCAGGATCTTCTAATTCATTTCAAAGTTTCATGCCAAACACTATGAGACAATGTAATCTATAAGCCTGAGATAAATCTCCATAGCTCCCTGTTTCAAGAGGGAATGGCAAACAAAGAGAAGAAAAAGTGAAAAGATGAAAGAAACATGCAGAGTCCTGGGAGGGAAGACAAGGGAATTAGTTTTAGGCAGAGTGTCACAGCTATCATATCAATTGCCTAACCTTTCTCCTTCCCTTCAAGGGGTAGATGATATGACTCTAGTTACACAAGTTTGCCGAATTTGGACAAGCCACTACTTACCATTTGTCAGTTCTTTGTGGGGAAAGGCTTCTTACATGTATAATATAAAAAAGTAAACCTTAATCTATTTTGTATTATTTATACTGAAATGAAAAAGACATTCACTCATATGAAGAATTACAAAATGTAATAAAAGCCTACACAGTAAGAATTTATTGCTCTAACCTTTAAAAAGATAAGGGCAAAACTTTTAGTTCTTGCTAAATTTAGAAGCTCTAGGAATGGTTCCTAATTAATCAGCGCAGGACAAGTACAACTAACAGAGAAAACTAATTATCTGAAGAGTTGACACCACCAAATGGGAAGATAACTGAGCATTTTCTAAGGTGACTTAGAAAATCTGGAATTAAACTTTCTTACTCTAAGTTTAGGAGAAAAAACCTGCAAATAAGAGAAACAATAAATTTTACTTTCAGAATACTAAACCTCCATCAAGCATCTAACAGCAAAGAGTTAAGGATATTTCTGAGCTTCTACTACTAGTATTGCCCTCTATCAACAGATATCCCCAAAGAGGATGACACTTCTTAAAAGCAGAAACTCTTTTAGAAAGGTATGAAATTTAGCATTTATTAGTTTGAAGTTCCAATTCAACTTCTTAAAACCTTTTAAGAAGGTTATCATGGGGTTATTGTGAGGGTATGGAAGTAGGAAGGATAGTAGAATGAATCTGACATTATTACTCTATATACATATATGATTACTTGACCGGTGTGATTCTACATCATGTACAACCAGAAGAATGAGAAGTTATACTCCATTTATGTATGATATGTCAAAATGCATTCTACTGTCATGTATAACTAATTAGAACAACAACAAAAATATCAATAAACACTGAATATATCACACATAACATTAACAGGAAGGTGGGCTTCCAGTTACAATTCAAATGCTAATACAGTATCTGATTAACTCATTTTGTCCCATCAGCCCAATTGTGGAACACTTATAAAAATATAGTATGCAATATATAGCTACATAATAAGATCATATTAAAATATAACAATTATGTTAACAATATGTATAATCTCTAGATTGATATTCAACCTATTTTAATGCACCTGTGTCAATTTTGTTGAAATAATCTCAGACCTGAAAACCTGGGACTTAATGGGTTAATCAAATCGTGTTTTGTCATTTCTCAATGGGATTCCTAGAGCAGCCCACTTCCTACATTTTGAAATCTTTGCCCATAAGGCCCAGAGCAGCATTTAGTCCTGGGGAAATTACTAGAACCAGAATTACAAGTCAAAGCTTGGGACAGTTATATCAACAAACACTATCTTACTTTGCCTAAGGGTCAAAACGCTAGAAGCTTAGGTATGAGGAACATGTAAAAGCTGGGGCCATAAATAGTCTTAACCTTAACACCTACCCTCTTAAGATCACTTCTGTTTTCTTAGCTACTTTTACTCTAAGCCTCTGTGTGTTTAAGGGTAAAGGCAGTTTCCTCTCTGGGCTCTCCCTGACTGCTCTCAAGTAACTGCCAAGAAAAGCTCCAACGTAGAGAGAAAGGGAGGAAAATTTGTTTTTGGCGAGTCTGACCCTGTTTGAACCCTCATCAGAGCCGAGTGCATGTGTCTAACAAATGTATACCAAATTGGGCACTCCATAAAATAACAACTGTATTCAACACATATGTGCCAGACACTATTCGGAAAGGTTTAGGCAAGGTTCATTCCTTGAATCCTCCCGATGACCCCACGAGGAAAGTACTCTTTTGTTGTCGTTCTTTTTAGTTATTCATGACAGTAAAATCCATTTTGATATAATTATACAAGCATGGAATATATCATATTCTAATTAGGATGCTAGTCTTGTGGATGTACACGCTGGTGAGATTCACTATGGGGAAAAGACTCTTATTATCTCCTTTTTAAATAAAGAAACCAGCCACCAGGACGTCGGGGGAGGAAAAAAAAGTTTTTTGTGCTTCCCTAAGGTCACAAGAGTTAGTAAACGGTGAGAACGATATTCGAACCGAACAACTCAAGTCTCCGCATTCCAAGCTCTTTACTATTAGGCACTACACAGCCTATCGATCAAGAACAATGAAATTACTAAAACTTGACATGAGTGGAGTCAACTGGCGACCAGAAGTCCTAGGCTCCCCATTTCCATGTCCTGTAAACAGGGGCTGGCAATCCTCCAGCACTCCTCCTGCTCGGCCGGCAGAGCCGGGCCGAGGGGGGAGCGGGAGAGGAGGNAGGCGCCGCGCCGGTCTGCGAACCAACCAGAACGGCTCCCAGACGTTCTGCCCCGCCCACCCAGAAGGCTCGAGGCCGCTTGTTAAATATCAGCATCAGAACGGGCGGGGCTGTGGGCTCCTCCGGTCACCACGCGGCGGAAAGTTGAGGCGGCGGGGACCCGAAGGCGCCTGCGTGAGAAAGTGCCCGCTCCCCGGAGGCGGGACCTTCTCCTTGCTATCTGCACTACCTTCTGAAGGGTGGTAGTTGTGCAGGCTAGTGCTACGGTACTCTTAGTCCTGCCAGTGATGCAACTTTGCAGCCTTGACTCAGTACACAAGATGATGAAGGTTAGCCACATGGGGCCAAATGACAGAACATCTAGTTTCTATAAATGGTTATGCCACTGACTTGCTTTTAAAGATCATGTGACAGTTTTAAAATGCTGCCCTGTTTACTTGAGGATCCAAAAATCAATTCCCCAGCTATATGTTGCGAGTTGACCACATATTATAGGAACAAGAGTTCAGTCTTAGTGCTTATTCTGAATTTGTTAGCTTTTGCTTCTTTTGGTGGGACTCTGAATTGTGGACAACAGCAGATTGGATATGTGCATTAAGCTTGGAAAAAGCAGACGCCTATATTTTTGTGTTGTGGTTACCCCAACGCTATAAAGATTTAAAACATAGGACTTAATGAAAACAATGAAGGGAAATGTGTGGATCATTTGAGTTTAGACCACTGTGTTAGGATAGGCTGGGTTATGTCGTAGTATCAATTAACCTCAAATTATCAGAGGTTGATTTTCCACTCAAACATGTGTCAAACATGGATTGGGCAGGAACTCTTTCCATGATATCACTCACTCAGGAAACCAGGATGGAAAGTGCTGTCGGGAAATAGCTCAGTGAACTATGTCATCCAGGGAGCCATGCTGTCTTCAACAAGCTAGGTCTCTAGTAGGGGTAGAGGAGGGCTCTTTGGGGATTCAGTCTCAGGTCAAGGGGCAGGGACCGCTTCTGAGATCTTCTGTTTCAATTTCCTTCAGTGTTCTCTTTACCTCTTCTCCCTCTCTTTTCCAATGCTCTATTATTTGAAAGATAAAATAAATGCAGATAGTTGTTGGTTTTAGAATAAAATAAACAGCTACAAATCCTTTGCAAAAACATAATTGAATAAATAAATTGGGAAGAAGGAATAACTTTTCATTACAGAATTCCAATTAAAATTAATGTAAAAGATGCTGGAAATAGAAAATCAGCATTTGGCAAAGATCACAGTTGCTGTTGCAGACAAGAATTAACATGGATAGAGGCTAAAATTAGTGGATGAAAGTATGATGAAAAAACAAGACATTTGCATAATCTCAAAATATCTCCTGACAGGAAATTTATTCATTACAAAGGTTAAAATAGTAATTTTGCAGTGGAAAAACAAGGGAATCCATTTTTTTTTTATAATGACCAAGACATTTTCTTTGTGCTCTTTCTTTGCAGAAATTGCAAAGCCAAACTTGGAAGCAACCTTGAAAGTGAGGGTGCTTTAGGAAATTGTGTCAGGTGGTGACAGGTTAAGGTTGTAGTTATTAACTATAGGCTAGAAGTAAAGTTATATGGGCTAGAATATTCACAAAGGTTTCCTGCATCTGGAGGGGAGGCCAGGAAGATGAAGAAAGAATTGCATAAGGCACAGATCTGAGGAAGAGAAAGTCTTTTAAGAAAAGAGGACTCCTTATCTTGAGTGAAATTGGAGACAAAGGACTCTGCTTCACCCCCACCCCAGAACTCACTAGTTTACATTGTGCTTCTCTGGGTGAAGCTCGGATTTAGATTAGAGATCCTGAAATGTGCCTTTGACCCTTTCCTTTGCAAATTACCCAAAAAGATATTCAATCAAGCCGAACTTCAAGGCAAATTCTGATCCTTAACATGCATTTGGTTTTCTGGTTCCAATCACTCCAGTGAATGAATTAAAATAAAACAGTCACATACATGTCATAAAAGTCTGCAAATATCTGTGAATGTCTTTGATGTGCTAGGCACCATGCTGGTGGAAGGATTATGCCTAGGGGCCTTTTCATCTTTGGAACCATATAAATGCTTTACATAACCACAACAAACAATAACATAAAAATGGAAATGAAATGCAACAAACCAGTTTAATCATATATCAAGTTGCTGACATAACCCTACACAGAATGACCTCACATTATTTAACACCACAGAAATGTGACTGTGCCTCCTCAGTGGGATGTATCCTTAGGACAATACATACTAACTGTCCCCAAAAATCTTTGTTTTCAGTTATCAGTGCTCTTATTATTATTTTTGGTGCTGGGGAATGAACCCAGGGCCACCCAAGCCCTATCAGGGTTATTATTATGTGAGACTACATACATAGATACACATATACACGAAGTGTATACATGATTATGTTAATGTCATCAGGAACCAGGATTTTCAGCCTAAAAGAGACACGAATAGGAAATGCAAGAAGTTAAAGCCTAGAGGTCCTGAATTTGAATTGCAAACACCAGTATAAACTCCTGATTATTTTCCCCTTAAAATATATATCTCCAAGGCTGAGATGAGCTCATTGGTGGAGTGCTTGCCTAACATGCACAAGGTTCTGGGTTCAATCTCCCGTTCTGCAGAAGAAAAAAAAACTATATATATATATATATATATATATATATATATATATATATATGGAGACACATATATAGTGGCATATATCTATAGTGGTATATATCTATAATTACATATATATAGACATATATATCTCCTAACTCTCTCCTCTGAAAATGTTATAGAGTAGAGCTGGGGACTTCTGGGAAACTGAGGCAATGTGAAGCCCTCCCTTTAAATTCTGATTCTTGCAGTCAACTCAGATTTCAGACATGCCACTCAGAGTAACAGGAATGAATTTATGGATAGGAAAGGGAAAGGGGATACTCTCATGGGAGAGAGTGGGTCCTCTCAGAGAAGAGAGGGACAGTGTGCGCCTCCTGTACTCTAGTTTTATTGGGGATCCCAAGGAAGTTTCTAGAGAGTCCCACCCAGGTCCACTTGTTGACATTTGATTGACAGCAGAATGACATTAGACTTTTAAGTACCCACTGGTATGGCAACTCTAGGTCACCTTGATATGCTGACTGGTTCTAATTGGATTATCAAGCATGGATTTGTATAGTTTTTATGGTTAGGAGGAACTATGCTTATCTTCCAGGATCTGGTCTGTGAAAAGAGCCACAAAATCTCTCCCTTCAAATTAATTGTGTTCCTCTTATCAACTTTATTTCCTGCCTGCATTTCCTTGAAGTCAACAGGTAGTTTGCTAGGGAATGGCATATTTTATCCACCTAGGCCAGACAGGGCTGCAGGTAAATTGTTGTTGTTTTTTTTTTTTTTTTTTGACAAAGAAAGCATGTGGGGGTCAGTACAGTTGGCCCATTTGATAGAATGATTCTCTTAACTTCATGTTTCCACCATCCTCATCTGTCTATCCCCTAACATTTCCCCCTTAAGGACTTTGGGCCTCTAAATTCTTTTAGGGTATTTGAGCACTGACTCATCCTTGCTACTCCCTGCTGAAAGGGGGCTATGTCTAGAAACTAAGTTCTTGTTCTTTATCAGGTGGTGCATGAAATTATGGGTATTTAGGATCAGGGCACTCTAGAGGTCCATGGTGGCAGTTGGTGGGTCACTGGATAATGTGTACATAGGTCAGGGATCATGCTAAGACAACAATAAATAAGAAAGCAAAGCATTATTTTTTTGCAAACAATTATCACAAAAGCAATCAGTATTATTGGTTGGTCTCTGAAAACCATGAAGATGGAACTCCTTAAAGATTTAGGTGGGATCCACATGCCACTGATTTACTGATTTGTTATGGAGACCAGTTAAGGCTTTAGAAACACTAGTAGAGTTGTTAGAAACATATATGCAACATTAATTTTTATAATGTCACGGATGTCCCCATGAGCTGTAGTTAAAATATCTAATGCCATCTGACTTTTGTAAAATACCTTTATATTGGCATTACTTCTGTGTTTAGTAAAGATCCCTTTATCTGTGTCATTTAGGGCTTTCTTGGTAAAGTTAAGACTTGGATTCCTCTTCCTTCAAAGTAACTTGGGTTCCTCTTATCAACTTTATTTCCTGCCTGCATTTCCTTGAAGTTAACAAGTTTGCTAGGGAATGTGACATATCCTGTCCACTTAGGCCAGGGAGGGCTGCAGGTAAATTGCTTTTTGGCAAAGAAAGCATATGGGGGTCAGCACAGTGGTAAAATAATTTTATAGAATGATTCTCTTAACTTCATGTTTCCACCATCCTCATCTGTCTGTCCACGTTACATCTTTTAGACCAATATGAGTAATAAATATTGGGGCTAGATAATCATACTAGCAAACAGAGAAACACATATCAAACTTGTCTATGCAGGAGGTTAGGAAGATTTGTATCATGTTGACTCCAAAAAAACCAAAAAAACAAAAAACCTTGTGATACTGAAAGTCTTTTGTGATAGTTATCAGGCACTCCCATCTAAGAAACCTTCCTTTATAGCCTCCAGCTTTACTTACTTTTGGTGGGGCTGACACAAGTGTACATATTAAGTTACATTAAAAGTAAAAGAGTCATAGTCTTTCCTATTAAATGTCCATGTATAGATGTGCTTTGGTTATAACTCTCCTGCCAGGTGTTTAAGAACAAGTTGGTCAAAATTGTCTTTTGTTTCTACCTACTGTTAAGAGTCAGTTGAGATTCCTCAGGGGGTCACTTTTGGGGACATGTATGAAGCCTCTTGGCTCCTTTAGCTTTTCTCTACCAGTGGTGTCATGTGCCGGGATGGGTCAAGGTCTTGCTGACCACATGTGGCTTCTCTTAGAAGCATCAGAGACATTTCCCTCTCCAGTGACGCTCTTCTTTGAAGCATGTACACTGGTTGGCTTCCTGTTCACAAGGCCCAAGGCCCATACAGGAGTTCCAGCTGACCTTAAAGAGCAAGTGCCAAAATATTGGCTACCTTTTCCTTGGCCCTTTTGCTTCCTTGAATTTGGTCTCCAAGTTTTGGTTTTAAATACCCAGCAGGCCAGTTTCACCAGTCTTGAAGTAGGAGTACTGAGTTTTAACTTTAATGTCTATAATTTTTACAGTTACTTACCCCTTCCATTTAATTGGGATAAGTATTAGTACTGGAAGTCAGCCTTATATCCTCTGTCCTATGAGTAATGGCCTATTATATCAAATTAACTCAAGTTGTTATATTAGAAGTTGTACTTCTGCAAAGCACAGATAGACAACAGTTATAAGATTTACAAGGAAAATACAAAATGGAATTAACAAGAGCAAAAACATTCAGTTTGTATAATAGCTATGAACCAAGAAACATAATTGTTATAATCCGAAACCTTTACTTAGTTATATATCATATCCCCTGTTTATTTTAAGATCACAGCAATCTTTACAACAAGAATCTAACTTTTGAATTTAACTTTAAATGAACTTAAGTCTAGCCTACTTTGGAGTCATCCTAACATGGAATAAGGTAAGAGGCAGAGTCTTAACTTAGGTGAGGTAGCCTCTTGACAAATAAAAGACTTTTTAAAAAGTCTTTTATTTTTGAAGCTGATCTTTGCTTCTTTCTTAAAGACAATTTTACAAAGTTCTCATATATTTTTCCCAAGTTTATATGAATATCAGTCAACAATGCAACATTACATCTGAAAGATGAATCAAACAAAAGCTAAGAGAGCTCCTAACTTCTTTTTATATAAAAGTGGCAAAATGTTTTCATGTTCCACATTGTCAACCTTTAAATAAACCAGGCTCACCTTATTACCTTCCAAAAATACATTTAAATTTCCTTCTCAGTGTAAAGAGTAACACAAAATTTTATACATATCACTTATTTGATGACAGGTTATTTTATCTAATTACAAAACATTAAATAGCATAAATAAATCCCCAACTAAATTTTTTATTTCTATATAAGTCTGAAAGGGACTTATATAGAAATATCGCTACAAAAAACCTTGGTTTGGAGAACACCAGCTTGGTAAAGTGCTCGCCTAAGCTTTACATTTTAAAAGACTTGTATACTTGGAGGCCAGGAAAACATCTAATATACAAAAAGAGCCAGCAATAGTTAACATCACAATTACATTTATGTCCTTATATTAACCAAGTTTAACTTTTTTAAAAATATTTTTTAGTTATAGTTGGGCACAATACCTTTATTTTTTTTATTTGTTTATTTTTATGTGGTGCTGAAGATTGAACCCAGCACCTTGCATATGCTAGGCGAGCACTCTACCACTGAGCTACAACCCCAGCCCAAGTTTAACTTTTAAAGAAAAACTTAGAATCCATAGTGTAGCATAATAATCTAAAAGGACAGTTAGTTGTTTGTTTATTCAGAATTGTACAAACCCTAATTGCTTTAAGACTAGTTCCTCTAAACAATAAAACCTAACAGACACAAGAAATTATCTTGATAGATATCAGGTTAATGTTTTAAAAAACCTTGTTACTTCAACTCATATAGAATTAAATTCTGGTTTATGTCAGTACATTAATATTCGACCTTAGGAAAAAAGGCTTAAATAACTTCAATTGATTGTGTTAATTATAATCAATCACACACAAACTTTTAGAGATTTATCCTCCATAAACCTTGTATAATTAGACATGCTATAACTTCTTTACTTTATCATATAAAATACTTTCTCATCCAGATACATTTTCCTTCTAATTTCCATACTAAAAGATATTCCAAACCTGTAATTGTCTTATGTCTATTTTGTCCAGTTGCTGACTCTTAAATTTACATTCTGAATCAATCCTTATGAAGTTTCTGAATTTAGATAAATTACCCCATAAGATAAAATACTTTGTTTTTTATAGTATTTTAATTGAAACAGAGCTGAAACCTTTTGTACTATTTGCATATAGAATTATGCTTATTAGAATTTTAAGTCTTAGTAAGCTTGCTTTTAGAGAAGACCCAGAAATAAAACAATCTTAAACTTTTTTCATTTACCAATTTATAAAAACACATTTAATAAACCAAAATATATATACCTTCTGAAATTCAAGAAATTAAGAGTACTTGATTTTATATTTAGCAGTTGATATTTTAGCATTTGAATTGGAAAATTAGTCAGATATCTCCTCTAACAAACATGTTTATGAGAATTAATCCCATTTATGCCAAATATAATTTAGTCATTTTTAAATGTAAAAACCAAGATATCAGACAAATATAGTTAACAGTATAAGCCATCTCTTTTTTCTGAAGAAAAATCCTAGAAGCAATGGGTATTACACTCTAAACACGTTTATAGAAACCAACACTCTGTTAATTGCCTGACCACCTATACAAATATGTGTGTTAGTAATTTTGAAGACATCTGTACTCTTATCCATTTACCCAATTTAGATGAACTAAAAGGCATTTGGATTCATTCCTTTTTTTTCTTCTTCTTCTTGTAAAATTTAATTTATGAGTGTTTATTTGTCTGTATGCCAATTTTGGTACCACATAAGTGATATATAGATGAGGAAATGTATATAGACACACATACAATACACAGGTGCACACAATTTACATGAAAAACGATAAGAAACAAAGATTTTTGAGCTTTCCCTTTAGTAATTTGACCTCCGAATGAAGAAAGCAGGAAAAACAGGTAGAGGGGTTTAAAAAAAAAACCCCTATAGTTAGATAAAACAAGACTGATCAAAACAAATATATTAATTTAGGCGTGCAGGATTCAATTGTGAAAAAAAAACAAAAAACTATGAGCTGAAAAACATGGAAGTTCTATTTAAAAAAAAAAGTCACAGCTGTAATTACTCTAGTAAAGGAGCACATGGGACATCTTTATCAAACCAGAGTATACTTTGGGATTAGAGTCAGTGCAAATATTTAAAGAATGTGGGAGGCTGTGAAATCCTCTGGTAAATGTTCTCAAGGTAAAGATGACTTGTACCTGTGGGATCGGTCCATTTTCCTTTCTTATACCCAATTGGAAAGAAGAGGAAAACTTCAGGAAGTAGCATGTCCCGATATTCCTGGGTCCATCACACTCCATTACAAAGCTGGTCTATCAGGCTCCCTTGCAGGGCTGACCCCTGCAGCTTGGGGCAATGCCTGTATGATCTCAGGGCAGAATGCAGACCTCTTAAGCATCCTTAAAAGGTCCAGGACCTAGTCTAGCTGGCCTTTCCAGGTTCCCTCCGTCTCTCTCTCCTATTCTCTAGTATTAGGGAGGAATTTAGCAGAATCCCAGAGAAAGAACAGATAAAACAGTCATTTATGTTCCACAGCAGCTTGGATTTAAAAGTGACACTTTTTTCCCCCTCTGGTCTCAACCTGATTTGGGCACCTGCTCATGTGGCTTCCATTTTTAGATGGGTATCAGGCAGCTAAAGAGTAGGAAAAGCTGCCACAGGAAGCAAAATCTCATACATAGGACACTTCTGACCATTTTTTCTTCTCCCTTTTGTAACAGTCTCATATGGTGTAGTGTTATAGCTATTTTTCCCTTTAGGGACCATTTTTCTATTCTTCCAACTGGTGATCAGGCCAGGTTTAGATGCAGAAAATTATCAGGCATCTTCTTTTTTCTCAACTGCAATTAGGTCATCCCCTGGTATCATTTTTGAGGATGAGGCTCTCCTCTGAATGAAAAAATAAATGAAAGAGAACAGAACATGGGTGCCTGCACTAAGGAAACTGTCTCTTTGGCTAGGGGACATCTTCCTGATCCTGAAGCCTCTAGTGTCCCTCTCTTCCTTCCATGACCTCTGGCTGGGGCCTCACTCAGAATGGAGGATACTAACTTCTTGATAACTCTTTAATTTAGTGGAGGACATTTGCAAGGTAGTTGTCCCTTTAAAATTTGTCTTACATGTTTTATTTGTCCTTTTGGGTTCTCATACTCACAGGACCATGATTTCATACTATGCTCCTCAATTTGAAGTGGGAGGCAAGCCTACTAGTGCTCTGGGTGATGTCCCCACTAGAGAATATAAATAATTTGGCTCTTTGAACCAGGAGACATAAGGGGTAGTATAATTGAGTGAGACAGAGCTTCTGGTCTTTTTCTTGCCAGATGAGGAGGGTACAGAAGAGGTGTCTTGTCAGAGTCTAGACAAAGCAGTCTAATTTAAAAGCTGGAGGAGCTCCATCTTGAGAATCTCTCATACTGAGTCCCTGTTTAAGAGGTGGACAGAAGGGACAGACATGGGATAGAAGTACTGCTGAAGAGGGAGAGATTGCTTGGCTCACACTCTAGGGATCAATGGGTCACCTCTTTCTGAAAGACCTCAGATCAGACTAAGACTTCATCTCAGGATCCAAAATTCATTAGGTGGTGCCCTCTACCATTGGGCCAAGTTAATCAGAAAGAGAGAGACAGAGAGTGGTTCATATTTGGTACCCTTGAGGGCTTTCGGGGTCAGACTCAGGATATGAGAACTTCATGCTGCACTGGGTAGTGGCTCCAGCCAGCCACCTCCAGTTGTCTCAAGCCTTCTCCTGTTCCACGCACCAAATTTCTCCCACAGAAAAGAAACAGAAGCAAGTCAGGACCGACATTCCCAACACCTGGGTAAAGGGGGATTGGACCCACCTGCCCAATAAGCCTGTGACCTGAGTCTTAAGATGGCCAGCCGTCTTAATCGAGTTTAATTGGCTGACAGGTGCTCAATGTTTAAAGAGAGTTTGTCTACTAAGAATAAAGCACAGAGAAGAGAAATGAGAACTCCCTTGTCCTTTTAACTTGCCCTTTTGTAGATCCTATATAGTGCAGGCTGCAAGCCTCTCCAATTTCCTTCTGGGTTCTTACCTCGTAAATTTGAAGAATAAAATCCAAGGATGATGATGAAGAGGAAGAGTGAACACAGCACCAAGAATCAGAGGTGGAGAACAGAGTTTCAGAAAAGGCCGAATAAAAAAAGCAACCAGAAAAGAATTGGGGAAATTGAAGATAATAACCAATGATAATCGTTAAAAACTAGGCAGAAACACCAAATATTACAGAGCTGGGGCCTTCCAAGAAAGGAAGGCAATACAAAGACCACCCCTTCCAAACCTGAATTCTTGTGATCAAGTCAGAAAAATTTCAGACATGTTGCTTAGAGTAACAGGAATGAGTTTATTGAAGGAATAGGAAAAGGGAAAGGGAACACTCTCAAAGGAGAGAGTGGGTTCTCTCAGAGAGGTGAGGGACAGGGTGCCCCTCCTGCACTCCGGTTTTACTGGGGATTCCAGGGAAATTTCCAGAAAATCCTACCCAGGTTCACCTGTTGACATTTGACTGACAGCAGAATGATGGCACACTCACTGCTTCAACCTTGCCCATGCTGACCAGTTCTAATTGGATTCTTTTTTTTTTTTTTAACTGTTTTGAAACTTTTATTTATTTATTTTATGTGGTGCTGAGGTTTGAACCCAGTACCTCATGTGTGCTAGGCAAGCACTCTACCACTGAGCCACAACTCCAGCCCTCTAATTGGATTCTCAATCATGCATTCTTATGGGTTTCATTGTTAGGAGGTGTCCCTAACCTAGATGGGCAGGAATGAAGGGACAAGAGACACAGAAGGATGACAGCAAGACAGGACTTCTGATCAAGCTGCAAATTTTTATTGTTCACACAGGGGTATTTATGTGCTGGGGATAGGAAAGCTCTCTTATCAGCAATTGCTGGATGTGGGTGGTAAAACTGCCAGCTGATGATCCTGATAACTGCAGGATGTTCCAGGGAGATAGGTAGCTGCAGGATGTCTCCCAGGGGGCTGTCAGGCTAGTCTTTGAAGGAGAATTTCCTTCTAGTCCCTGACAAGGAGGAATTACCCTTATTTTATGGGATCTGGTCTGTGAAAAGGGCCACAAAATTTTTCCCTTCAAAGTAACTTGTGTTCCTCTTATCAACTTTATTCCCTGCCTGCATTTCCTTGAAGTTAACAGGTAGTTTGCTAAGGAATGTGACATATCCTGTCCACTTAGGCCAGGCAGGGCTGCAGGTAAATTGCTTTTTTGGCAGTGGGCCCAATTTATAGAATTATTCTCTTAAACTCATGTTCCCACCGTCCTCATCTGTCTTTCCCCTAATAGAAAGACCTAGAAGCAAAGACCAGCCCATTCCAATAGCAATTATTCTGAAAACTCAGCACCACATAAAATAAATAAATAAAAGTTTCAAAACACAATTAAAAAAAAAAAGAATCCAATTAGAACTGGTCAGCATGGACAAGGTTGAAGCGGTGGGTGTGCCATCATTCTGCTGTCAATCAAATGCTAAAGGAAAAGAATGAAGAATTAATGCTGCCTTTTCTGTACAGTCTGAATTTCAAGGTAAACAAGTAGTTGATGAGAGAGAGAGTTCTTTACAGGACAGTTGCCACTAGTAAATATAAAAAAAAGAATCATGGGGCTGGGGTTTTGGCTCAGTGGTAGAGCGTTTGCCTCACATATGTGAGGCACTGGGTTCAATTCTCAGCACTGCATATAAATAAATGAATAAAATAAGAGTCTATCAACAACTAAAAATATATATTTAAAAAAAGAAACATGGAATGTTTGGCTCACACTCTAGGAATTAATGGGTCACCTCTTTCTGAAAGACCTAAGAAGATCATGGATCCAACTTGTGCCTTCTGCCCCAATAGAAGATGAAGTGGCTTTATATCCTGTGAAATGTTCTTGTCTCAGGATCAGACCAGCATCCCCTCAACCCTGTTTCCTGCCAGCTTACAGGGATGCAATAATTATGATAAAAAATGGAGGAAACATTACAGGAACAGATGACTTGGTGTCTTTAATTAACAAATGATAACATTTGGAAAAAAAAAAGGAAGGGGGAACTGTCATATTAAAGGAGATTTATTAACCAAATACAATGGGTGTATCTTGGTTGGATCCTGACTCAAACAAAGCAAGTGTAAAACACAGATTTATCAGGTAATTTGGACAATTTTAACACTGACTGGATGTTTGATGGTATGAAAAATGTTCTTGTGTCCAAATGTCATCAAATTCCTCTTATTATACAGATACATACTGAAGTTTTTTTTGTTTTCTTTTTTTAATTTTTTTTAAATGTTTTTAGTTGTAGATAAACAAAATACCTTTAGTGATTTATTTATGTGGTGCTGAGGATCGAACTCATGCTAGACGAGAGTTCCACCACTGAGCCACAAACCCAGTCCCTGGTTTTTATTTTGTGGTACTGGGGGTGAAACCTGTGCCAGGCGCTCTACCACTAAGCTACACCCCAGATCCCACATATATAAGAGTAACTTTAAAGCAACCCAGCAGTAAGGGTGGCAGTGTTTGGGTAGTTTGTAGGATTCATACAGAAGCAACAAGATAGACCATAAGCTGTTAAAGCTGGGTGATGCCAACATAGGGATCCTTTGTACTCTGTTGTATATATTTGAAAATTTCTCTTAACGAAAAGAGTAGAACAAATATCAGACATCAATGATTAAATCTTCAATATTAACCTATTAAGTTGATTTAAGAAAATCCACATTCTGATTTTTTGGCATTTGCTTACATAGAGCACATGGAAGCTACTGAAGGACTTGCTTAGGTTGGGCAGTTGCAAGCAATTCATTAACATTCATCTGTCAATCAATACGTATTGAGCACATCCTCTGAGCTAAGCTCTGGAGAGATGGGAGTCTGTGGTGCTGTGCTGGTGTGGAGCCTGTGGTTTGGTGGGCAGGGGAGGTAGGGGCAATCATTCAACAGAGTAACTACGTACATAATTAGCACAATTACATAATGTAATGAACATAATTAACCCTTTTCAATTGTATTATGGACAGTCAGGGGCTGGGGGTGGTCCAAAAAAGTGGAGTATCTCAATCTGTGCTGGGTAATTTAGAAATGAGAGACATTCATTTCTCACAGTCTTGCAGGCTGGGAAGTCCAAGTTCAAGGCGCCAACACTTCTTGCTGTGTCCTCATGTGGTAGAATTGGTAGAATGGGTGAAAGGGGCAGAAGTGACAAATTCTATGTCCTCACACGGTAGAAAAACAGAAAGGCATACAAGAGCCTAGGGTGCTCCCTCTAATCTCTTTGATCAGGGCATTAATCTTGTAACCTCCTCTATGTCTCACCTTTTAGTACTATCACATTGGTGATCAGGTTTCAACACATGAATTTTGGGGAGGCACATTCAGACCATAGCACTAAGGAAGAGCCCTTTGTGATGGGATCTGAAAGCGGAGTACTGCTGACTGCCTACAGTAGGAGGGCATGAGTGACCCACATTCCAGTCAAGGAGCAGCAAGATGATTTTGAGGAATGGGTACAAGGTTGGCAGCAGGTCATCCTGGTCCTGTTAGATCTCATTAATGACATTTTTCCTAAGAAGAGTGGGAAGCCAAAGAAGGATTTTATCATTAGCTTTGCATTCTATAAAAATGGAGGATGACATGTATCCTCCCAAAGGAAATCAATGGGGAAAAGTGTAGAGAATCAGATGTAACTGTGTTACTATTACTGTCCTTGATGGAGTCTGCCTGCAAACGGGATATTCTGTCAAGGTATAGATAGGTAACAGTGGACATGCTTGAAAACGAGGTGTCTGCTGTCCTTGGGAGGGCTTACTTGCAAAGGAGAGGCTCCTTCAAGGTTTACATAAGGTAACAGCGGACATGCTTGAAAACGAGGTGCCTGCTGTCCTTGGGAGGACTTGCCTGCAAACGGGATGTTCTGCCAAGTGGGCTAGGAGGGCGCTGAGAAAAAAATTTATTATCTGTTCTTAACAAAGAGCAGAGCTCAACATACTCCAGGCCGAGAATAGATTAGCCATGAGAAGTGGGTCACTTCTGATTAGAAAGTAAAACTTCTGTATGCTATGTTTAATTAGCTGAAGACCTGATTTATTGCTGTTGGAAGGCTGCCTTCTTTGTTCACAATACTGTAAAAAGATTGCTTGTACACAATAAAGGACTTTTTTTTTCTGCTGCTGCTTTGCTTGCTCTGCTTCTTCTTTCTTTTCCCATGCTGACCTGCAAGTGAATTACTGCAACAGAAAAGTGCCATTGTGTTTTCAGGAGGGCACGAAGTTTCTGAATCCGTCCGAGATACAACTTGTGCATGTGTCATCCACGGGGTGGAGGTTGGGTACCGATCATCCCTTTTGATTAGCCGATGTAGAAATGTGGGGAAAAGGGTTGCAAAACCTCCCCTACTGCGCCATGGGTGTGCTCAAGTCAGAGAGAATGCAAACATGGAATGCTGGGGCCAACAGATCTGTATTTCAGACATAGTGCCACTTGTGACCCATTCTATGTTGCTGCCAAGAGCAGGGCAGACCCCTTCTTTTTGTGAGTGGTTGCATCACCCTGGGCTGGCTTTAGGACAGACCGCACATTGTATCAAGATGCACATCCTTGTCTGACCTAATTGTTTAACCATCACACAGACCATGAATGACTAGTCACTATCTCAATTGTTTTCTGGGCCAAACTCCAAACAGAAGTAGCCTTTGGAAACCTATGGAGAGGCAGCCCAGCCTCTGTACTCTGGAACTGGTCTGCCTGTCTCAAATCCTGGCTCAATCACTCACTAGCTGTGTGATCTTGGGCAAGTTGCCTAACCTCTCTGGGTTTCCATTTCCTCATCTTTAAACTTCAAAGACAGTATTCATAGGCTGGGGCTGTAGCTCAGTGGAAGAGTACTTGCATAGCAAGAGTGAGGCACTGGATTCCATCCTTAGCACCTTTGGAGACTGTCCTCTAAATGACTGAAATGTTAATTCCTTCAGAGCCCTTCCTCTACCCTTATCAAGAACCTGCCTCTGCTCCAACCTGTTGCCAAGGTAACCTGTCCCAGGAATTGTCCCTCCCCACAGGGAGCTGTAAGGTTGTTAATTAATGTGTCCTGGGCTGCTCCATCCTGCCCTTCCTCCTTCAGCCCACCTGTTACCCACCTTTAGACCATCCCACTGAGCATTCCTGGGCCTAGTCACAAACAGAGGAAGGAGAGAGATAAGGGGAAGAGGGCAAGAGGAAGAAAGAAAGAAATAAAATAAAGGCATGCTGTCCATCTACAACTACAAAAAAAAAAAAAAAAAGAAGACAGTATTCATTTCATAGGCCTGTTATGAAGCTTGTATGGGTTAATATTTGTCAAGCTAAATGCTTGACCCTTAATGAGCACTCTACTAGAATTGTGTAACTATAAATATGTCAATCTTTTAACCTCTTGGTGCCTTGGTGTGGATCTTCAGGAAAGCAGGGAAGCCTCAGGACAATACAAAGACTATGAACTCAGGAACCCGAGGCCTAAGCTCTGGGCCTGTTTTTCATGTTTGGTACCCTGAACCACTGGACTGACTGTCCCACCCCTCAGCTTCAAGGTTCTCTTTCAGATATGCTTTGAGAGTGAATCAGTTGGGCACTTGGCAGATTTAAGGGTTAACAACAATCTTTTTTGGGACACAGTCAATTGCTGCTAAATAAAGGGAGGCACAGGACATTGTTACTTAAATGAGAGGCTAAAAAGTAGGAGCTGGCACAACAGCTGCTCACCTGCTGGTGTGTGCCCAGGGCCCCCATCTGTGGGACTGCTGGGGTCCTTCTCAGAGCCTTGGCATTTCTTTTCTCTCCTCTCTGGCCTTTACTCCTTCCAGCCCAGAGCCATCCCTCTTAGTTCACAATGGCCACTTCTACAGGTGGCGGTGGGGTTAGCTGTCACAATGATTGGGGACACTTTTAGATTCAATGGGCATGGCCAGAGAGGCCATGCAGTCTGGGCAAAGAAAATCGCTCCTATTTCTCACCTGACTTTCAAATGTCCTCCTGGACATTCATCAGTGAAATCCTGTGTTTAACCATCTGAACTTAGATGCGGCCCCTTTGCTGGGAATACAAAAGCAAACTGAAGAAAGATTATGTCAAGAATGTGTTTTGCTCTGGAATTTTTTAAAAATATATTTTTAGATGTTGATGGACCTTTATTTTATTCATTTATTTATATGTGATGCTGAGGATCCAACTCAGTACCTCACACATACTAGGCAAGTGCTCTACCACTGAGCCACAACCCCAGCCCTTGTTCTGAGCTTTTTTAGGCATTATTTTACCACTATGGAAAAATCCTATCACCAATGGAAATGCTTCTAGTGGTATTTGAGTCACAGATTTAACACCCTAATTCAGTCTACACTTGCAGCTGTTCTACTTAAAGCAATTCTATGACAAACAACCGACTACATGGTGGCTGTGGTAGCTTGGTCACATCCAAGCCTTTTGAAAAACCTTGATGTGTGCAGGTAGATTATTTTATCTCTTCCAGCTCGCTAGTGACTCCTAGTGGTATGTACGAGCATCACTTCACTTAGTGACTGGTTTTTGAATTTAAGTGTGGTGGCCCCAAAATTTGATAAGGAAATGATCCTTTTATGCAAGATTCAAGGCAAAATCCTGCTTGAGTGTCCCATAGCCATCTTTCCCATCTTTTGTCACTCAGAATATACCCAGGCCACCAGCTTCCATTCTCTAAAGAGAATCTGGTCATTACTGTGGGAGGGACTACCTTTGAAAAAGGGCTAGGCCTTATTAGTGTGACAGACTCATAGATCTTGGGGGGAGGCCTCTACCTTTCTGAGGATCTCTCAGGTGACACCGATGTGGCTTGTTTGGGGACTAGTTCTCATACTGTCTTGAATACTTGTCAGCCTTCTAAAGGTAGTAGAGCCCAGTGTGCGGCCATAGTTTAGAAAGTGGCCCTTGTGAATCCTTTCCTGGGTTGGGGGATCAGCTACCATGAAGACCCCAAAGGGAAGCGAGGTTTCCTACAGGACACCATTTCCTCCCAAATGAGCCTCAGTGCCTTTGAAGAAAACACTCAATTGAGAAAGCTAATGTCACCTCTTGGTGACTTGAAACATCTGTTTTAAAAGAACTGTGTCTCATGGCAGCCTAAGCAGGCGCCTTTGAAGCCAGAATTAGGAAGTAAGTATAGACAGGTGAATTGAGTCAGGTTGGATCAGGGAGGCCAATTTTGAGTGAGTTGGGGAAGTTGGAGACTGTCCCCTGAGGGACTGAAATGTTAATTCCTTCAGAGCCCTTCTCCACCCTTATCTAGAACCTGCCCCTGCTCCAACCTGTTGCTAAGGTAACCTGTCCCAGGAATTTCCCCTCCCTACAGGGAGCTGTAAGGTTGTTAATTAATGTGTCCTGGGCTGCCCATCCTGCCCTTCCCCCTTAAGCCCACCTGTTACCCACCTTTTGGCCACCCCACTGAGCATTCCTGGGCCTAGTCACATGCATAGGAAGGAGAAAGGGGGGAAAGGCAGGAGAACACAGGAAGCCTAGGATATATAAAAAGGGCGGAACCCTTCACTTCTTGGGATATCAGGATACCAGCTATACAGCTATCACCCCCTCTCCCTCCCGGGACAAGTCTATGTTACCCCTTTTAAATAAACCCTGCTTTGTATGCTTGCCTCAGTGTGCTTCTCTAATGTTCAAACTTCAACATGTGAGGAAGCAAATACTGGCGGTATCACCTTTACAGAGAGAACTGGAGTCTCAAGTTGCCAGAGTACACCAGCATTCGTGTGTTCTCTTGGACTTGTCCCTGTCAATTATTTGGAAAATAAAAATCCTTGTGGGTTTGCTCAAAAATGAAGGAGAGAGAGAAAGGCAAATGGAGGGAAGAACGGAATTAAGAAAAAAGGATGGGGGAGAGAGAGAGAAAGGAAGAAAGAGAGAGAGCCTATGTTGGGAGAACTGGCCTTGGTGTCTGGTGAGCCTGAGAGGAGGTCACATGGAGCCATCAAATGCTGCTGCCTGCAGTGACAGGAGGGAGTGAGCTTGGTATGTATTACTTTCTAGAACATAGATGGCTAAACTGCTAAGAGGAAGTGGAGGGCAACCAGTCTGGATTCTCCTGCTTCATTTGGGTGCTGGGTGTGCAAGCCTTTCTCACTTTAGCAGATAGCTGAGTGCAACCAACCCGCTTCCCTACAGGGGTTCCAGCCACAACAGTAGTTAAGGGCAATAGCATTTTTGCAACCTTGGAGTTGGTTTGTGGCACTCCAAGTAGAAAGGTGTGTGTCCAATGCCCTTTAGAGTGTTTTGCAGCCTTTCTCACCAGATTCCTCATCTGAACTGCAGAAATTCATGTACATGGTGATCGTCTCAATTCTCCCCAAGAGATTACGGTGACTTCCACTGTAGGTTCATAGAGAGAAGTTCATTCATTACCTACAATGGATGCTTGGGGGAATTTGGGGCCTCATCCTCAATTTGGGATCAGAAAGGCTGAAGGGAAATTGGAATCACAACTTTTGTTCACCCATTTGTCCACCCTTATCAAGAACCTGCCCCTTTGCTTTATGAAAAGCCTAGCATGGCCTGGTGAATTGGGGCACGCCTGTAATCCCAGAGGCTCCAGAGGCTGAGGCAGGAAGACTGCGAGTTCAAAGGCAGCCTCAGCAACTCAGCAAGGCCCAATTCAGTGAGACCCTGTCTCTAAACAAAATATTTTAAAAAGTGCTGGGGATGTGGCTCAGTGGGTAAGCACCCCCCGGGTTTGATCCCTGTTACCAAAAACAAAGAAGTCTAGCATGATGGGACTTTAGGCTGAAACTCAGGAACCCTGAGTTCTAGTCTCAGCTCTGTCACCTACTAGCTGTGTGACCTCAGACAAATTACATCCCTGGGCCTGAAAGAATGAAACATGAATCTGTACAACTGGGGGTGGCTTTAATGACAGTTCAGCCCTCTTGTTCACAATGAAAAATCTAAGGCCCAGGGATGTAATTTGTCTGAGGTCACACAGCTAGTTGGTAACAGAGCTGAGACTAGAACTCAGAGTTCCTGAGTTTCAGCCTAAATTCCCATCATACTAGAGTGCATGGATAAATGCATGAATAAAACTTGTGATTATAATATAATGATCTGATAAGCCCAATGTCAAGTACCTTCAGAGTAGTGACCTTGTGTCTGCCCTTGATGGGGGATTCTTATCTGAGACTGCCTTGGATCAACACTTCATTGAAGAAAAGGAGCTTGTCATGGCATGCACAAGCTTAGGGGAACAGAATGTGTGGCAGGTTTTACATCTACCTAACTGAATGATTTTGACGGCATTCTGTCTGCAACTTCTTTTACTGAAATGTGATACTGAAGTTATGGAAAAGAAAGACGACAAAAAGCTTTGGTCTACTTTGTGGGAAGCCACCATATGTATCCAAACAACCTGAGCCATATTTATTCATTCTTCTAACAGATATTTTGGGAGTGCCTATTCTGGGATTTGGAGATATAAAACCAGACAAGACCTCATGTTGTTAAGTGGCTTAAATCATTTTGCAAAAACTGGTAAAACAAACAACCCTTCCCCAACTGTTACATCTAGACAAAGGTACCTTGAGTTCTTTGGAGGGACTCCAGAAAGCAAAGTTTCCAAATCTCTATAGCTCTTCAAAAATGAAACAATTATACAGGAATAACCTCAGTATGCGTGAAGCTAAAATTTAAGGAGTGGGTACTTAGTGGTTCTGATGAGCAGCATCAGCATAAACTGAGACACATTTTAGGAATTCAAATTCTGGGACCCTAGCCCAATCCTCCTGAATAAGAAACACTGACAAGGGACCTGCAATCTTTATTTTAAAAAAGATCTCCATGTGATTTGGATGCCAAGTTTGAGGACCACTGGTGTACTTTATAACAAAGGACAATTTCCCCAGGTGATGCTCTCATGTAAATACTGTAATAGAAAAACATTTCTTCTGCAATTGCTGGGTATTATGAGAATATATCCATTTTGCAATTATAGAAAGATTCCACCAGGTGACATTTTAGAGTACAGAAAGTCCCTTTTACTTCATAATGGTGTAAAAACAATATGCACTCAGTAGAAACCAATTTTTGAATTTGGATCTTTTCCTGGGGTAGCAGTATGCATCTCATGATGCTGGGCAATGACATTGACCACAGCTCTCAGTAAGTCACACAATCACAAGGGGAAACAACCTGTACTCTATAGCATACTATCTTGCTAAGCTAGGATATTCAGTAGGTTATAGTATTAAATACATTTTGGACTTTTAGAGACATAACTACATTGTATATCAAGAAGCATCTGTAATAGGAAAAACAACGGTTCTGCAATTACATGATAAATCCTCCCTATGGCATTCTAACCTGAGTAGTAGGAAAAGAATGTGGAATATGTAATTATAGGTATATTCCACTAGGTGGCACTTGAACTTGAGTAATGGGAAAAACAACTGATTTGCAATTACAGAACACTGCCAGGTGGCACGCTAACTCAAATAATAGGAAAAAAGTCCCATATATAATTGCAGGAAAATTCTATCCCAAGACATTATGACAAGAGTAAGAATAAAAAGGTCTGCGTACAATTGTATGAAATTTATACTTGGGTACTATAACCAGATTAACAGTAAAAATAATAATAAAAATATATATATTTTTTGCTCTGCAATTATATGAACATTGCACTAAGGGTAATCTAAATTAGAAAATTATGTCCTGCAATTACACAAAAAAATTCCATAGGATGGCACTCTAACATAAGAAATAGAGAAACTTGGTCATGTAATTACCCCCAAATTCCATAGGATGGAGCTATCACATAAAAAAGAAAGAGCAGGGCACAGTGGTGCATGCCTGTAATCCCAGTGGTTTGGGAGGCTGAGACAGGAGGATCATGAGTTCAAAGCCAGCCTCAGCAAAGGCAAGGTTCTAAGCAACTCAGTGAAACCCTGTCTCTAAATAAAATACAAAACAAGGTTGGGGATGTGGCTCAGTTATGGAGTGACCCTGAGTTCAATCCCTGGTACCAAGATAAATAAATAAATAAGAAAAAAAATTGGCTATGCAAATACCTTCAAATTCCACAGGATGGCTCTCTAACAAAATAAACAGAAACTTGAACATGCGATTACCCCCAAATTCCACAGGATGATGCTCTAAAAAAGAAACTAGGCTATGCAAATACCCCAAATTCCACAGGATGGCACTCTAACATGATAAATAGAAACTTGAACATGCAGTTACCCCCAAATTCCACAAGACAGCGCTCTAACATAATAGAAACTTGGCTATGCAAATACCCCCAAATTCCACAGGACGGTGCTCTAACATAATAAATAGAAAGAAACTTGAACGTGCAATTACCCTCCAATTCCACAAGACGGCACTCTAAAAAAACAGAAACTTGAACGTGCAATTGCCTCCAAATTCCACAGGACGGCGCTCTAACATAAGAAATAGACGAGAAATTTGAACATGCAATTACACCCAAAATTCCACAGGATGGCACTATAACACAAGAAATAGAAAAAAACGTTGTCCTGCAATTACACAAAAGATCCACACGATGGAAGCATAACACAAGAAATAAAAAAGTTGGCACTGCAATTACAATAAATTGTCACAAGATGGCACTCCAACATAAGAAATAGATAAAGTCAGCATTTAAAAATTCCATAGAGTGTCAGTCTAATTTAAGAAAACTTTGCTTCTTGGTGTGGAATTTTTTTTCCAGGGACGTAAGCAAAAATTATATTAATATGATAAACTTATTAGATTTACTTATTAAATTAAAATTTAGTACATTTATTTTTCTGTACTTTGAATTTATCATGATTATAGTGTTTACTCTTTGAATTTTTAATAATTTGTTTGTACATTCTTCCCACTGGTAGCAGATCCTCTTGGGTAGAAACAAAATAACTTAATTTTTTCAATTTGTCCAGCCTCTACTGCAGAAGCTGATGCTACTATAATAGGAATTAAAGAAATGTATTCTAAATAAATTAAAGAATAAAACTGTAATAGGTCAGTGAGTATCAAATGAATAGGAGAAAAATATGAATAGAATAAGACACTGGATTTTTTAAATCTCTTTTCCCAAGGCTTCTGTATCTTGCTATGAGACATGTAGAGTGAAATGTAGAGGAAAATGTAGTTGAGTCCAAAATAAATGTTGTTAATGCCTTTGAGATTAAATTCATTTAATTAATATATATGAAGATTTAGCAGTTTTAAAAGAAGGAAGAAATTTGTGGAAATAAGTTTGATTATGTTTTTGAAAACCACTGAAACTATTTTGACAACTTTTCTGGAACTTGATTTTTGAATTAAATGGTTTGATTGTCCAAAGGAGCATGGGAAAGCTGCCCTGAAGCTCATGGTCACATTGCTCCTTTGGACCTGTCTCCATCACAATCTTGTATTTTGCCCTTGGGAAGGGAATTTGAATTTTATCCTGAATTAAAAACCTAAACCAAAAGAAATCTCCAATGGTGGTGTGGTAGGCATCTGCCACTGATTAGGAATTTTTAAAAAAGGAATATGGAGATCTTGGCCCCTAAAGGCTGTGCTTTGGCCTGTGGGCTGTGTCACTTACACAGCTGGGAGCTCCTGGGGTTGCTTGGCTTTGACTCCTAAGGATGTTACAAAATGCCCTACTTCCTGGCTGTTAGCCTACTTAAAATTAAAAATGGGTGTACAAGCCTTGGCATTTGTGGTCTGTCATTAGTCACTGTGACATTCCCTGGAGCATCTGGCAGCCTCAAAGGCATCTTGAATATAGGGTTCACCTAAGTATCCTTAGAGCTTAGAACATTGCTGGGCATATAGTAGGTGCTCAATAGATACACCCAGGCTAATCTCATATCACAAAACCCTTGGAGAATTTCTTGCATCTGATGTATCAGAATACTATATGTACATGGAACTACAATTGATCACTAAAAATTATGGTACTTAGAAAAATTTCTGAAATGGATCATTTTGGGGGTCCCGTCTACCTCACATTCCTTGTGCAGTGTAAGGACTCATGGGCAATGAATACACCAAGGCTGACCTGACTTCAGCTTTGGAGAGTTTAAACATGTTAGAAACTGAACAGGGAAAACTTCCTTTTGTGTCTTGCAACCTCTTATTTGCTGTTCTACACATTTGAGCAAATGGCTTCATCTTCTGGAAGCTTTTGGAGTAAATATTACTTTAGGTTAAATGTTGATATAACATTGTTTTCTTCAAAGTGAAAACCCAAACCATGCAAATCTGAAACTAATTCTGAATAATCTTATTTCACTTTGTGGTCATTAACTAGTATGTTTTGCGAGTTTAGGTCCTCTGAGAACTGTGGTTCTCAACTGGGAATGATTTTGTCTCCAGGAAACATTTGGAAGTGTCTAGAGGCAGTTTGGGTTGTCTCTTCTTGAAGGGAAAAAGTGGCCAAGGTCCTAGATGCTACTCAATATCCTACAAGGTACAGGAGAGCCAATGATGAAGGTCTCCCTGGGCTTATACGTGGGGTCATGGATTTGACCTTCTGATTATTGACCCCTCCATCCTCTTTGTGTTCCAGGAGGCAGACCAACTGCTCTCTGGCTCCCTCTCAGGTTCAACCATTGGGCAACACCAGCAAGAAATGGGAGCCAAGTAGAAAAGTTCCTTGCCATAGAATCTGGAAATGTTTGTACAATCTTGGCAAACAAAACCTTTATTCCCTGTGTCTTCATGCTCAGGCCTTGACTGATACGATTATTTGGTATATTTAAGACTCAGACATTCAGGTTGGCACCTGCTTATTTTCAAGGCCTTTTACACAGACATTTGAAATGATGTCATGCAAAGACTCCTGTTTCTCTTTTTCCTTTCTTGAAGCTCAAGTTTCTCTACCTCCTTTTCTTCCATGTGACCTTTAAAAACTTCATCCAGGTTGACATGCCCTATCAGAGCATCTTCCTGCCCTGTGCCCTATGGGCCTCAGAGGATAGGAATCATTTGAGTTTTCTGAATGCCAGGAAGATAGACATATGGACTGTGTGCTAATCTTCTAAGAAATTGCAGTTATGAAATGTCAGTAGTCCTTACTTTTAAAAACCTGGAAATGACCTTTAGGTGAGAATCTGTTAGTCTCTAAGGACATTAAGTATAAGGAAAGGGCTCTGAATGAGAGGTTGAGATTTCCTACCTGTTACCTTACTTCCTAATTCCTTTCTCTCATCCCCAAAGAATAAGTTTTTGATGAAACATGGTATTGTAATTCATACTATGTGTGCTACAGGAGCTGGTCAGTGTTAGAAAAATAAAAGTGGATTTGACTTACTGATGTTCTATTTCAAGAAATATGAAAATCTCCCCTCCATGACTTGTTATCACAAGGCAAGAGGGAGTGGGCAGGATTTTCAGACCCTAAGATTTTGATAGCGCTTCTCCAGATGGCTCTGGCATTCCCAGATGTGTCCTCCATTGTGGGCACACTTAGGCTCATGAGCTCTGAATCCTCATTGCAGCCCCAGAAATTATTTTGCTCCTCCAACAACATTTATTGATCATTTATAATAACCCAGGCCCTGGAAATAGAACAATGAACATGACAGAGGCACAATTTTGATAAGCTGCTCAAAGCTCAATAGACAGACAGATGAGGAACCCAACATAGGGAGCCAATTCTGACTGAGATACTTGGGGAAGGTTCAATAAGGAAGTCATAATTGTGCTAGGTATTAAAGGAACCACAGAAATTCACAGGGTAGGGAGGAGGGGAAAGACCATTCCAGGAAGGGGGAGCAACATGTACAAAGGCTCATTGAAAGCTGACAAGACATGGAGGGTTCAAAGCATAATAGCTCTGTGTAGCTGCAGGGTAGGGGTCTTACGGGGGAGCAGGGAGCAGAATAGGATAATGGAAGAGGTAAGGTTGGAAAAACAGGCTGGCATCAAATGATGAGGGACTTTCTGCCATGCTCGAGAGTTTGGACTTCATATCATAAAGATGCAGAACCAGTTGGTGGATTTTTAAACAAGGCGTAACATCCATCTTAGATTAACTTTGGTGACAGTGTGGAGTGGGGGCAGGAAAGGAATAGGGGGTAGGAGAATGGTTAGCATGGTAAAAAGGACTGAGGCAAAGTTGAAATGATGCCACTGGGGGAAGGGGACCAATAAAGTGGGGGAGAGAAGACCCTGGGGTGAGGCTAGGAGACTGTGGTTTTAGTGAAGTTACATTTCAAGTTCCCGTGGGACATCCCGATAGACATGTTCAATATGCAGGAGATTAACTCCTCACCAAAGCAGATCCAGATGACTTTGTTAAAATAGTTTTTTAAAAAATATAAAGAATACAGACAAATGTGTAACATCCAAAGAAAAGAAGAAATTAAAAAAAAAAAAAGGAAATGACAATTGCTATTAAATATCCTACAAGGCCCAGGAGAGCCAATGATGAAGGTCATTGTTCATTACTATGCTATATTTTTTCATATCTTTTCATAACTTTCGTTTTCCTTCTTTTTGGTTTTTTTTTAACTCATAAATGTTTAAGTATTTTTAAATTACACAAGTGTGGATGAAATCTCTATTTTAAAAATGCAGATTAAGCCTAGCATGCATTAGGCCTTGGTTCAATCCCTGATGTCGCCCATTTCCCCACCAAACAAATTAAAGTTTCTTTAGAGCAGTAGTAAACTTTCTCTGTAAAGGTTCAGATAATGCATATATAGGCCTTGGGGGCCATATGATCTCTATGTGGCACTTACTCAAAATCAGCCACCATACTGCATAAGTGGCCATAGTTACTATGGAAGCAAATGTGTCTGGCTGTGTTCCAAGAAAACTTGATTTAGAAAAAGCAGCTGGCTGGATTTGGTCCAAAGGCTGGTGTTTGCTGATCTCAGCTCTTCGCCTCTCTGGTTGGCTTGTGTAGAGGATCTGTGAAGACTAAAAAGCTCTTGAATTTTCACATTTTGCTTTTGTCACAAAAGCCACACTTATAATCTGATGCTTGAAGGCAAGGCCACCCAGAAGGGACCCATATGCAGGTGGATTCCTGCTGGTGCTTTTTGCTTGGTCAGTGGTGGCTAAAGAGTCAGTAACTACCAGGTAAGTAGTGTGTGTGTATAAAATACCTTTGTTTGAATCCCTGTCTTAGCTCCTTATATAACTTAAGATGTATTGATTTTATATCAGAATTTTTAACTATTATTAACTTCACATCATAGTATTTAAATTATGGGATTCAAATAAACATTAAAGACTTTACCTCTTCTGAGCAAAGGAGTATTGAGTTTTCAATTGTACACAGGACAGTTGTGTCATTAATAAATCTTAAGATCTTAATATCTGTGTGTGTGGATGTGCACATGCATACACATACACACATCCTATTGATTCAGTTTGTCTAGAGAACCCTAATACTTAAGGCCAAAATATTTTGTGTCTTTTAAAACTCAGGGAGATAAATTTTCTTATTTGCAACCAAGAGCATCATAACTGGAAACAATACAAGTGTCCATCACCAGTAAAAGGGATAAATATTGCAAAATATGCAAATGAAATACTATGCAGCAATCAAGAAAATAATCAGACTACCACCACATACTATAATATGGAAGAATCTAAGCAACAGTGTTGAGAAGAAGTCACACACAAGAATCTACACACAGGGCTGTGGTTGTGGCTCAGTGGTAGAGCACCTGCCTACCACGTGTGACGCACTGGGTTTGATCCTCAGCAGTGCATATAAATAAATAAAGGTCCATTGACAACTAAAAAAAAAAAAAAAGAATCTTTAGCAGTTCAAGAACAGACAAGTAAGGATACAACAGTGTATCAGAATAACACTTTCTCTTAGGGTGAGAAGGGGTATGAGGGAGCCTTTTAAGGTGACAAACATTTGTTAAGATCTTTTACAGTGTGAGAATTATACCTCAATTTTTTGGGGGGGGCAGGGGAAGACTGTTGAAACAGGATCACAGATTCTTAGAGCTTTTAAACCTTCTCAATGAAACAAACAAAAAGAAGAATTGTCATCTGAGGAACAGGAAGACTGCTAAAATTCTGAAGGGACTTTTTTGAGGGCATTAGTTGTGCCATGATCTCTCTGTCAGATTTAGCTGTTGACACTTTTTTTTTTTTTTTGCCTTGGCCTCACACCTTCCCATTCCTTCAGGAATGGAAATTTTGTAATAAAGACCTAGGAGATTAGCTGGAAATGAATGTGTGGGCAAGTCCTGCACATTTTCATAGTTCTTTTCTATTCAGAAATGATAGAGAGCATCATTAGATCCTTTGCAGCAACCTTGGGAGAAAATGCAGGGGTGCACATTTATCTTCATTACCAAGATGAAGGATGTGGAGTTCTGAGAGGTTCAAAGATCGTTTAAACTCAAAGCTTCTAACTTCTAATCAAGTGCTATTCTAGTGGCATTCATAAGCACTGATTTCGATATAACAACTAAATATAGCAAGTGATCCTTGAAGGAGAAAAAATCGCTATAAAATGTTATTGGGACAATTGGTAAAATTTGAATATAGATTATATAGAGAGAATGACATTGTATTTACCACTGTTGAATTTCTTGACCTTGATAATTATTGTTTCTTAAGGGAGTGTCTTTGTTCATAAGAAATGCATGCTGAAGTATTTAGAGTAAAAGGTCATGTGTCTACAACTTATTCTCCAATGGTTCATTAAAAGTTATGTATATATAGAGAGCACAAGCAAATATGGCAAAATGTTAACAATATGTGAATCCAGATGAGTGGTGTACAAATGTTTGTTGTATTGTTCTTATAACTTTTCTGTAGGTATTACATTTTTTCTGAAAAAGAAGTTTTAAAAATAAAGAAAAATAGGACTTTCAGATAAAACCATGTTGTGCCTGTGTTGCACACCACACAAAACTATAGTTATCTTGGGCAGTGTAAGAAAACGACAGAATTTTAATTCCTAACAGATTTATTAGCTATTTCATTTCATCACAACACTGGCAAAATATCCCATCTTGTTTTTACTTAACATGGTCTAGTGAATTTAATAGGGACCAGTTGTAGTCTTCATAGAATACAATAGAATGTTCTATTATGAAGCCTTGAGGGAGGTGAAGAGTCTTGCAGCTTCATGATCCCCACTGCCTTTCCAACGTCCCAGCAGAGTGGCAAGACATTGTAGGGTTTAGCTACATGGTATAGGAGGGACACTGGATCCCAGGGATAAGAACTCCAAAATCTCATGACCCAAATGTGCTTGGGAGCACCAGAACTGCTGGACTTGAATGAAAGTTAAGACCTTGTCCACTGTAGGGAAATGGTCAATAACCATTGAAAAACCAGCCTCTATCTCAGAGCAAAGCCTGTCCAAGGAAGGGACATGACCTTAGTCCTTGGAAAGACCCACAGAGCACTCCTAAGCACATTCCCACCCTGCTGAGATCTGCTGCACCAGGTGTCCCTGACTCAGTCAGGCTAGGTGGGGATCCATAGCAGCCCCCTAGCAGCCACCAATCAGCATGAGACAGGGAAATACCTGGGATGCCAGTGGTTTATGGTGGTTGATAACAAGTTGGGAAACTATGTAGTTCAGCACGTACACCTCTCTTGGCTCAAACCAATCAGTTCAAACGAATACCCCTTTTGTACTGACCAATCACCCCTACCCAACTTGTTCCCGCCAGTGAATGTGCTAATCATGTTTTAGAGTTGTTATTTGATTTTCCTGCGGTGTGTGATGATTTGCTAAGGGATGCTATGATGTATGTGAAGTCCCTGCCCTCTCCAAAAAATGTATAAAAATGCTGCAAACCCTGGGCTCGGGGCCTCTCAGTGTCACCAGTTGCTGTGTGGGCATGCAGAGGACCGAGCTAGCTCGCAATAAACACCTCTTTGCTGCTTGCATCAATCTTGGGTCTCTGGTGGTCTTTGGGGGTCCCGAATTCGAGCATAAAACCATGAAACAATCACACAGCTGTGGGATGGAAAAGACTCAATAACCGAGTTCAAATTTCCCTCCAATATGGCAAGATCGGTGCACCAAATGGAAGTAAATAACAAAACTTATTAATGTTTGAATTTTTGGACTATCATTCTTATTACATTAAACAGCATATATTGCAAAGTATGATAAGCTAAGCGCTTTATTATATCATTTTGTCTTCATGACAACTCTAGGACTTAGTGTAAAATAATTCCCACATTATAAGTGAGGCAATGAAGCTCAGAGGAGTTAATAACTACTTACTTGAAGTCATACTGCAATTAACTGGTAGAGCCAGCATTTGAACCCAGGCAGCTGGACTCCAGAGCTAGGCTCTTAGCCTCTCCACCATGTTTGTGGGAGGCTACCCACTCACCCTTAAGGCCATTCTCCCCAGGTCATTCTACCTCTAACTCCCAGCCTGCAGAGCAGGACCTGATGTTAATGTTAATCAACATTAAAGGAAGATGCTACTCTGTGGTGTAACAGCTATGTAAAAAGCCTAGCCCAGCTCAACAGAGCACAAGAAAAAACACTCATTCCATCCCTTTCACCAGGCAGCCAAACTTTCCATATTGCCGATGACTAAAAGATGAGTTGATTGTGCCCAGGAGGGTGTGACTCTACTGCCAAATGTCCTGGCTGGTGATGCTCTCATCTCCTGCAAAGAGTGAGGTTCTTCCAAATGACACTGGTGTTCTCCATTCCCCCATGGATGTGTAACTCAGTCAGGTAAGCCTGCCAAGGTCACACACGGTGCCTGAGCCAGCGCCCGAAAAGAGCAGGTCCTGCACTAACAGCAATTTGTGAAACATAATGAATTGCAGATTCCTTCTGGAGCTGTTTAAGCTCCTTGATGTCTCAGATGCGGGGCCAGCATGGATCCTTCCACCTCCAGCTGGAGAGGAGGTCCAGATGACAGAAATCAAGGGCACCACTCAGATCAAGCTTGGCTTTCCCAAGGCTTGGTGGGGCAGGTTCACAAGTATGAATGGGGCTTTGGGGAGCCGACCCTTTCAGCAGATCCAAACCACACAGATCACACACACACACACACACACAAAAAAAAAATCTATGGAAAATAACGCCTTTCCTATGAGCTGACCAATGTTAGCAATAGTCTCCATTCAACTCAATGGCACTCCGAGTGAGAAAATGTGAAGACTTTTCTCCCAGAAAAAGGGGTAATGTGGTCAGCAAAGGACATGCCCAGTGACCTAAAGGAAAAGTTTTCTGGAGATAACATTTTCATTCTGACAAGAGAAGCCTTGGACACTTTCGTTCTGCTTTTGTTGCGGTTCCAATTATATTTGTCATCTATTATCATCAAATCACAAAACTAATATGGATTCAGCTATCTATAAATTTTATTTTTCCCCAGACTCTAAGAGGTACCTGCCATATATCTCATTTTCGGATGAATAACCAAGTTAATATAGCCCCAAATTATTTTAAGTTTGATCAAGTTCAAATCCAAGTTAGAAGTAGAGGACATTGAATAACAGATGAATCGCATAGATATCAACTCAAGTGAAAGAAGCCAGATAAGAAAGAGCACAAAGAAAAGGCAAAACTAATCATAACACAGAGTGTATAACATACATACACTCTATAACCGAGCTATACACATGCTCAGCCCAGAAATCTTTAAAGAAAATTTCAGAGCTATTTTGAAGATGCAAAGTCCCAAATTAACAACTAGACTTTATTTAGAGATATGTGAGCAAATGGTTTTGTAGCAATTATCACCAAAAAAATCAGTGTATACTTACAGTGTATGTTGACACCATAAAGTTGCCCTTAAAAAGAAAAATCCAAAGAAGCTTCCTGAAACCTTGAGAGATTTGCCTTAATAGTTCCAATGTCTGTTGACTGTAAGCTTAGAACTATTCATCGTTAAGTTTGTTAGGATGTTCATTTAAACTTGTAGCTTCCGATTGCCATAAGGGGGTTGATTTTATTCAACCAATTTTGATGACCCAGATGGACATGACCCCAATCTAATTCAAAATAATGCAGTCAGTCCAGAAAACACTATATACCTCTGGGAATTAAGAACATAGTTAAAGGCATTTCTTCTTGAAAAGATGTTTAGAAAGAAAATATGATAAATCAGATTAACTTAAAACACAAAAGAGAATCTTGAAGCTGAAGGGTAAGAAGCCTGGTTCCTGAGTTTATAGTCTTTCTACCATCCCAGGGATTCTCTGATTTTAAAAAAATCCTATCTTACATTTAGAATGGATATATACATAGAAAAAGATCTGCTCCCACATAATGAAAATAAATATTAACAAGAAAATGATATCCCATCTTCACCCCCAAAACTTTCTCATCTGGAAGTTTAAAAACACATTTCTCATTAATTCCTGGGTTAGAAAAGACCTCAAAGAAGAAACAGTCTCTTTTTAAGTGAACAGGAATGTTATAGAGCAAACTCTGTGGGATGTGGTCAAGTTCGTAGACTATATAAGACAATATTAAAAAGGAGAAATATAGACGGTATAGTACATTCTCAACTCTGGAAGAAAGAAAATGAAAACAAGACTGGAGAAAAATAGAAGGAACAAGTTGAATCTAGTAAAGGAGGAAATAAACTAAAAATCAGAACAACCCCAAACCTGGGTCTTTGTAAATCTAAATACACGTATGGTAAACACATCATAAGCCTTCAGCCAATATCATATTCCAGTGGTGATATATTATAAGAATTCCCATTTCATTGGTTATTGGAATCACTTCCTCATAGAAGCAGCTGCCTTCAGGTTGGCCCTGAAACATCAGCCATGACCTATTTACTGTGCACTTCAAATCTATACCAAAATGCCAATAGAACTCAGTGAGGCATCACTACATACCCACCAGAATGGCTCAAACTTAAAAGGAAGGATGAACACCAAGTATTGGGGAAGATGTAGAAAACCAGGACTCATATCTTGTTAGTGGAAGTAAAATGGGTGCAGTCACTTTGGAAAAGCTGAATTTATGTTCACTCTATAAGCAATTTTACTCCTAGTATAAAATTAACAGCAATGAGTTTTTATGTCTACCAGAATACATGTACAGAAGTATTAATGGCATTATCATTCACAATAGACAATAGACTCTTTGCTGGAGCAGACCAACAATGGTTTGGGCAATTGTCCTGGTTGCTTTGTATTTAATCAGAGTCCCTTAATCCCACTTCCATAGGTTTTTATGAATTTTCTTTTTCAAAACCACTTTTTTTTTAAAATTTGAAAATCACTTTAAACTGGGCTGGGGTTATGGCTCAGTGGCAGAGCGCTTGCATAGTGTGTGTGAGGCCCTGGGTTCAATCCTCAGCACTACATAAAAATAAATAAATAAAACAAAGGTATTCTGTCCAACGACAACTAAAAAAAATATTGAAAAAAACAGAAAACCACTTTAAACTTATAGAAATATTCAGTGCATATTTCCTGAGAAGAAAAGATATTTTTACATAATAATAGTCCAGTTATCGATATCAGGAAATTTAATGATGGTATACTATTTTTATTTAATTATCACTTGTGTTTCAATTTTATCAACTGATCCAAAATTGTCCTTTACAAAATTTTTTGCCTCTAGGAGAAGATCCAGTCTAGGGTCAGGAATTGCATTCAGTTGTCATGTTTTTCAGCCTCCTTTAATCTGGAACACTTTTAGAAGAGGATATTTATATGGTCTTCAAGTATCTCAGTAAAGATTGCTTATTTGTTGAAAGGGGGAAAACAGTAACTATACAGTAGAGAAATCTGATGATGCTTTGCCTGGGTGATCAAAACTAATGTTCATAGTGAGAAGCAAATGAACATATGGACCTCCAAATGTGATACTTCCAAATGTAAGAAGGACACATCATTTGTGAGATGCACTCATGGAGAATACATGACCCTAATCTAGGTATGAGGGAACATGAGACAAAGGCAAAATGGAGAACATTTTACTTAATTTAAAGAAGATGCTTATGAATTTTTAATGTTATAGGACAAAGACTATGGGAAATGTTCCTAGTATTCTCTGATAAATTCTTTTTTAAGCTGTCCAGAGAAGATTTTGTTGTGTTCCTTCATAAAATGCAAATAGCATAAGAACAGATAATATTGACTCATTATTAGTCAGCATCTGAGAATGGATGAGATTCTCAGATCCCTTCTAATAGGATATATAGCTATAGAGAGAAATCTGAAAAAGGTTTTGGCTCCTGAACCCTACCATTTACTGTGCCTCCTTCTGTAAATATTTATATACAGATAAAATCAGACTAAAATCAGTCATCAAGATAGTGGTGCATTTAAAAAATGTATAAAAAGATTCTCTCAGGGAAAATGTGCCTATATGTGGAGATTGGGAAAGTAGAGGGAATATGGGGACTGATATGAAACTTTAAAAATTAATTTGCTGATAGAAATAGCTTAAATAGCCTTAAATAGCCTCCTAGGTCTACATTAACCTATAATATGAGCAACAGTTTGCCTGAGGATACAAAACATGGGCTAAGTTGGTTCTGAGAGACTGGAGTATGTATTTTGTTAGGTTGTAGATTCAGCTACTGGTAAGGCTCCAAAATAAGGGTAGAACAAACTAGAAGATGTATTTTCTTATGATGAACAGGCTAGTATGCCTCAGTGTTGGGGGCCTAGTCTCTTTCTTTTTGTTGTTCTGGGACCTCAGAGGTCCAAATGGTCAAAGGTAGCTCACTATTGCCTCATTATTCAGCCAGTAGAAAGGAAATCAAAGGGAAGGACATAACCTTTGTTTTTAGGGAGCCTAAAATTTGCAGTATTACTTCTTTTCACTTAGAGATATGGTCACATTTAGTTGCAAAGGAGGCTGGGAAATGTTGTCTTCATTTTGGGCATCCATGAGCTCAGCTGAAAATAACATTACCAGGAGGAAAGGAGAAATAAATACTTAGGTCAATAGAATTTACTGAAACAGGGGAAAACTCATGGGTGGGGGGACAGAATCTGGGAAACTGAGGCAAGTAGGGGTAGGTTAATGGGACACAAGGTAGAGGAAGAGGCTGCCAAAGACCAAGATAACTAATTCTATCATCTTGTTTCAGTCTGGATAATTCCATTTGCAACCTCAGGAACAGAGGATAATATGTACATACATATTTTTCACAGAGGAATTGATGCTATGCCTCTTTCCACATTTGGGTTATTATATAAGTTCACACAATTACAGCTTACAGAACAGAACAGTTCAGAGGGAGGGAGGAACGGAGGAAATGTTACCACCAATACAATTATATACCAACAAATTGGGGACTTAGAAGAAATGGATAAATGCCTAGAAATGTACAAAATACTTACACTGAAATAGTCTTAGGCCACTCTAACTGGCAACTCAGAGAGCAACACAAAAAAAGAAACATAACCCCACTCTTATTCTTCCTCTCAGTGCATAGCTCAGAAGAAACTGAATTGAAGGAAAGACAGGTGAGCACACAGACCTTCATTTTTCATTTTTTGTTAAGAATCTTCTCTCTCTCTCTCTCTGTGTGTGTGTGTGTGTGTGTGTGTGTAAATTCTTACTGTACTGATTGGTTCAAGGACATATATACATAAACATATTTGCTTCTTTTTCTCATTTTTAGCATTTTAAAAATGTGGTTATTTTTCTTTGCCTTTTCTTTTGAAGGTTAGGGGTTTGGGTTTCTATATTTTTGTTTTATTTTGAATTGATTTCATTTGTTCTCTTCTTTCTCATTCTCTTTTTTCTTCTATTATCAAATTCGATTGTTTTCTCTTCCTCTCTCCCTTCACTTTGTTTCTCATATTTTTCCTCCTCCTCCCTTATAACCATTACCTGCTACATCTCTTCTGCATTCTCTGTTCATTTTTTAAAATTGTGAACTCTTTTCTACCTTCCTACACATTTTCTCTTAATTAGCTGTATTTTTACCATCTTTTAAACTAATTGGTTTCTATAATTCCTGTCCCCACCATTAGTGCTGATGAAATTATTACTGCTGTGCACGACATAGTTGACACCTGTTGTTTGCTTTGAAGCCAGATATAGTTCATGGTCACCTATTGTTTTTGCTGTTGGCAATTGCTGACCCCACCATTTCTATTTTTTTGTGTGTGTGGTAATTAACATTATAAATGTCATAGTATGAACCAGGTATTTATTTTAATGCTGTATATTGTTTGCACTGGTTTTTGCAATTGTTTGTTTCTCTCTATTCTGTGAAGTGCTGGGAATCTACAGGGACACTACAAGTTCAAAGATCAGAGACTCTGCTGATAAACTAAACCAAAAGACACACACTTTGCTCCACACACAAATTAATGACACTCAATCTTCTGCTATACTTTAATACAAAGAATAGGAGAGAGAAAAACCAAAACTAATGACCAGGCCCCAAGTAGAAATGGCTAGGGGTGGGCCCCTAAGTCCCACCTATTGACATCTACTGCCACAGCAAAAACAGAGATAATTAACACAAAGGCTGTGGACACCACACCTGTGGGTGTGTGTGTCTCAATTCTAGATCACTCTAGGATACTTTGACAAGTGAAGGCTATGCCCTAAAAAATCCCACACATAAGAAGAGAAATACCTACTAATGGGTGCATAAAACCCAACACAGGAATACAAGAAATATGAAAAAACAAGCTAACACAACACCTCCTAAAGTTCATGATTTGCCAGCACCTGACCCCAAAGATATTGAAGTGGATGAAGTATCAGATAAAGAATTCAAAAGAATATTTATAAAAATGACCAAGGAATTCCAAGAGAACACAGAAAAACAACTTAATGAATTAAGGAAGTCAGTATAGGATATGAATGAGAAAATCAATAAGGAGATAAAATGTTGAAAAAGAATCAAACAGAAATCTTGGAAACTAAAGACACAATCAATCAAATAAAGTGTTCAGCTGAAAGTCTCTCTAATAGAGCAGACCAAGCTGAAGATAGAATTTCAGAGCTGGAAGACAAAATGGCCAGCCTTGAATAATATTCAGATAGCATTAAAGAAAAGAAAAAAAGTAACCATGACCATAGTGTACAAGGACTCTGGGACAACATTAAGAGACCAAATTTAAGAATCAAGGGAATTGAGGAGGGTTGTGAAGTGCAGGCTAATGGAATGGATAACCTCTTCAGGGGAATAATAATAGAAAAATTTCTAAACCTTCAGAATGAGAAAGACATCCAAATACAGCAGGTATACAGAACCCCAAATAGAAAAGTTCAAAAAAGAACATCTCTACAACACAGAATACCTAACATACTGAACTAGGATAGAATTTTAAAAGCCTCAAGAGAAAAAAAAATGTCAGGTCACAGAGGCAAGCTAATCAGAATCACTTCTGATTTCTCAGCACAATTCTAAAAGTCAGAAGGGCTTGGAATAATGTGTTCCAAGTCCTGAAAGAAAATAACTGTCAACCAAGACTACTATATCCAGCAAAGCTATCCTTCAAAATCAAAGACAAAATAAAAATCTTTCCAAGACAAGCAGCAACTTAAATACTTCATACAGAAGGAAAAAAAACCCCAGAACTCACAAATGAACAAATCTTATTTGAAGAGTAGCTAAGCAAATGAGAAATAGGACCAAATGAAATACTGTAAATAAATCACAATGTCAGGAATGAATAAACATCTCTCTATAACAACATTGAATGTAAATGATCTCAACTCTCCAATTAAAAGACATAGGCTGGCAGAACAGATTAAAAGAAACAAGACACAATTATATGTTTGTAAGAGATGCATCTTACAGGCAAAGACATCCAAAGATTGGAAGTGAAAGGATGGAAATTGATATACCATGTGAATGGAGCCCCAAAACAGGAGGAGCTGCTCTCATATCTGACAAAGCAGATGTCAAACCAAAATTAACCAAAAGATATAAAGAAGGTCACTTCATACTGGTAAAGGGAACAATCCAACAAGAATATGTAACAATAAATATTTATGCCCCAAATGTAGATACAACTAATTACATAAAAGAGACACTAATCAAATTGAAGCCTCAGATAGACCCCAGTACAATAATACTGGGTAACTTCAACACAATTCTCTTACCATTAGATAGGTCATCCAGACGTAAACTTGGTAAAGACTCTTTGGACTTGAAAAATATAAATCCAATGGGCTTAACAGACATCTACAGAATATTTCATCCAATGATATCTAAATACACTTTCTTCTCAGCAGCTCATGGAATCTTCTCTAAAATAGACCATATTTTATGCCACAAAGAAACTCTTAGCAAATACAAAAAAAATTGTTATAATTCCTTGCATCTTAGAGGATCATGATGAAATGAAATCAGAAATCAATATGACAAACCACTACAGAAATCATATAAACACATGGAGATTGAACAGTATACTTTTGAAAAATGAATGGGTGATAGAAGAAATCAAGGGAGAAATTGAAACATTCTGAGGCTCCAATGAGAATAGTAATACAACACACTAGAACCTCTGGGACACTATGAAGGCAGTACTAAGAGGAAAGTTTATACCTATGAATGTTGACATAAGAAAGTCAGAAAGATCCCTAATAAGCTACCTAATGATGCATCTCAAGACCTTTGAAAAAGCAGAACAAATTAATTCCAAACCAGTAGAAGGAAAGAATCAATAAACTTGAGAAAAAAAAATACAAATGATCAATGAAACAAAGAGTTGGTTCTTTGAAAAGATAAACAAGGTTGAAAAACCCTCACTAAAACTAACCAAAAGAAAAATAGAAAAAAACCCAAGTTAATAAAATTAGAGATGAAAAAGGAGAAATCACCACCAACATCACAGAAATCCAGTGGATCATTAGGGACTATTTTGAAAACTTATGCTCCAATAAATTGGAAAATCTAGAAGAAATTGATGTATTTCTACACAAATATGATTGTCAAAACTGAATCAAGAAGTCATAGAAAATCTAAATAGACAGATAATTTATAATGAGATAGAAGCAGTAATAAAAAGCCTTTGGCCAAAGAAAAACCTAAGACCAGATGGACTCTCAGCTGAATTCTACCAAACCTTTAAAGAAGAAGTAATGCCAATAACTCTCAAATTATTCCATGAAATAGAAAGGGATGAAACACTTCCAAATTCATTCTATGAAACCAGCATCACACTCATACCCAAATTAGATAGGGCTACATAAAGGAAAGAAAACTATAAACCAATATCCCTAATAAAGTTAGATGCAAAAGTACTTAATAAGGGGCTAAGCTTGTGGCTCAATGGTAGAGCACTTGCCTAGCATGTGCTGGGCACTGGGTTTGATTCTCAGCACCACATAAAAATAAAATAAAGGTATTGTGTCCAACTACAACTAAAACAAAACAAAACAAAACCCCACAAAATATTTAAAAACATACTTAATAAAACATTAGCAAATTGAGTTCAATAAGATAAGAAGATTGTACACCATGACCAAGTTTGTTTTATTTCTGATATACTAGGATGGTTTAATATACACAAATCAATAAATGTAATTAATTGCATAAATATAATTAAGGACAAAAATCATTTAGCCATCTCTCTCCGTTTTTTTTGCAGGGGGGACTAGAGATTGAACCCAGGGTCACTTAACCACTGAGCCACATCCCCATCCTTCTTAAATATTTTATTAGAGACAGAGTCTTGCTGAGTTGGTTAGGGTTTTGCTAAGTTGCTGAGGCTGGCTTTGAACTCACAATCTTCCTGCCTCAGCTTTCTAAGCTGCTGGGATTACAGGTGTGTGTCACCATGTCCAGCTCATTTAGTCATCTCAATAGATGCATAGAAGGCCCTCAGCAAAATTCAGCACCCATTCATGATAATAACCCTAGGATAGAAGGAACTTACCTCAATATTATAAAGGCTATATATCAAAAACTAAAGCTAATCTCATGGTAAATGAAGAAAAACTTTAGAATCTGGGATAAGATAAGGATACCTACTCTCCCCACTCCTATTTAATATAGTGCTAGAAATTCTAGTCAGAGCAATTAGGCAAGAGAAGGAAATAAAAGAAATAAGGACAGAAAGAAGTCACATTATCACTGTTTGCAGAGGAAATGACCCTATACTTAGAAGATCCAAAAACTCCACCAAAAGTTTACTAGAGCTAATAAATAATTCTGGCAAAGTAGCAGGTTACAAAATCAACATACAAAATCAAGAGCTTTCCTATTTACCAACAATGAATCTACTGAGAAAGAAATCAAGAGACAATGCCATTCATGATAGCCTAAAACAACAACAACAACATGGAGCTGGGGCTGTAGCTCAGTGGTAGAGCACTTGCCTAGCATGTGTGAGGCACTGGGTTCAATCCTCAACACTGCATATAAATAAATGAACAAAATAAAGGCCAATCAATGTCTAAAAAAATTAAAACAACAACAAACAAACAAACAAAAACTAAGAATAAGTCTAACTAGTGAGATGAAAGACTTCTATAATGAAAACTATAGAACATTGAAGAAAGAACTTGAAGAAGACCTCAGAAGATAGAAAGACCTCCCATTCTCATGGATAGGCAGAATTTATATTGTTAAAATGGCCATACTACTAAAAGCAATATACTGATTCAATGCAATCCCCATCAAAATACCAATGATATTCTTCACAGAACTAGGAGAAAAAAAGTCCTAAAATTAACTTCAAAGAAAAGCAAATAAGGGCTGCGGTTGTGGTTCAGTGGTAACACACTTGCCTAGCACACATGAGGCACTGGGTTCGGTTCTCAGCACCACATACAAATAAATAAAATAAAGGTCCATCAACAACTAAAAAAAAAAAAAAAAAAAAGAAAAGAAAAGAAAAGCAAATAAGCCAAAAAAGCAATGATGGAAGCATAACAATACGTGATTATATTACAGAGCTATAGTAACAAAAACTACATGGTACTGGCATTAAAACAGACACATAGGCCAATGGTACAGAATAGAAGACACAGAAAGAAACCCACACATCTACAGTTATCTGATCCTTGACAAAGGTGCCAAAAACAGATAATGGAGAAAAAACAGCCTTTTTAGCAAATGGTTCTGGGACAACTGGTTATTCATATGTTGAAGAATAAAACTAAAAATCAACTCAAAATGGATCAAAGACCTAGGAATCAGAACAGAAACTATGCAAATCCTAGAAGAAAATGTAGGGTCAACACTCCAATATATAGCCATAGGCAATGACTTTCTCAATAGGACCCCCTAAAGCTCAGCAAATAATGCCAAGAGTTGACAACTGGGATGGCATCAAATTAAAAAGTTTCTGCACAACAAAGTAAATAATTAGAAATGTGAAGAGAGAACCTACAGCATGGGAGAAAATCTTTGCTAGTTACTATTCTGACAGAGGATTAATATCTCGAATAAAGATCTCAAAAAACTTTACACCAAAAAATTACCCAATTAATAAATAGAAAAATGAATTAAAGAGAAGAAGAGATACAATTAAAGAGAAGAAGAGAAGAATTAAAGAGAAGAAGAGATATGGCCAACAAATATATAAAACAATGTTCAACATCATTAGCAATTACGGAAATACACTAAGATTTCATCCCACACCAGTCAGAATGGCAGTCATCAAGAATACAAATAATAAGGGCTGGGGTTATAGCTCAGTGGCAGAGTCCTTGCTAGCATGCATGAGGCACTGGGTTTGATCCTCATTACCACATAAAAATAAATAAAATAAAGGCATTCTGTCCATCTTCAACTACAAAAAATTTTTTTAAAAGAATTCAAATAATAATAAATGTTGAAGAAGATGTGGAGGAAAGGAACACTTTCCCACTGTTGGTAGGACTGTAAATTTGTACAACCACTATGAAAATCAGTATGGAGTTTCCTCAAAAGACTAGATATGGAACCACCATATGACTCAGCTATATCATTCCTTAGTATTTATCCTAAAGAATTAAAGTCATCATACTACAGTGATACATGCATATCCATGTTTATAGCAGCACAATTCACAATAGCCAAACTATGGAACCAGCCTAGATATAAATCAATGGATGAATAAATAAAGAAAACATGGTATATACACACAATGAAGTTTTATTCAGCCATAAAAAGGAATGAAATCATGTCATTTGTAGGAAAATGGATGGAACTAGAGACCATGATGTTAAATGAAATAAGTCAAACTCAGAAGGTCAAAGATCATATGTTTTCTCTTATATATGGAAGCTAGAGAGGAAAAGGGAAAAGAAAGGTGGGGATGGATCCCATGAAAATCAAAGGGAGATTAGTACAAGAAAGGAACCAGAGGGAGAGGGGGTTAGGACTAGGGGAGGGAGGGGGAAAATGCTGTGAAATGATATTGGCCAAATTATATTGTTATATCGTGTGTATGCATGAACATTAGCAACGAATCCCAGCATTGTATACAACTATAATGCACTAATTAAAAATGTGGGGGGAAAAGATGAAAAGATGAAAGCTTTTCCTCTAAGAACAGGAACAAGACAAAGATGCCCAATATCACCATTTTTATCCAATATACTACTGAAAGTCCTAACCAGAGCAATTAGGAAAGAAAAAAGAAATAAAATGCATCCAAACTGGAAAGGAAAAAGGAAAATTGACTTCTGCAAATGACATGATCTTCTCTAAAAAAAAAAAAAGAAAACCTTGAAGACTCCACCAAAAAAAATGTTATCGTTGTTATAATAAACTCAGTAAAGTTGCAGGATTAAAAAAAATTAATGTGGGCTGGGGTTGTGGCTCTGTGGTAGAACACTTGCCTAGCATGTGTGAGGCACTGGGTTCGATCCCCGGCACCACATAAAAATAAAAACAAATAAATAAAGGTACTGTGGCCACATAAATCTAAAAAGTATTTAAAAAAAATCAATAAACCAAAATCAGCTGTACTTTTGTACACTAACAGGAAACCATTTGAAGAAGAAATTAAGAAAATAATCCCATGTACAATAGCATCAAAAGAATAAAATATTTATGAATAAATTTAACCAAGGGGGCAAAAGATTGGTATGCTCAAAACTATAAAACTTTAATGAGAGAAATTGAGGAAGACACAAATAAATGGAAAGATATCTTGTGTTCATGGATTGGAAAATTTAATGTTGTTAAAATATCCATATTACCCAAAACAATTTACATATTCAGTGCAACTGCTATCAAAATTCTAATGGAATGTTTCATAGAAATATCAAATCTAAAGGTCATATAGAGCTATAAAAGACTCCAAATAGTCAAAGTGATCTTGAGAAAGAAGAGGCATCACATTTCCTGATTTCAAAGTATTTTCCAAATCTATGATGATCAAAACAGTATGGTACTAGCATAAAAACAGATACAGAGACCAATGTAACAGAATAGAGAGCCCAGATATAAACCAAAACATATACAGTAAACTGATCTTGAACAAGGGTACCAAGACTGCATGATGAGGAAAGGATAATCTCTTCAATAAATTGGGTATTTACATGCTGGAAAATTGAATATGACCCTTAATTCACACCATATTCAAAAGTCAAATCAAAATGGATTAAACAGGCCTGGGGCTGTAGCTCAGTGGCAGAGTGCTTGCCTAGCATGTGTAAGGCACTCAGTTCAATCCTTAGCATCACATAAAAATAAATAAAATAAAGGCATTCTGTCTATCTACAACTACAAAAAAAAAAAATGGATTCAACAATTAAACATAAGACCTGAAACTATAAAACTATTAGAAGAAAATATAGGGAAAAATCTTCATATTGCTCTCTGCAATAATATTTTGAATATGAACCCAAAATATAGTTAATAAAAGCAAAAATAGACAAGTGGGATTACAATAAACCAAAAAGCTTCTACACAGAAAAAGGAAACAATTAACAGAGTGAAGAATGGGAGAAAATATCTGCAAACCATACATCTGATAAGGGGTTTGAAACTCAAACAACTCAATAGCAGAAAAATAACCCAACCAAAACAATAAGCAAAGGACCTGAATAGACAATTCTTCAATGAAGACATACAAATGGTCCTTGGCTACATGAAAAGGTTCTCAACATCACCAATTATTGGGGAAATGAAAGTCAAAACCATAAGATATCACCTCCTACTGTTAGAATAGCTATTATCAAAAAGACAAAAGTAAGTATTGGCAAGAATTTTGGAAAAAGAGAACTCTTAGACACTGTTGGTAAATAGGTTCAGCCATTCTAGAAAACAGAATGAAAGTTCCTAAAAAAATAAAAAAATAGAAGTATCATATAATCTAGCAATCCCATTTTTTGGTACATATTTGAAGAAAATGAAATCAGAATCTCAAAGAGATATCTGTACTCCCATGTTTGTTGCAGCATTATTCACAATAGCCAAGATATTGAAACACCTGAGTGTCCATCATAGATGAATGGATAAAGAAAATGTCACAGACAGACACACAACACACACACAAATTATTATCCTGCCTAAAAAAAGAAAGAAATCATGTCATTTGCAACAATATGGATAAAATCAAAAGACATTATGCTAGGTGAAATTAGCCAAGCACAGAAAAACAAATACTGCCTGATCTCACTAGAATCTGAAAAAGAATCTAAAAAAAGTCAAATTTATAAAAACAAAGAGTAGAATGGTGGTTGCCAGAGACTGGAAGGTGAGGCAGTGGGGGAAATGTTAGTCTAAGCATACAAAGTTTCCTTTATGCAGGATTAATGAGCTCTGGAGATCTGATTGCACAGCATGGTGACTATAGTTAATGTTGGGTTGAATATTCAGTAGTTGGCAAGATATTTAAGGACAAGAGAGTCTTCTCAATATGCTTCAAGTTTTCCCTTGTAGACAGCTAGCATTGTTTTTTGCTTATATTATTTCTAGAGTCTCTCTACTTTAAACCAGGCCCCTTCATCATCTATTTTCCACAGAGCCACTAGAATGATCTGCTCAAGTTAAATCATATCATTCCTCTGCTTAAAATCCTCCATTAGTATTTCCTCCTGCTCAGGAAAAACTCCAAAGCCTTCCCATGTCTATAAGGCCCAGAATGATCTAGATTTTGCCTCTGCTTCTGTATTTAGATCAACCACATTGGTATTCTTGCTATATTTTAAAAATATATCACCTCAGGGCCTTTGCACTTGCCATTTCCTCTGCTGGGAACATCCTCTATATATTTTCGTGGCTTGCTTCCTGACTTTGTTCTGATATATGCTTAAACATCACCTCCTCTGGGAGGCCTTTTCTGATTATACTGTTAAGACAGCCATGCCGGGCTGGTGGTGCACACCTGTAATCCCAGCGACTCTGGAGGCTGAGGCAGGAGAATTTTGAGTTCAAAGCCGGCCTCAGCAACTTAGCAAGGTCCGAAGCAATTCAGCAAGACTCTGTCTCTAAATAAAAAACATATATATTTTTAAAACGGCTGGGGATGTGGCTCAGTGGCTAAGCAACCCTGGGTTCAATCCCCAGTCCAAAAAAAAAGCCACCCATGCAGTCACTTCTTATCCTTTCATGACATGTTTTTTATCATGGCATTTTTCACTCCCTGGAATAACACTGCCCATTTATTTGCTAGTTGTCTATCTCTTCCACTGTAATAATTGGGTCATCTCTGGTCATGTTTGCACTATATCCCTTGCATTTAACACAGGCTCTTGTGTTTACTAGGAACTCAATTAGTATTTGTTGAAATAATAAATCACTTGGTCCACCTATATGTAAAACTGTGTTTTGGTTCCTTAAATCCATCCTACCAGCTCTGCCAGAAACTAGAAATTTATAGCAAATTCTGAAGAATATTGGGGGTTAGCAGATTTTGTGTCAACTTCAGGTGTGGTAGTGAATTCAAGTCTTTTTTTAATGTCATTTCAGAGCATAATTTTAATTTTCTGAAAGCAAAAACAGGAGCTACATTATTATCTGTTTGTCCATATCAAACATACATATAAATGTAATGGTTAATACTGAGAATAGAAGCAATACAACATTCAGAAATTATTTCTGTTTACTTCTATTTTAAAAGCTGATTACTTATAAATTTGAATTACTTTAAAATTACATTCTTTTAAATTTAAATTAATTGAATTTGGTTAAACTTGGCTTGTTACTGTATATACAATAGTTGTGAAATTAAAATACGCTTTTGAGATAAATGGTTTACTTGTAAAGTACTCTAATGGCTTATCTAGATGTAACCATCACAAACTAAGTACCTTTGTGAATTTAAATGCAAACTGGAGAGTAATTCATACAACCCCTAATTGTTATTCTCTATTGTGTTTTGATGATAAACAGTAATTTCCCATATTCATTTTCTTTGTGAGAATTACTTATTTTTCTATTCAAGATTATTAAATTAGTTTATAATTATACCCTATAAACTCTCCTAGGAGTCAATCAGAAACTACATTGTCATTGATATTTCTGAATGGTGGGAGATGCTTTTCAAATTTAGGTGGGTAGACAGAGTGGAATTCCTCTGTTTTTCAGGGTTTCATGTTTTTGTAGTGCTATTATTTTGAGATAATAAGATTGTTCTAGAGGACAATACGACTTGTGTACTTGTAAGAAAAAAGCCAAATACACTCCCCCCAAACCAACCACCATCACCAACAAAAACCCAGAAGTCTACACCAAGTTTGTCCAAGGGCTAATGAGGCTCACACTTTTTGAAGAAGCAGGATAAGACAGTGAAAGTGGTTAGTCCTTGCTTTGACTTCCACCTACTCCAATTATAAGTGTCACTTAGCCTATCTTTCACTCTGAAAGTCTTAGTCCCCAAAGCCTATCTGAGAAGCACTTTACAAATATTCATGACTTCCACTGTGAAGTGAAATGTTATTGGTCAATAATACCTCAATAAAAGTGAAAAAAGATCTGCTTTATATAAAATTATTACATGGAGTTGAAGAGGTTATAAACAGCAAGTCAGGAGAAAACAGATTGGTAAATGATTTTCCTTTGGACTCCTGTACAAACCAGAATAGTGGGTTAGTGAAAAAGGCACAGAATGGAATGGCGAGTGTAGAAGGTGGGTTTGTTTCTGGGTGGTTCAGCAATGGAACCCTCTGGAGAGGTTTGGGAGCTTTGAAAAAAATTCATCATGCTTTAAGACAGCTGGTCTCACCCCCAAGAAACAGAAGGGAATTACAGGGGAGAATTTCCAAATGCTGCTCTTCCTTACTCTGAGCAATTTTAGAGGAGGAGAAGTTTATTTGGGGGTTCATGGTTTCAGAGGTCTCAATTCATAGACAGCCAGCTCCATTCTTCAGGGCCTGAGGTGAGGCAGAGCATGATGGCGCAAGAGTGTGGCACAGGGAAGCAGCTCACATGATAACATGATGATCAGAAAGCAGACTAAGCTCAGCTCACCAAGTATGTACCCCAAAGTCACTCCTCCAATGACCCACTTCCTTCAGCCACACCCTACCAGCCTGCAGTTACCAGTTAATTCCTGTCAGAGGATTAAGTCATTAATTGGGTTAAGGATCTCATAACACAATCATTTCTCCTCTAAATATTTTTGCATTGTCTCACACATGAGTCTTTGAGGGACACCTAATATCTAAACCATAATATTCCTTCATCTTCCTTCTGGTTTGGTTTGGCCAATAAGAGGTTGTGGTAGTTGTAATCTTGGGGACTTTGGAAACTGAGGCAGAAGGATTGCAAGCTCGAGGCCAGCCTCAGCTACTTGGCCAGACCCTGTCTCAAAAATAAAAAAAATAAAAAATAAAAAGGACTCAGTACATATACGAATACACCACAGTGAACCCCACCATCATGTTCATCTGCAAAATGGGGTCCTAATTAGGATAAGATATATTCCATGCTTGCATAATTATATCAAAATGGATTCTACTGTCATATAGAATTAGGAAGAACCAATAAAAAAAAAGACTCAGGTTGTAGCTTGGTGGTAAAGCACTCCTGGGTTCAATCCCCACTACCTCCCCCTCCAAGAAAAGGAAATAGTAGTCAGAAGTTGGAGTTCAGGGGAGAGTGAAGTTGGGTTATTCATTCTCTAAGTCCCTTTCTTGCTAGGTCAACATGGCTTTCTGGTTTGTATGGTGCAAGAAACAGATCTGGGTTCTGGTTACCACTCTTTCCTTTGCCTTTCCAGGCTTAGGGCTGGTATCAGGTCCCTCCTATTACTTGTTTTATGGGACCGCATTCTCCTTTGGGATTTCCCGAAACTCTGACAACAGCTCTGCAAATAGATAACCTCTCAGTTTATCCTGAGTGTGCCATTTGTTTCTATCTGGAACCATGTTGGTGGGTGTGGGGTGGGGAGTGGATGGGGTGGTTGGCTGGTCTGTATGGGGTCAATTGCAAACACTGGACAGCAAAGATCAAACTTGCCAATCTGTAAAACCAACTTGGATGCAGTTACTCGTTAGCCTACTACGTATTATGTTTTAAAAGAGAAAACAGTACACAGGAAACGTTACACTCCTTTTCCCCTCTCTGACTATTTCAACTAATAGGCCTGTGGATTAGTCACTTTGCTAATGAGTAGTTTTACCCTGGCCCTCAGTGAACTAGGCCACAGAGGGGCCCTGCAGACTCTTGGAAAACCTCATGAAAAGTTCTGTTCTTGTTGACCCATTAGTAGGGAGGTGAGACCTGCCAGTGACCAATGTTTATATATCATAACTATATTTGGAAATTTAATTGTCTTTCTAAAATTCTCAAGTGAGAAAAGTAAAGAATTTTATAATAATAGAATCAAAATAGTACATTCCAGAACCTAATGTGTTCTTATTTTTCACTGGCCTCTAAGACTTTTATAGTCCAGAAAAGCAAGCAAGGAAAATACAGCAGTCTGTCTCAACCAGGGGTGGTTGTGTCCCCCAGGGGACATTTGGCAATGTCTGGAGACATTTTTGGCTATCACACTGGAATTAGAATTCTACTGGCATCTAGTGGGTAGGGATCAGGGATGCTGCTAAACATCTCCAAAGCACAGAGCAGCTCCTCACCCATCACCTAACAAAGAATTATCTGGCCCAATAATGCTGAGGCTAAGAAATGCTTCTCTGGATGAAATTACAGCTTCATCAGTGAGGAAAACTGGTGTTAAATAATGTTCCCAACTTTGCAATTTAAAAACCATACTCCAATTTAGTTAGGTACCCCTAGTTTATTGGTATCACTATAAATCACTCACTAAACATTTTGCCTTAGAGTTTAGGGCATTCTGAAAATGGCAAGTTAAATGCAGTGCATAATCGATGTTTTTCAAAATAGAAACCAGGCTAGTTGGTTGGATGGAATAAAATAGTTTGGGAGCACATGGAGTCTTCTTTTAATTGCCTCTCTAATCAAAAGCATTTTCCCTTTAGATTGTGGTTAATTAAAGTAGTGCCCAGCTCAAAAAAAAAAAAAGTGGTTTCAGGGTCAAGAGGGAAGGAAGGCAAGTACAGTGTAATTAGCATCTTAACCGTTAGAAACTGCAAAGAAGAGAATCTAGTGCTACTTGGGAAGGATTTTACCAGACACAAAGGTATCAAATGTTCTGTCTCCTGTCTGTTCAAAATAGTTCTGGCTTGAATATGAGATCCTCAAGGTGTCTTTGAATAAGGAGGAAAAAGTCTGTCTGGGAATTGACTACTGTATGCTCCCAGCCTCCACCCCAACTATTGAGGTTTGCTGGTGAAAGAAGAGGTCAAGATATTGTGTTACTTATCATGTTTGTCATTAAAGGATGTGGTGTGCTTGTAAAACTCCCTATTGTTAAGCCTTATTCTATGTTGGAGAAGCAGGTCCAAGAGGAATCAATGAACTATTAAAGACTAAAAACTTTTATGGCAAAGAAAAATCAGCCTGGTATTAAACTTAACAAAAATGCTGGAAAAGAATATATGAAGTTTCTAGAAAGATGGAGGTAGGCATCTTAAGGTCAGTCTCCAAGAAAACAGAGAAAACAAATGTGGCCAGGTAGAAGGAAATGCCAATGTTTCCAGATTAATTATCCCTAGGAAAGACTACATTTCTTAGAAAAACTGATCCTATACAAATTTGCAGCTCCAAATACTGTTCTGAGTCTATTAGAAGAATCAGTCAATGGTCTCACTAATTTGACAGTTTGAAAGAGCACTTGAGAGTTTGATGAAATTTCTGCTCTTCTCCAAAGGAATGTTCCTAGAAGCAGAAATTACTTTACTCAGGCTGACAATACTGGAATGAAGAGTTCAGATAGGCCCAAGCTGCAGGAATTTAACCAGGTTGTCCAAATAATGGCTACATAGTGCATAAAGCTTCCTGCCAAAGTTATGCAACTTAGCTTTTTGTGGACCATCCAAACCCAGCTCCTTGCCAGGTGAGGGTGTCAGGGAATATATGGCTGTCATGAGTAGCCCCTACTAGTCACTTCGAGCCTGTCAGAAGTGGGCTCTCCCACTGACATTTTAAGAACATTCTCGTTTCCAAGCCAATAAGGCCCCATAAGGATACAATGGTGAGTTGGGGTCCATATACTCCAGCAATACCAATAATAACCCTGGACAATATTCACTAAAAATGCTAACTGTTTTGAAGTCTACTTTTTGAGGAATCATTGCTTTATTCTAATCAATGAGATGATAACAAATGGTAGCAGAAAAATATTTTTTCAGATATTAAGATACCAGAAAGCATTTAAGTACTATTTGAAAGAAAGAGAGTAAATCAAAGAAAAAAGAATTTAATATGATAGAAACAATTCCAACAAAGATTAGTAATAAAGATGGCTATGCCCCAAGGGGAATAAAGCTGATGACAATAATACCTAATGCTTATTTATCTCTTTCCACGGTCCAGAGACTGCTAGGAGCTTTCATTAATTTTATTGCATTGAATATTACTCCCAACTCTATGAAGTAGATACCATCACCTCCAGTTTGCATTTGATCTGAAATGCAAAGACTTGAAGTAACATGCCCAAGTTCTTATAGCTAAAAAGTAGCAGAGCTGGTGTTTGAATCCATGTCTGTCTGACTCCAGAATCCAGGCTCTAAAACACTATATTCTATTGGCATGAACTTTCTGGCTCTGTGGTAGAGTAGGATGCCCCACGGGAATAGCTGAAGTTTCATCACTTGGGATTTTAGAATGAGCAAAATATTAGTATGTGTGTCATAGGAAGTAGACTCTAATGGCTCAGGGGTGGGTTAAAATCAGATCTGGAACTTCCATTTCTGAGTGTTAACGACCCTTAATGAACAGCATTAGCCACATTAGTGTAGTCCATTGCATTTTTCCACAGTTTCCTCACACACACTTTCTCATCTGATCCTCATTGAAACCTTGTGAGGCAGGCAGGCCGGCAGGCCATGTACTACCATGCACCCTTCTCAAAGAAGTGATGGGCAGTCCCATCAGAAATAAAGCATTGCCAAGTTACTTATCATCAAAAATATGTGGGAGGAGGGAGAAATGTGATTCCAAAAAGTTGCTTATTTCAATCCTGAGCAGTTCATAGGAGTTTATAATTTATTTCCATAACAGTGTGATTGCTTCCTTTTCAACAAGGCTTTGACTCACTCGGAGGAATGTATTCCATTACATGTCTGCTGGCTTCAGGCTTTATGTAGAGCCAGTTGGTTGCCATGATGACTGGAACTAACAAAATACAAACCATGAACTCTTTCAATACCAGTTACTAACTTGCTTCTAAAATCCCACCTCAGTACTGTGGAAGCTGATGGTGTTTCTGAAGTAGGATATGTTTATATCCTCATCCATTCAGGGGTTCCTCCTTCTAGTTTGAAAATAATCTCAAGATATCTGCTTTGGAATCAGGGAAAACTTGGACATACGACTTCGTTTCTGTGGCTAAAGAGTGTTCGGACAGCAGTGCCTTCAGCCGTGTCACTTTATTCTTTAAAACCTTGCATTTCTCATACCAAATACATTTTATCTCTGGTTTAGGCAAACTAAGATATAACAAACTTTACAAATGGCCTCATATAGACCAACCCATTTGGCATTTACTATTTTAGTACCTAACTCTTATCAGAGGATGTTCACTCACGAAACCAAAGGAATATAGGATAATGTGTTTGAATTTTGAAAAACAAAATGATTTCTAACATATTATTAAGCTTCATTGGTTATAGTTAAATGGGAAGTTAGAAGAGAGGTAGGGAAATTTAAAATTTTTCTAAATTGTGATGAACCTCTGTTTTTCCTTGATAAGCATCCATTCCCAAATTTTCTGATAGCTATCTTTCTTTGGATAACCACTCTCTCCCCCATCCTCAGGCATATAATTCAGGTGCAGTTGACCCCAACCCAGTTCCAGGGATGGGCATGTGACCGAAGCCTGACCAGAGTATTGGACCTGTGTGGATATGAGAGTTGATTCAAGGAGGGGCATATGACCACAACCTGGCCAATCTGAGCTAGTAAGGCTCAATACAATGATTTTTGTTGGAGCTCTTGAGATGGAAGAATATTCTACTAGGTTTGCTGACTAGTTGTGTGAAAGCTTAGAGCTACTGTCAGCCATCTTGCTACCATGAGGAGATAATCTGCTTGAGAATGGAGTTTACTTAGAAGGAAAACAATAGAAAGATGGAAAGAACAAGAACAACTTCTGATAATATTGTTTGAGCCCCTACATCCAGCCTTGCCTGAAGTCAGTCTCTGAACTTTTTAGTTATTGGACCCAATACATTCCTTTTTTTCTTAACTTTAGTTTAACTAGATTTATTTGTAACCAGAACAGTCCTGATTACCATAGAAAATTATATCATCTTAAATATACTTAATAATTAAATCTAATTGGAAAGGAAGAAGAGATCTTTGGAATCCAGTTTCAGTGAGTAGATAATTACAATATCTACTAAGTCTATTAATTCCCTTTTAATCAAGAACTTTTGGGGAAGTCTGTTTGTTTATATATTTTCAAGATCTCTCCTTACAATCGCATGCCAGGCGAGCGTGCTACCACTTGAGCCACATCCCCAGCCCTTTTTGCACAAGTCTTTAAAAAATTATAAAATATTTGGAGGCCAAGTCAAAAAAGCCTTAATAACATTATGATTATTATCTCATTGTCTTTAAACATCTCCAGGAACTTCACAAATTTCCCTATTTATTACCATCTTAGAGGGCTAATATATTCACTTCAGTAGATTCTCTAGAATATTAATAAAATGCTAAATGTTACATTATGGTGGGGATTTTTAACCTTGGCTGCCAATTAGAATCACCTGGGGAGCTTTTCAAACCTCCCAATGGCATGGTCCCACCCTAAGCCTGTTCAATCAGAATTTTTTTGGAATAAGGTCCTGGTGTTGGTGTTTTTAAAAGCTCCCTAGGTGATTTCAATTTCCAGACAGGGTTGAGAACAACTGCATTATTGGAAATATTGACTAGAATCTATAATTTGATCCAGTAAAGAATCATTTAATAAATAATACTTTAAAAACTATATCTAATATATATGAAATAAATTATATATATTTGAGCAACTCACATGCTCTTGGGTACACTAAGGTACCTTTTACCAAACCCTACCCTCCAAAGTTTTCATTTTAAATTTATTTAAAATAAAGATAGTAAATTCTCAAAAATCATCACTTTCTAACTGTTTAATGTCATTTCAATATTATCTATATTCTTGAGGTTATTTATTTCTACTGTAACTATTTGGAGAAAATACTACATGACAATGAGCTATGTTATATAATGATGTATGTTCCAATACCACATTTAATAACAAACATCACATTGGCAGCTTGAAATAGGCTACAGTGGGGGTATTTATTGTCAGCTCCTATATGTTAGGGATTTCTATTTTTGAGAGCCAGTTATAAAACTTTTACTACTATACCACTACTCACCCCTCATTCCTTCACCCACTCCTCTGTCTGTAGTCACCTGAAGTTGTACTGGGAGAGAAAAAAACTGAGTTGATCAAAACCCAAATTCTCACTAGGACTCTCAATTTAGAGAGAAGTGACTCAATGAGGAAAGTACGCAACTTTAGGAAGACCAAGGAAAAGTCCTGAGAATTTTATTAGAGACAGAAAAATAAAATCTGAACTGTGCTATTTACCATGGATTCATAAAAATATTGGGGGCATAAATTTCAAGCAATATTTTAGGAATAAGATACATCCTCAAGTATAAGATTTGAACTCCTAGTGTAGAACATGAGAGAAATTTTGTAAAGAGAGTTCATGTCCTTAACAAAGAGGACACACAACTCTCTACCTCTTTCCCTGTGACTAAATCATCAGGATATAGAAAAGTGCTTAGAATTCCTTATTTAGACCTCAAACTCTAGCTCTAAGAGAAATAAATGTTAGGTAAGTTAGAAGAGGATCAAGAATTCACCACACCATATAAAAAAAAAAAAAAAAGGAAANATATAACTTGAATCTAAGGAACATTCTATTTAAAAAATTAAAAAGTCTGGATTCTCTTAAAATGTCAATGTCTTAAGAGACAAATGCTGATCAGAGGGGACTAAAGAACATGACAACTTAATGCAATACATAAATTTCTAGATGTTGTGTTACAGGGTCTCTCAAAGTTGCTGAGAATGGCTTTGAATTTGGGATCCTCCTGCCTTAGCCTCCCAAGTTGCTGGGATTACAGGTGTATACTACCATATATAGTGCCCAGCTCTGTAAGAATTGTAGGGTCAGCTTGTTCTATTTCTGCAAAGAAGCTAGCTAGAGCCAAGCATGGTGGTACATGCTTATAGTCCCAGCAACTTGGGAGGCTGAGGCAGAGGATCACAGATTTGAGGCCAGCCTCAGCAACTTAGTGAGGCCCTAAGCAACGTAGGGAGACCCTGTCTCAAAATAAGAAAATAACATACATAGGAGAAATATATTTAATAAAAGGAATACAAAACACATACTCCAAAAACTACCAAACAGTGCTGAAAGAAATTTTATAAGGCCTAAATAAATGGAAAGACCTCTCATGTTTATGGGTATTATGGTTTAGATATTAGGTGTCCGCCAAAAACTCATTTGTGAAACAATGCAAGAAGGTTTAGAGGTGAAATGATTGGGTTATGAGAGGAGGTGGGTCATGGTGAGGAGAGCTCCCTCTGCTTATTATGGCCATTTCCATACCTGCTTTCCTCTACTACACCCTTCCACCTTGATGTCCTGCCTCACCTCAGGTCCCAAGGAATGGAGTTGTCCATCTGTGAACTGAGACCTCTGAAACTGTGATCCCCAAATCAACTTTTCCTCCTTAAAATTTTCAAGAGAAATGAATGTTAGGTAAGTTAGAAGAGGATCAAGGGATCAAGAATTCACCACACTACATATGTCAAATCGTGCACTTTCTTGGACTGGGGATATAGTTCTGTTGGTAGAGTGCTTGCCTTGCATGCACAAGGCCCTGGGTTCAATCCCCAGCACCACAAAGAAAGGAAGAAAGCAAGCAAGCTAGGAAAGAAAAAAAAGGGGGGGGGGAGGTCCAGATAGCTGCCAATATTGAGAATAAGAAAATAAAAGTAAGGCAAAAACTAAGATAGAATGCTAAAACAAACAACAGATAAACTTGGAGGACTTGCGCTATGTAATTTTAAAACTTACTAAAAAAGCTACAGCAATCAGGACAGGGTGATACTGGTATACCATAAGAACAGACATACAGATCAATGGAATAAAGATGAGAGTCTAGAAATAAATCATGTTTACAATTGATTGATTTTTGACAAGGGTGACAAAATAACTCAATGGGAGAAAGAGGTTTTTTTTTTTTAATCATAAAACTCTAAAAAAAAAAAAATCTTGTGACCTTGGATTGAGTAAAGGTTTCTTATATGTGATACCAAAAGTATAAGTAATGAAATAAAAAGTAGATACATTTGATTATACCAATATTTGAGACTTTTGTGTTTCAAGGAAGCATCAACATAGTGAAAGATAACCCACAGAATGGGAGAAAAAGTTTTTGCAAGTGTGATAAGGGGTTCATATTTTGTTTTTGAGATGGACTATCACTATACTGTCCAGGCTTGTCTTGAACTCCTGGGCTCAGATGATCCTCTTGCCTCCACTCCTGTGTAGTTAAAACTATAGGTGCATATCACAACATCTGCTCAGGGGTTCACATATAGAATGTAAAAAGAACCCAACAATAAAAAATTTTTTAAATGAGAAGAGGATTTCAATAGACATCTTTCCAAAAAAGATATACAAATAGCCAATAAGCACATGGAGAAAAGATGCTCAACATGAACTACCAAGGAAATGAAAATCAAAATCACAATGAAATAGCATTTCACACCCACTGAGATGGTTAAAATAAAAGAGTCAGATCATATCCCAGTGGCTTGGGATGCTGAGGCAGGAGGATCACAAGTTCAAGGCAAGCCTCAGCAACTTAGAGAGTCCCTAAGTAACTTAGTGAGACCCTGTGTCCAAAAAAGAAAATTTTGAAAAGGGCTGGGGATGTGACTCGGTGGTTAAGTGCCCCTGGGTTAAATCCCCAGTACCCTCCTCAAAAACAAAAAACAAAAACAAAAAACGAAAAAAAAAAAACAGATCGTAACAAATGTTGGTGAGGATGTGGAGAAATTGGACTAATCCCACAATTCGGGTGAGGATATGAAATGATGAAGCTGCTTGAAAAAAAACAATTTGGCAGTTCCTCAAACATTACATAGAGTTTTCATAAGACTCAGAAATTTCACATCTATGCATTTACTATAATAATTAAAAACCTATGTCCATAAAAAAATGTACATCTATGTATGAATAGCAGCATTATTCATCATAGCAAAACACAAAAACAACCCAAGTGTCCATCAACTGATAGAGTGTGATGTATACATGGAATGTAATATTATTTAGCAATAACATGAAATGAAGTATCGATACATGCTGCAATCTTGAAACATTATTCCACGTGAAGAAGCCAGTCACAAATGGCCTTAGATTGAATGATTCCATTTATATGAAATGTCCAAATTAGGCAAATTTATAGTTACAGAAAATAGATTAATGGTTGCTTAGGGCTGGGAAAAATGGGGAACATTTGCTGATGGGTATGGGGATTTCCTTTTGGGGTGATGAAAATGTTCTAAAGTTGATTGTGGTGGTGGTTGCACAACTCTGAATATGCTAAAAATTATTGGATTGTATGCTTTAAATGGGTTCATTGTATGGTATGTGAATTAGCTCTCAAACATTTAAGAAGTATTTGAACAGGGGGGAAATAGTATGGAATTTAACTAGCAGAAGAAAAAACTTTTGAGCTATAATAGTACCTAACAGATCAAAATTTAGAATTCACCTCCATTTTAGCTCAAATAGAGATAATAAATGGCAATTCATTCAGGGAGTCTGTCACTCTCCTAGTAAGATACTTACTAGTTACTATGTGCCAGGCACTGGGTTGGGTGCTGAGGATAGTGAATCAGACAAGCATGTTACCACATTCATAGTATTTAGAGTGTTCTAAAGAACACAATTGAGTAGATGCTCTAGAAGAAAAATGCAGATAAGTAGGAAAAGGTAAAATAAAGGATCCTAATTTAATCTAGAAAGGGAGGGGAGATTTCGCTGAGGAGATGACATTTGAGTTGAGCTCTTCAGGATTATTAAGAGTAAACTAGGTGATGACTGGGTGTGAGGTAGAGAGGATTCCAGACACAGGAAACTGGGCCTCTGTTGCCAAGGAACCCAGAGGACAATGAGAAGTAGGAGGCAGCATGGAGGACACTGGAGGGGCTGACAGACACTGCGAAGTCTCATTCCATGTTAGGAATTTGGTCTTTATTTCAAAGGCCATGGAAACTGATGACAGATTTTAAGGAGAATTTTCAATTGATAACTCCAGTAATGTTTTGTGTGTTCGTCAGTTTTTTGTCACTGTGACAAAATACCTGAGATAATCACAGGAGGAAAGTTTTACTTTGTTTTACAATGTTAGAGGTTTCAGCCCATTGTCACTTGGCCCTGTTGCCTTTAGGCCTATGAGGCGGCAGCACATCACGGTGGGAATGTGTGGTGGAGCAAAGCTGCTCACCTCATGGCAGTCAGGAAGGGGCTGGGGTTCCAACATTGCCTTCAAGAGCATATTCCCAATAATTTAACTTCCTTCCTCTAGGCCTCACCACCTAAAGGTTCCACCACCTCCCAATAGCACCACATCTGGGACCAAGCTTTCAACACATGGGCCTTTGGGGGACATTCAAGATCTAAACTACAGTCATTTGCTATTAAATTTCTCATTGAGTAACACAAAAATGAAACCACCAGACTATGCCAGTAGAGATGATGTGGTTCCTTCACTTCTAACCAAACCTCCTAGTATATGGTTCTTATATTTTGGTCCCTTGGAGACAGTTTATGCAATTCCCAGATGGAGAAGGGAGGGGAGAATGTACAGAGGAGCCCTTAAGCAATGAAGCTGGGCCACATGAGCTTTGGTGAGCTCAGCAACATCCATAACACCACACTGGTTTTCTTTAAGCTTCAGATGTATGTCAGAGAATGAGGTCACTCTTTATGACTCTGGGGTCTTGTTATTTACAGCTATAATGTTAAAATTGGCACCATGGGCACTTTATGAAATAGGGGTGGAGTAGCCCTTGGCCTCTTTCATATATTGCCTGGGCCATGATCTGGTATTCTCAATTGAATACAGGTGAAAACAGATGGAAAATAAATTATCTTACAATTCTCAGTGTGTTTTCATTAACTTAGCATCTGTTGGAAAATTTGTTCTGAGAATAGCATCAAGGAACTGATCTACATAGTGCGTTACAGCCAACCGAGGCCTCTGAGAGATGGCTTCTCCATTGGCCAAGGATTGCTTTGCCAAAGTTTTCAAAGCTATGGGGCTGCCTTGACAACACTAAGTAAAAGACACTAAAGTTCTTTAAATTTCCATAAGTCACAAGTTATAGTTGCTCAGAAGTCTGGATCTTTGGAATATGTGTTCTCTGGTTAATCAATTTTAACCATTTTTTTCTTGGCTGGGTAAGATGGTGGAGTGTCTTCTGTGTTGTTAATAGCAACTCAAGAAACTTCTTTTTGTTTCTCCTTGCTTTTGACTTTCCCTTTGTTTTTAAAATTTTAACACCAGGATCCTCTTTGTTTCTCTTGATCTCTTTCCTTGGAGTGACCTGCTAGAATTTTGAACTGTTATATAACATGGTTCCTTCTGCATAAGGCTAATTAATTATGGTTAAACAAACAATATGTTTTATTAAAAATAATTCAATTCTACTATGTACTGTAGCATTTGCCTCTGCTGGCCACCATATTTTCTCTTTTTGGCTTCTCTGACATCTAACATTTCTGCTTCTTTTCTGTTATGATTCACGTGATTGACACCTCAGCATTTATACAATCCTGAATTAGTCTAAGCCAGTAATAGTGGTTCTGTTCTCCCTGACAATGAATGATTGAAGCCATCACTATTCTTGTAAGTTGATGTGCTATATACAAAGTCTATGTTAGTGAACTTCTTATTGTGTGACATAATTAGTTTCCTGATTATTTAAGCTGATGTGAGCTAGGGAATTCTGTTACTTGCTAAGAGCACACTTATTTTTTTTTCTTTATTTATTTTATACTACAATGCATTTTGACATATAGTACACAAATGGAGCACAACTTCTCATTCCTCTGGCTGTACATGTTTCAAAGTCACTCCACTAGTGTAATTGTACATGTATATAAGGTAATAACGTCTGTATCTTTCAATCATCCTTCCCATCCCCACAACCCCACCACTTCCCTGAATTCCCTCTACACAAACCAAAGTACCTTCATTCTTCCCTAGTCCCCACCCCACTATGGATCAGCATTTGCTTATCAGAGAAAACATCTGGCTTTTGGTTTTTTGGGATTGTCTTATTTCACTTAGCATGATATTCTCTAGTTCCATCCATTACCTGCAGATGCTATAATTTCATTCTTTTTTAAGTCTAAGTAATATTCCATTGTGTATATGTACCACATTTTCTTTATCCATTCCTTTGTTGAAGGGCATCTAGTTTGGTTCCATAGCTTAGCTATTGTGAATTGAGCTGCTATCAACATTGATGTGGCTGCGTCACTGTAGTATGCTGATTTTAAGTCCTTTGGGTATAGACGGGAGTGGGATAGCTGGGTCAAATGGTGAATCCATTCCCAGTTTTCTGAGATATTTCCATACTGAAAAGCACACTTATTGATGTTTCTTCTTAGTTCTCTGATTCCCTGCTTCTCAGTCTCCTTCATTTATTTGCTTCTTTCTATTTTAGGTTTTATGTTCAGCTCTCTTTTCTCCCATTCAAGTACTAACCAGGCCCAACCCTGCTTAGCTTCCGAAATCAGATGAGATCAGGCACATTCAGGGTGGGTATGGCCATAGACTAGCTCTCTTTTCTTACTCTTCAATCTCCATCAGTGAACTCACCAATTTTGGGGCTGGGGTTGTGGCTCAGCGGGAGTTCACTAGCGTAGCTTGTGCAATGACCTGGGTTCGATTCTCAGCACCACATTAAAAAAAAATAAGTAAACAACAAAGGTATTGTGTCCAACTAAAAAATAAATATTAAGAAAAAGAACTCACCAATTTTTCTTACTTCAACTAAAGTTTCCCTGTTGATGACTTCTAGATAGAAATTGCAGCTTTACCTCTTTCTTAAGTTTTATATTTATAATTTTGCTACTTGGCATCAATAATGAAATCAACCTTAACTCCACTTCATAATCCCCTGTAGAACTTTTAAAAATACGCAGGTGTGCATGCCCCATCCCTGGGCATTCTGGTCCACTAGATTTAGGGCAAGGCCCATGCATTTATATAGTTTTTTTTTTTTCAGTTGTCAATGCACCTTCATTTTATTTACTGATACATGGTGCTGAGAATCAAACCCAGTGACTTACACATTCTAGGCAAGTGCTCTGCCACTGAGTCACAATCCCAGCCCTATGTAGTTTTTAATTTATTTTTATTTTTTTTTAAAGAGAGAGAGAGAGAGAGAATTTTTTAAATATTTATTTATTTTTAGTTTTTGGCAGACACAACATCTTGGTTTGTATGTGGTGCTGAGGATCGAACCCGGGCCACACGCATGCCAGGCGAGCGCACTACCGCTTGAGCCACATCCCCAGCCCCTATGTAGTTTTTTAAATTCAAAAAAAAAAAAAAAAAGAATTTGTAGTGCTGAGGACGAAACCCAGGTCCTTAACACATGCTAGGCAAGTGCTCTGCCATTGAGCTATACCCCAGCCCCATCTTCATATTTTTAAAAAATATTTATTTTTTTAGCTGTGGTTGGACATAATACCTTTATTTATTTTTTTAATTTATATGTGGTGTGAGGATCGAACCCAGGGCCTCGCATGTACTAGGCGAACTCTCTATCGCTGAGCCACAACCCCAGCACCCATCTTCATATTTTTAAAACTCCACAGTGATTTCTGACACATAACCAGGGTTAAGGATCATTGGCCTGCTTTCAGTCCCCCAAACTTTTTCTTATAAACAAAGATGAGTCAGCTACAGCATCCAGCTTTAAGCCTTACAATCTAGTTAGGCTTGGAACAGGAGTGGAAAAATAGGTAGTATATTGTTTCTTGAGGTTTCTCAGGCCTCATCTGTCTGTGGATATAGGCAAAAGCCCAGATAACAATAAACATACACATTTCCCTAACTTTTGCATCCTCCTGCTTATGTAGAACTTCTAGTCTAGAGCTGTCCAATAGAAATTTCTGAGATGTTAGAAATGTTGTATATCTTCACTATCCAATGCAGAAACTAGTAGCCATGTGCCTTTTTTTTGAGCATTAGAAATGTGGCTGGTACTAATTAAGAATGGAATTTTCACTATTAACTTTAATTAATTTAAATAGCCACATGCACTAGTGGCTATCATAATGCATAGTGCGGCTTGTCTTTGCAAACCCTACTTGGTTAAATCTGGAAATCTTTATTAAAGACAAGACAACACCATTTCTACCAGATACTACTTATGCTACTATTTTGTGATTTTGACCACGGTCCACAGGAAGGGATATATTTTACATAATGTATATTGTACATATACATGTATATACATATATCTGCATATACATATATGCCTACTTACATAAAACTTACTATTTGTGAGGAACTCTGACTTTTATATTATTATAGTTTATTAAAAAACTGCTGTCCATGAGCCACCAAATTAATTTCATGATTCAGTAATTCATTATGCTGCACAAGTTAGTAAGCGCTATCCTAGGGAGCTATCTTGTCCCACTGGGTGTTTGTCTTTCTACCTCTAGCATTGAGGTCTTTCCTGGGTGCCACTGCTAGGTGGCCAGGGTTCAGTCCAGACTCATCAAAGACCCTGTAGCACCAAGCTGTGGTCTGCAGTGAGTTAAAAGGGAAAGATGCCTCTTTGTGTTTCTGTATTTCAGAGGGCTTTCAAAGCATGCAGCTGATATCTGAATCCTTGAAAGTTTCTGTGTTAGTCAGCTTTTCAGTGCTGTGACCAAAATACCTAAGAAAAATTACTTAAAGGAGGGAAGATTAATTTTGGCTCATGATTTCAGATGTTTCAGTCAGTGGTTGATCAGCTCCATTACCTTGGGCCTGAGGTGAAACAGAACATCATGGCAGAAGGGCATGGCAGAGGAAAGTTTCCTACCTCATGGCAGTTGGGAAGGAGAGAGGGAGAGGGAGAGAGGGAGAGAGGGAGAGAGGGAGAGAGGGAGAAAGGGAGAGAGAGAAGGGGAGGGGGAGAGAGAGAGAAAGAGAGAGAGAGAGAGAGAGAGAGAGAGAGAGAAGACAACAGGGACAATATGTAATCCCCAAGGTCTTATGCCCTCCAACTAGGTTCTAACTTCTACAGTTTCTACCACCTCCCAATAATGCTGTCAGCTATGACTCCCTCACTAGATTAATCCATTGATAAGATCAGAGACTTCATGATACAATCACTTCCCAAAGTCCTCACCTCTGAACATTACTGCATTTGGGACCAAGCCTTCAACACATGAGTCTTTAGGAGACACTTTGTATTCAAACCATAACAAGTTATTAGTGAAACAGCTCTTTTGGCTTCCACTTATCACCCACCAGCTCAAAAAGCTGCATTCCCATTGGAGGTTTAGAGGTTAAAAAAAAATCTGAACCACACACATCACGCTGTCCTCAGAATTGCTTCTCCTCCTTTAGCTTTTAGGTGGTGTCTTCTGCCTGATGACCAAGGTTTTGCATTGGGTCAAGCTCTTCATGTCTGGGATTAAGTTCTCTCTTAGGAGATTCCTTGGCCCACATGTATTAGGCATCTGATGGGCTCAATTCCCTCTTTGTCTTACTTTCAGAAGTTTCCTGAGATTCAAGGAACTTGATAGGCATTGTAAAAGAAGCATGCTGTGAGATTCTGGTTGCATTCGTTCTGTGTAGGGCTGAAGGAGCCTCAGAAAAGGAGAGAAAAAAAGGAAGAGGTAAGTTAGTCTTAAAGGATGAGTAGGAGTTTGTAGGAAGACAAAAGGGACTTGCTATGGGGCCTTTTTCAATTTCTGCAAATTGAGTCAGTAGCTTTTCTTTTCTGCTTCCACAATATTTTGTTCATACATTCATTACATATTTCTCACACATTAGAGTTGTTGTTTCTATCTAGATTTTGAGATCTTTTTGGTACAAAGATAATGATTTCCTCATCTTTGTATCCTTAGCAACTAACATAAGCCTTCTCTATTATAGACAGAAATAACCACTGACAAAATAGATGACGATGCTGGGAGCTTTTGCCCTGAGAACTGGTATGTTAAGATGGAATTCATTTGTTCACCTCTCAGGATGATGTGTCAGAGAAGGTAATGTTGTAGATCCTAAAGTTGAATTATTAGGTATTATTGTTTTTCAAGATACTTCAGGCCAAGGGTAATGGTAGGTTTCAGCTACATCTGGTAAGCATGTCAGTAAGAATGTGTTCAGGTGCCTAGATTAATTGGTGACAAACACACAAATTTCCTACATCTGTAGAGCTCTGTGTCTAGTAGGGAAGATGAACAACCAACCAAGCAGTGATAAGGTGGTGTGACTAAGGGCACAGCAGTGGCTATAAAAGAATATAAACCACCTTATAGCAATTAGGGAGGCTCTATGGAAAGGAAAGATGAGGGGTGATCCCATGCCAAAGATGACCTTGGAAAAGGAAAAAGAAAAGTATTCCAGAAAAGGGAGTAGCAGGCACAGAGGCTAGAAGACATGGCACCACAAAAATACCAAAGAAAATTCTGTATGGAATATTGACATGCTCATGAGAAACTAGTAAGAGAGGAGGAGGCCAAAGAGATAAGCATAGGCCAGATTTAAATGGCTTGTCCACCATGGAAAGAAGCATGGAGTCTAACTCAATGGTAATGGGAAGGCACCAGTGTTCATTTAGTTGGGCCACAGGGATGGAATCCTCTGGTACACCCAGGTGCCCTATGAGTGTATTAAGCACCTGCAAGGAAGAAAGAGAAAAAACAAAATGGGAGATGTGGACTCAAAAAGGGAATATTGAGCAATAAAGGCAAATCTACTTGATCATCTTTGCCAGCCCTGAATGACTTAAAGACTGAAGTGGATTCCAATGAGGGGAATAGGGCTCTGCCAGTAATTGCTTTCAGAGGTTTCAGGTCAGCCCCACTGTCCTATCTATATTCCATAGAGAGAATGAATAGACAAATTCTTCTGGAGATTTCCAAGGTAGGTTTGGGGTCATCAATGCAATCTCAAACCATCCCAGGATTTCTGCCCCCAAAATAGGTCTTTGCCTCTACCTGTGAAGTAGAACAGATCTCTCAAGGGACCCCACAACTAACCATATCCTTTGAAACCAAGGTCAGCAGGCAAGCTCATCCCTTGCTATTGGAGCCCAGCATGATGTTGGTTGGTGTATTATACCCGTTTCCCAGTCCAGATCTAAATCTCACTCAAGTGTGCAGGCAACAAGTTAAGCAGACTATAAGCCTAAAGAAGTCCTCCAATCAAATTCCTTTCTAATTCTTCTGGGTTTCCATGGAAATCTGTGATGAAAGGATGATCAATTTCTGCTTCCTGTGAGTATTCATGTTCTCACCTCTTAGTAACGTCTCCTGGGAATACTGGAAGTGAGGAAACCCAGGAGGCAGAGGTGTGGACAGAGTTGGTGCTAGTTTTAGGGACTGAATCTGAACTCTGAGGGCACTTTTGGAGGCTGTCAGGGACCCTCATTGATACAACTCACTGTATGCTCAGGGCATCTAATGAACACTACAATCATGGAACACTGAGATCCTGTGGGCTGTTGGAAGCTGGAGTAGAGGTTGAAGAATCATGGAAGAGAAGTTGTGGCCCTGAGGCTGACCCTGGAAGAGCACACTGCAAATCCATTGTTGCTTTTGCTTTACTTCACTTTGCAAAAATTTTTCAAGCTAATCTTGGACATTTGGAAACAGCACGATCCAGGGGGGAACAGGAACATTGGCTTCATAGTCTAGCAGCATTTGTCTGCAGCTGCACTGCCCTCATAGCACAGGTGTGCAGAGCATGATTAAGTGACCCCAGAAATCTGACCGCCTGGGGTGTGGTGCTCATTTTTCCAGCCTGATGTAATGATTTCAGGGTGTGGGTACACTCTGCCTCACTCCCCTTTTTTTCCCCGCCCCCAAACTCTGGATTTCAGTTAACTGTGAAAAACAGCAGCATAAGAAGGCAGACTTCATGCTGCTGTTGTTGATTTGCTTTTTAAGCAACTCTGGCCCCCTTTTAGAAGTCTGTCCCCAAAAGCAGAAAAAAGGCAAGATGAATGTTTAAAAAATCTTTCAGCACCTTCATTGATTCAAATTTTAGTGTGATTTGGCAGGCAAAGCAGAGTAACATGTTCCAGTGTTTTAACTTGCACAGAATTGCCAGATTAATAATTGTACAAGTCAAACAATAGCTAATGAATTATGGGGGGAAAGGGTGGTAACTGTGAAGACTGCTGCAATGTCTAGACACGAAGGTGGGGGTGGGGAGGTGGAGCACCAAGGGAGACACAGAATTTCCTTGCCTTTGGTTTTCCTCAGACTTAGTATTTTTGTGTTAGCATAACACTTGGGATAAGATATTGATAGGTGAGAGATAATGTTTTGGTTAAAATGAAAGATTAAGGGAGGTGGCACACACCTATAATCCCAGTGGTTTGGGAGACTAAGGATTGCAAGTTCAAAGTCAACCTCAGCAATTTAGCAATGCCCTAAGCAACTTCGTGAGACCCTATCTCAAAATAAAAAATAAAAAGGGCTGGGGATGTGGCTCAGTCGTTAAGTGCTAAGTGCTTTTGGTACCTGGGTTCAATCCTGGTACCCTAAAATAGGAAAGATCAAGTTTTAGGCTGTATGCTGAAGACATTTTTCACTTAAGTGTGTTAAAAGAAAAAATGTGATCTCTTAACCTGTAGTATAAATGTACACATATGAACAAATATACACTGACTTTGAGTTTTAAGAACTACAGTCAGATCAAGTATGGTGGCAGTATTCCAAGCCACTTGGGAGGCTAAGACAAGAAGTTTGTGAGTTCAAGACTATCCTGGGCAACAGAGTGAGATTCATCTCAAAAAAAAATAGATAAATAAATAGCTACAACCATGCCAATTCAGCTAGGAGAGAGATGCTGGGGGAAACCAGGTTTTGGAGCAAGCAGATTTGGGCTTCATTTGTGAATGTCACTCACAGTTTTGTGATCTCATGTCTGGGTCATATGCAGGGTGGGTGTAGTAGCAAGCAGGATTAGAGGATAAATATGCCCACTGACTCATGAGAACTGGGAGGAGGAACAATATATAGGATTATGAAGTAACTTCTACTTTTATTATCTTGGAATCTCCACTGCTCAGCGAACCCCCTTCACAGCACACAATGTGGGGAGGAAACCTGAGAGTGGGAACTAGACAAACACCCAAGGGTTTTAGGGAAGAATCCCAGAGGCAAATATATAAAAAGAAACCACATATGTTGGGTGTTTAGTTGTTTGGGTGTAAGTATAGCTCTACAAATTATGTATATCTCTGTATATAATGGATGATAATGCATATACATGCAATTACTTATGCTCTGCCTCATTTGCATAAATATACATTTAAATGTGAAATGGACAGAAGGACTGCTTTTTATGCATGCTGGGAAAGGCTTTCTATTTGCCTTTATTCAAAACTAAGTCAAACATGTCCTTCCTCCAGTCTCTCAACCCACCAGAACCCTCCTTATGGACAGACCCATGTTAGAAGCAAGCACACAAGCCCTGGTTCTCAAAGAATAAATAGGCTCCTGCAGCATGGAAGAGGCAGCAGAATTTTATCTTTCCCCTATCCTGACCTGGCCACAGTAGCTTGAATCCTCAGTATCACTTCACTCCTTTAGGTGAAGGAACTGTTATTCAGGGAGGGACGTCCATAATTAGAATGGCTCTGAGAAAATGGGACACGCAAGAGTAAGTTTCTACTAGTGTCCCTGGGAAAGGCGCTGTTGCCTACAATGGGCAGATACCCAGAATAACCCTGGGCAGTGGGGAAGTAGAGGCAACAGGAGTAGGCTAGAAGCCTGGAATAGAGAAAGGAGGTGTAGGAATCAAAAAACCATAGGAAAAAGAAAAGTGGAGCCACAGTATTTAGAGGTAGAAAAACTCTTTGAGAATATTTTAGTCCAATGCTTTCATATTACAGATGAGGAAACCGAAGTTCAGAGAGGTTAAGTGATTTATCCAAAGACACAAGGTATATAATAATAAATCTGTAATTAGAATACAGATTTCTTATCTCCGACAGGCTTCCCACTGTAATAAAATATGAAATACATAATTAAGCCAATATTGTTAATTTGTGATCAGAGGAACAGTTGTTTCTCAGCCAACTAAATGCCCTATTGTTCTTCATTAAGAAATCAGATAATTCTGAATCCTGACCATTTCATGTTTCTCTTATAGATTCTGCATTTCAATGGAGTTTTATTGTAATCATGCCAAATATTATGGGCAGGTAATAAATATACCAGCTAATTTTAAATTATTTCATTATACACTAATTTGTTTTATAGGATCAGATTCAACTTTTTGAATGTGATTTTTTTTTTCAGACACTGAGATAAATTCTGTTTCTAGTACTTCCAGCTAAGACTTGAAAAATCAAAGGGCTGGAAATTGTATGAAAGAGTCAGGTGGTTCTGTTAAGGCTTCCAACATGTCTTGGCATTTGTCATAGCTTAAGCCTTGTTTGGACCACATGGAATCTCATGTTATTTTTGCTCTGCTAGGAAGAAGGATTTGCTAACACTATACAAAAGCAACATCCTCTTTCCTGCTGGTCTAACAATTCTGAAAGGATGGTCTGACCAAAGTCCTTTCCAAATGTAAATCTTTGGTAGTAGTTCTAACATAATATGATTTATCTTCATCTCTGTGATTTTTAACTTAATAACTTGGAAGGTGCTTCTTGCTGAGAACAAGACAAAACAACAAGTTTTGTTTCCTCTATCAAAACTTCTTATGGATAACTAGGAGCTCTCAGGCAGAAAATGACAATTAACATTTTCATTTCTAAAATCTCTCATTTATTCTTCTTTCTATCCAATCCCCATTTTCCCTAAGTCTTTCAGGGGTTCCTATTTTTATTTTATTTTTTAGCAGTGACTTGTGCTATTTTCAAAACTGTGTGTATATATCTTTTCTGTCATCTCAACAGCTTTGAGACTGGAAAGGGGAGGCTGGACGTGGGTTCAGTCTGCCATCTTGGTTTAATCATTAGATATAAAATTGTTTTCTTGAATGACAATCTTGAGGGGTCCAGAAAACTGAACTGAGTTGATCTGATATACACTGTGCTAAAGTCTGTGGTCTTTACCTGCAGGACCAAAGGATCCATTCCTGGGTCCTTGATCCTCTAACAAGGTAGATCCAGTGACAGCAATTGCCAGCTAAGACTCTCTTCCAGGGACGATTATTAACTAACCCCACTAGAAACCATTATAGAAATATTTTTGTAGCACAGTGAACCACCAGATATATCTTATCATCCATTTCTGTGGTGAATATGAGAAGATTATGTGACTGGAAACAAAAATACCACATGGAGCTAGGTCTAGTTCACAGTGATCCCCCCAAATTGCATGTGGTCCAGGGACACACCAGGAGACTGGACTATATAACCTTAGTCTTCCTTAGTAACCACACAGGAGCTAATTTTATACCTAAAAGCAGGTGGGATTTTGGATGAACTATTTTATTGTGTGAATATGCTCTACTTCTCTTTGTTTTTCTCCTCTCAGTACCCCTTCACTGAAAAATCTTGGTGCATTCAATTGATAGTAGGAGATTGATCCTTGGCTTGTTTTAACCTCTTGGTGATACTGCTAGATTTTACCCAATGGCTGTTTTCTCTTATGAGACACATAATTTGTTCTGGAAGGCAATATGCCTAGCTAAAAATATCCTTCCAGATTCCCTTGAAGCTAAGTAAGACCAGGTGACACAGTCTAGCTGATGCAATATATGCAGATGTCACCAAGGAGTTTCTGGGAATATGTTTGATTTTCTGATATGGATGCTATCCCCATTTCCCTGTCTTTCTGGTGCTTTCTGGCTGGAATGCAGCCATCAAGCTAGTGGTAGAGTAGCCAGCCATCACACATCCATTGGGTAACAAGCATAGTTTGCAAAAATATACACTAAAGATGGTGGGGTTGAAAGTGAAAGGAGCCTAGGATTTTGCTTGTAGGTTATGCTGCCAATCTCTGGACTCCTACAACATGAAAAAAATATAAACCCCTATTGGATAAGTTGCTATAGTCAGGTTATAGGAAGCTAAACACAATCTTAACCAATATTAGTCAATTTACCTAAAGAATTTGAAATTTACTACCTACCCCCTAAGCTTTATCACAGAGGTATTTAAAATTACACTGAATTCACTTTAAGAATTTATTCATAATAATAGGCATTAAAATATCTTTAACAGTTCTAAAATTGTAATTCATATTAAAGAAAACTTGCCAGTCTTTAGGCTAAAAAGTTGTGATATGGTTGTCATCATCTGTTCCATCTATAGAAATTATTTATTTAAATGTTACTTTGGTGGTATTTGCATTTGTAATATCACACACAGTTGAATTTTCACTTAAACTTGATTTCTTGGTTGTCATGAAAGTATTTTTTTTTTAAATATTTATTTATTTTTTTAGTTATCGGCAGACACAACATCTTTGTTGGTATGTGGTGCTGAGGATTGAACCTGGGCCGCACGCATGCCAGACGAGCGCGCTACCACTTGAGCCACATCCCCAGCCCCCATGAAAGTATTTTTAAAAAGATAACATTATGATTCAATCTTAAAGTGAAAAACTTGGTACACAAGAAAATTGCCTGATAAATGGCATACAATAAAATTAGACAGGTAGATGCTGCTAAATCTCTTGGAGAAGATCATGGAATTTTACAAGCTATGAAATGATAGAATTGATTCATGAATCATAAATATTACTCAGATGATAATATCTGTCAGTAAATAAGCTTCTTACTGATTTTTAAAAGGTTCTTTAACCTCTGGCAATGTATCATTCAATTAAAGAACAACTAGTGAAATTTCAAGTTCAACTGAATAGGACAGGCAGACACAACTCTGATATACCTCCAGATTGCAAAAGGTTGGTGAATAATCTCAACTCCAATGGGATAAAAATGTGATGAAAAGAAGAATTATATTTCCAGTAACTCTTTCCATTGACTGATTTCCCCCTTTGTCACAGGGTAGCATGGGCTCTTAATATCTCAGTTGAATTCCAGGACTTTTCAGTGACTTTTTAGTTATTAAATCTGTCTTATTTCATTTACTCAGACTTGGTCTTGTTCATTTACAAGTATAAAGACTTTTGTCTGCTTTCCATCCCCAACCCCCATGAGCCCTTGCCTCTCCCTTTTTGAATAACCCTCTCTGTTGGGTGAAGTTCCTGAGGTATGAGCCTGTTCTCAGGTACACTTCCCTGAAGGAAACATCCCCGGGGCCCATGGAGTCACAATTTCCAGCAAGCCAACATCCCTCACTCATCTCTCCCCTTCTACATCACCTGATCCTGGGGCCTATAAGCATAGGTGGAATCTATCTTCCATTCTTTTTGGGACAAGAGACCAGAAAAGTGGTCCCTACCTCTTCTGCCTGCCCCATGCCACTGTGCCATCTCTTCCCAGCTCCACTTCTCCTATTGCAGTGATGCCAAATGGACTTTCCAAGCCTGGTAGGGAAGAAGATGCCAGACTAGAGAATAACACGTCAGGCTGTTCTTTTTGTAGACACTTAAACTTGACAAGCCATTTGCTTATTTCCCTCACCCTCTTCTTGGCTAGGAAGAACCTCTCCAGCTCACTAGCTATGTGCTGAAATCATACCCTTCCCATGCCTAGTGCTCTGGGTACACCTTTATGGTAAAAGGCAGGGGGTGGTGGTAGTGGTGGCAGTGGCAAATGGTTGGGCTTCTCTTACCCCAGAGTGTGGGGGTATCGTTGACCTCATCATAATTTAGTAACTGTGTTCCCAATATTGTACTCTCTGCATTTTAACAATCGAAGGGCTGCAAAATAAATCAATCAATACATTCTTTATGCTGTCCCAAGTGATACTGGTCATCCCAACCACTGAAAATGCCCAGATTATGCACCCAGGCATGAAAAGAAACAGGTCTTAGGGATGGGACTATCTGGGACGAAGCATGTCAGAGGAAATCTACCACACTACGTGTGAAGAGTCAGCCTCAAACTCTGATATTGAAAAACAAAGTAGCATGTAATTATTTGGGTAGAGCTTCTTATTTCCACACACACACACACACACACACACACATACACACACATATATATACATACACACACGCATACAGATACACACACACACATGCACACACACGCATGCACACACACACATACACACACGCACACACACATACACACGCACACACACGCACACGCACACACGCATATATATACATATATAATTTTTTTCCTTTTTAAAATTTAAGTTTTTAAGTTTTTGAATAGGTATTATATTTTCTTGAATGTTTGTATCCTTTATATAGAAGTCTCCTTCCCATTCCCACCTCATATCCAGTTTCCACTCTGACAAATATTATCGTCTTTATGAAAACAAAGGTAGCATCTACAAATACTGTTCTGCACCTTGCCTCTATTGTTTAACAACATATCCTGGATGGAGATATATATATATTTTTACATGTCAGGATGTACTAAGCCTCCTCGGTGTCTTACTTCTGCTGCATGGGCTGCATTGTACAGCTGTCCCATAATTTATGTAACCAGTCTGCAATCAATGGGCACTTATGTGGTTTCCATTTACTTGCTGGTATAAACAATGCTTGAATAATGCTGCACATAAATTATTTTATGCACGAACTGCTATACTTTGGGTGAAATTCCCAAAAGTGGGATTACTGGGTCAAATGGTCATATGCATTTGCATTTATAGATCATACTAACTTGCCCTCCATAGAAGTCATACACATTTAAACCTGTAAAGTGTGAGGATGTCTATTCTCCCATCCTCACTAATAGAGGGAGCTGCAGACATTTTTGCCAATCTGACAGGTAAAAATGGTGTTTCAGCTTAATTCTAATTCATATCATATAATGAGTGAGGCTGAGCATCTTATTTTATTGAAGAGTCATCTGCCATTCTTTTTCCCTTAGCATCTCTTTATGTACATAGTGTGTTTTGCTATTGTAGTGTGGCTTTTCCCCCCTGAAATTGTGGAATAACTTATGCAAAAAGTACTAGGAAATATAATGTGGGTAAAGTGAGCAACTAGTACTAATATTGAATTTTCCTTAATACTGAATAAACTGTACTTAGTCAAATAGTATTAATTTGTTTAATATGCTGCTGAATATGTTTGGTGAATATTTTACTTAGAATTTTTGTCTCAAAATACATAATTGAGATTGGTGTGTAATACTATGTATGTGCTATATTCATCAAATTTTCGGAATAATTTTATATACAAAACAGAATTTTAATTTTTTCCTTTTCTATAGTCTAGAACAATGTAAATAGCATTGGCATTATCAGGACTTTAAAAAAGAGTTAGTATAATTACTGTCCTTTAATTTTGATTTAACTGACAGTATTGGGTATAAATAAGTTGCACATATTTCAAAAGTATAATTTGATGGATTTTAACATAAACACTCATGAAACCATCAGCACAATTGAAATAACAAATGTATCCTCATGGTCTTTTGTGATTTCTCCATTTCCCCTCCCTACCCTATCTACTCACAACCACTGATCTCTTTTCCCTATTAGTTGTTTGTATTTTCTAAAATTTTATCTTATGTGACTGGATTATTTCACTGAGGTTATAAATTAGTTTGAAATCCATTCATGTTGTTATATTAATAGTTTATTCTTTGTTGCTGATTTACATAATTTGTCTATCCACTCACCTATTGTGGGACATTTGGGTCAGATTGGAGGTATTAAGAACATTACTATACTACTCTTTGCATAGACATATACTTTCATTTCTTTTGGGTAAGCATCTAAGAGTAGAATTTCTGTGCAGTTTTCTTGGTGTATGTTTAACTTTATAAGAAACCACCAAACTGTTTTCCAAAATTGTTGCACTATGAAATTCCCACTAGGAGTCTGAAAATTCCTGATGCTCTGCATCCTTGCCAACACTTCTCTTAAAATTTAGCTGTTCTATTATATATGCAATGATGTCATGGGTTGAATTATATACTCCCTCCAAACTGATGTTATATCTCAGAATGTGGCCATATTTGGAGATAGAAGTTCCTTGTCAGTTATACATTTTGTAAATATTTTCTTCTAGACTGTGACTTGCCATTTTGTATGTATAGCTGCAGTTTTAAATTTTAAGCTCAATTAATCAAAATATTTTGTGATTATAATGTCCTATTAAGCAATTTTGATCTACAATCATATTTTCTTCCACAAGTTTTATAATTTTAGCTCTTACATTTTTTACTTAATTTTTGTATATGGTGTTATGGTTTAGATATGAGGTATTCCACAAAAGTACATGTTAAACAAAGCAAGAAAGCTTAGAGGTGAAATGATTGGGTTATAAGAGTTTAAACCTAATCAATGTATTAATCCCCTGATATGGATTACCTGGGTGGTAACTGTAGGCAGGTGGGGTGTGGCTGAAGGAGGTGGTCAGGTCTTTGGGGTATATATTTTGTCTGTGAAGAGTAAAAATCAATCAATCAATCTCTCTCTCTCTCTCTCTTTTGGTACTAGGGATTAAACCCAGGGATACTTTACCACCGAGCTACATCCCTGGTCCTTTTTATATTTTATTTTTTTAAGACAGGGTCTCACTAACTTACTGAGGCTGGCCTCAAACTTGCAGTCCTCCTGCTTTAGCCTCCCAAGTCAAAGGGATGATGTGCACCACAGTGCCCAGCTCAATTGCTTGATTTTTAAATGTTAAATCAATATTGCTTTCTTGGGATAAATACCACTTATTCATGCAATATTTATCCTTTTTTATATATTATTGGTTTCAACTTGTTCAAATTTTAATTTTTTTTCTATATTCATATGAGATAATGGTCTATTGTTACCTTTTTTGGTAATGATTTGTCTGATTTGGGTATCAGAGTAATGCTGGACTCACAGAATAAATTAGAAAGTGTTTCTCTTCTTCATTTTCTGAAATATTTTACTTAATGCCCCATTATTACCATCTGGACCTGAAGTTTTCTTTGTGGGAAGGGTTTTAATTGCAAATTTAATATCTTTAATTGACATAGTGAAATTCAGGCTATCTACTTCTTGATTGAGCTTTAGTAGTTTGGTTTTTGAAGGAGTTTGCCCATTACATCTTAGTTGTCTGATTTCTTTGGATAAAGTTGTTTTAAATATCCCCTTATTAACTGTTTCATGTTTATTGATTCTGTAGTTATTCTATTATTCCTGGATCCAATAATTTGTGTTTTCTCTTTTTTCCTGGTCATTCTGGCTAGAAGTTTATCAATCTTATTGATGTTTAAAAAATAGCTTTTAGTTTAATTGATTTTTCTCTTTATGCCATTTAATTGGTTTTTGCTCTTTATTATAGTTCCTTGAGGTAGATACTTAACTCATTTAAGGGAAAATCTTCTAATATGCACATTCAATGCTATAAATTTCTAAGAACTGTTTTGCCTGCATGCCACAAACTTTGATAGGTTGGGTTTTCATTTTCATTCAATTAAAAATATGTTTTAACATGCTTTTTCTCTTAGCCATTAGTTACATGGAAGAATATTGTTTAATTACTAAATATTTAGAGATTTTCTAGATGTGTTATTGATTTCTAATTCCTTTGTGGTCCGAGAACATGCTTTGAATGATAGTAATCCTGTTAATTTTATTGAGATTTGTTTTGTGGCCTTTTTTTTTTTTTTAAGATGAACACAGTAACTTTATTTTATTTTACTTATTTTTATGTGGTGCTCAGGATTGAACCCAGTGCCTCACATGGGCAAGGCAAGCGCTCTACTGCTGAGCTATAATCCCAGCCTCTTGTGGCCCTGTCTTAATCTTGTCTTTTAATTCTGTATTGTTGATGCTTTGAAATCTTGGGTCCTTTCTGACTCTATAGGGACAGCTCCTCTCAGGACTAGTTAATTCCTGGGGACTACACACCTCACCTGGAAGTTGTGCCTTTCATATGCACACCAACCAATCTAGAACACCCCCCCACACACACCATCTCTTTTACTGAGCTCTTACACTCAGGCCACTTTCTCTGATTACTCAGGGCCAGGTACCAGAAAACTAGAGATAGCCCTTATGCCCCAGAGCCCACTAAAATTATTCAAACTGATTAATCCTAAGCCTGCTTACCCTGCCTCACCTGTTTCTTCCTTCTGGAAGGCTCTTGCCTACATTTCCCCTTCTCCTTCTGCTTCCTGACCAATCCTGACACTTCCCTGTCTTGCCCTCTGTGGCATGTCATGCAACTACCTCTTGGAATCTGTGAGTAACAAACTATCTCCTAATCTTTTGGCCTCACCATATGTGAATAATAATAAAGCCTTCTTTAAAAAATAGGGCCAGAATAGGGTTCTTTTTGCTAAACATCTTTTCATAGACACCTAAAAAGAATATGTGTTCTGTGTTGTTGAGTAGAATGTTTTATAAATGCCAATTAGGTCAAGTTGATTGACAGTGTTACTCAATTTTATATTCTTGTTGATTTCATGTCTACTAGTTCTCTCAACTATTGATGGAGGTATGTTGAAATTTCTCACCATAATTGTGGATTTTTCTATTTTTCCTCTCAGCTCTGTAAGTTTTTACTTTATGCATTTTGAAGCTCTGTTGTGAGGTCTACAAACATTCAGGATTGTTATGTACTCTGGATGAATTGACTCTTTTATCATTATAAAAAGACCCTCTTTATATTTACTAGTAGCTTTTGCTTTGAAGTCAACTTTGATACAGTAACTCTGGTGATTATTTTACCTTTCTGTTATGTTTTACTAATGAGGCATCTCCCAAAAGCTTATGTGAAACACAATGCAAGAATATTTACAGGTGAAATGATTAGGTTATGAGAGCTGTAAGCTAATCAATGCCTTTAGGGATTATATTTTGTCCCTGGTGAGCAGAGCTCTCTCTCTGCTTCCTGGCTATCATGAACTAAAAATAGCCTCCTTCCACCATGATGTTCTGGTTCATCTCATACAGAGCTATGTAGTCACCTGACCATGGACTGAACCTCTGAAACCATGAGCCAAATAAACTTTTAAGTCATTTTTGTCAGGTATTTTGGTCACAGCAATGAAAAGCTAACTAAAACACTGTCCCTTCCAGTGGCTCTTTCTCTTGCCTTATATGGTCCCTTTACACATATGCACATATTAGCACTTACCTGAAGCGTTAAAGAGAACTCCCTACACATCTCTGGAGGTGTCTATCCATGTAGTTTTCACTTTTATGGTACTCTAGTCTATCTACCCTGGCTACCCTACACTCAAATCTATCTTCTCAAATCAGGGAGACTGCCAGGAAGAACTGGCTATCTATTTGCAGGGCCCAGAACAAAATAAAATGCCTTTGTAAATAAATTATTAAGAATTTCAAGACAGTGACAGTGAAGAATTAAACCAAGCTTGGGGCCCTTCTGAACATGGAGACCTGTGTGACTGCACAGGTTGTGCCACTATGTAGCTGGTCCTGCTGCTGAGTTCTGTTTGGGTTCTCCTTCCTAATAAAGAAATGGGTATTAAAATGTATTACAAACCTGCAATGGGTTGGTGTATAAAACATACAAAAATAGTTCCTCCCTTTGTGGAATTTATAAGACCACTGAGGAGACAAGATATTCCAGTAAAAAGTTAAATAGCAATGTGAGGCAATATGGTATCAAGGGCCAATAGAGTGGCAAAAGGGTGGTTTGACTTGGTTTCAAGATGTAGGACTTGAGTTATACCCTGAAGAAGGATAAGATTTAGGGAAATTCAAGACAGAAATGAGGGTGAAACATGATAGGAAAGTAATATTTACCATGTATGGTATATTAGGAATATCAACCACCTCATTTAATATTCAAAACACAGTACTAAAATATCAAAATGAGGTATGTACTAGCATTATTAGTTTACAGATAAGAAAATTGACATTAAGGAAGGTTAAGAGATGTACCCAAGCCCATGTGGTTAATGAGTGGATTACTAGTTAATAAGTGGCTGTGTGGGGAGGGCGAATTCGCTTAATTCATGCTCTTTCTACTTTAGTACACTACCAGGAATAGTCTCAGGAACAAAATTTAAAAGTGAGAATCACTAAGTTACTTTGCAGTCATTGAGTAAACAGAGTACAGACCAAAGAGAAAGTACAGAAAAGTAGAAGATAAAGGTTAGATACTTTGGGTCAGATTAGAAGGAGCTTCAAATAATAGGCTTAAAGTTTAGACTTTCTTTTATGGATAAGGGAGAAGTACTGGCAATTGAGAGTAAAGAATTTTAAAAGATTCTTTCCAAAAGATATCATATAAATATGGAATGATAGTAAAAAGTAAATCTTTGAAATATTGGATATCTTTTTGCACTAAATCAAAGTGCTAACGGCCACATCCACATAGTCAACAAATAGAGAGATAATAGAGTCAGTCACTCCCCAAAAGCCTTTCATCTTCTACATTTATCTCTTAAGAAAACCTAAATTCATTTTTTTTCTTTCCCTGAACACTTTGTTTTTCTCCTTCAAATAGCAACTTCTGTTTTATAGATTATTCTTGTTCTATTCTTCGTTTGGCTTTAAAAAATGAACATCTGGAATTTTCCTGGATTGTTATATTCTTGAAATAAAATTCTATTAAAAGATTTGCTGTGGTTGAAGGATAATTTATTACTTTGTTTCAAGTTGGTGGAAAGCTTATCATTGTCATATGTAAATTTAAGATTGAAATTCCAATTTAAACCCTTTAACTGGCAAATACAATCTTGTTAATAGAAGATTCATCAAGTATTTATGTAGAAATACTTTCTTCACTGTTGTGTTAAATTGGATGGGTATTACCATCATTTTCAAGGCAAACTAATGGGAAAACTATTAGTCCACCTAGAAATGAAAATTCCTTAAAAGTTCCTGCCATTAAAATGCCTAAAATGCTTGTTTTTAAAAGGATTTGATAAGAAATTTTGTAGAGTTGCATTTGGTTCCTAGGATTATTTAGTAATTCATGGCAAAGTCAATTCTTCTAAGTGTTTTATGCACAACCCATTACACAACAGGACTCAAATATTAATTCCTACATTTTACTCTGTGGCTGTAAAAACCTCACTTTAAGGTCCAAATGTATTCTAACAGGTTATATTTTGGGTGAGATATTTTTCTGCTCAAAAGAGTGACATATACAGTACCCCACCCCCTGCCAATTTTCAGGGGATACCTTCTAAGACCAGTAGTGGATGCCCCAAACTGCAGATAGTATTGAGCCCTATACATACTATGTTTTCCCTATATGTGCATACCTATGCTAGAGTTGAAGTTATAAATTAGGCATAGTAAGAGTTCAACAATAACTAATACTGAAATAGAACAATTGTAACAATATACTGTAAAAAAGTTTTGTGAACCCAGTGTCTCTCTTTCAACTGCTAGGGTGTCAGTAGTATATACAGCATGGATATGCTGGACAGAGGGATGATTTAGGTCTCAAATGGGACACAGTGGGATGACACAAGATTTTGTCATGCTGCTTGGGATGAAATTGAAAAGTTATGAATTATTTATTTCTTGAATTTATCATTAATAATTTTCAGACCAAGGCTTTCTATGGATAACTGAAACTACAGAAAGCAAAACCACAGATAAGGAGACAGTAGTATAATTTACATATAATAAAATGCATAGTTTATAAATGCACTTTTGGATGAGTTTTTTAATTTCACTGTGTTCATGCCTGTAACCACCACCCAGCACAAGATACAGAAATTTTCTCTGATCTCACTTTCTTACTTCTATCATAAGATTATTTTTTGTCTATTCTAAGATTTCATATAAATATTATTATACAAAACGTACTCAAGTTCAGTTAGTTACTTATTTAACCTTGGCATAATGTAAGATTCATCCATATTATAGACGTAAGTAGTATTTCACTGAATGTATATACCTCAATTTGTTTATCTGTTTTTCTCTTAACAGACATACAGCTATTTCCAACTGGGGGTTAGTACAAATAAGGCTACTGTGATCATTCCTGTACAAATCTTTCTGGGGACATTTTTTTTTTTTTTTTT
>NW_026000249.1:8714543-8771135 GCF_001458135.2 Marmota marmota marmota | reverse complement strand
AATTTTTTTTTTTTTTTTTGAGTAAATGCCCAGCAGTACAATTGGTGGGTCATGAGAGAGAGATGCATGTTAAACTTTATTGAAACTGCAAAAACAGGTTTCCAACATGGTTGCATCTTTCTACACTTCCACTAGCGGCTATGAGAGTTCTAGTTGCTCCAGTCTTGTCAACACTTAACACTATTGGTTGTTTTGGTTTCAGCCATTTTAGTTTTCTTTTTCTGGAAGCACTGGGGATCAGACTGGCTCTACCACAGAGATACACTCCTAGCCCTCCTAGCGTGTTCTAACACAAAGGATGCCTAAATCTGTGCAGCGGGTTGAACAAAAATATGCTTTCCAACTAGAACTTACGTTTTTCTGAAAGATGGAACTGTCTTTGAGGAAAGCTTTAATAAGCTAGCTTGAGAGTACAGGGACACCCTGAAGTCATAGCTAATAGCCCCAACATGGCAAACTGCCCTCTGTAAGAAAGGGATAAACATTTAGGAGTAAACAGAGAACTCAAGAAGAAAGAAAAGAAATAGATAGGAAATATGATAAAGATTGGAATCCTGGGCTGGGGTTGTGGCTTAGAGGTAGAGCGCTCACCTAGTATGCGTGAGGCACTAGGTTCGATCCTTAGTACCACATAAAGTAAAATAAAGACATTAAAAAAAAAAAAAAGATTGGAATCCTGTGCAGTAGAAATGGCTGAGGGACTTTTCAGGAATGTTTTAGTCAGTTTTTTTGTTTGTTTGTTTTTGTTTTGGTCACTGTGACCAAAAGATCTGACAAGAAGGAGGAAAAGTTTATTTGGCTCATGTTTTCAGAAGTCTCAGTCCATAGACAGCTGACTCCATAACTCTAGGCTTGAGATGAAGCAGAACATCATGGTAGAAGATTGTGGCAGAGGAATGAAGCTCAAGACATGGCAACAAGGAAGCAAAGAGAGAGCTCTGCTCACGGGGATAAAATATAAATCCCACAGGCATGCTTTTGGGATACTTCTTCTAACCATACCCTACCTGCCTGTGGTTACTACCTAGTCAATCCATATCAGCAGATTAATGCACTGATTAGGTTAAGTTTTTTTTTTTTTTTTAACCTCTAAACTTTCTTGTATTGTCTCATGTATGAGCTTTTGGGGGACACCTTGTATCCAAACCATAACAAAGAACAAAAACATTAAATATTATATTTTCAACCATCTTCTCTGTGGTCCTTCTAGATGAGCTCCTAGCTAGATCTAGTCACACTTAGGTCCTCAAGGGTTTCATTTTAGGGAGTGGGGCAGAGATCCAGGAGAAGGGCCTGGGTCCCCCATTTGGGTTATTCTCAGGGTGGAGATGAGTAAGAATCTCTGAGGCTGAACAGAGAATGATAATTCAACTGAAGTTAGAATTAGAGGTAATTGAAAAGATTTTCATGGGATTCCAGAAGCATTGAGATTTTCTTTCTTTTTTTATTTAAATATTTATTTTTTAGAAGTAGTTGGACATAATACCTTTATTTTGTTTGTTTATTTTTATGTGGTAATGAGGATTGAACCCAGGGCCTCGCACATGCTAGACAAGAGCTCTACCACAGAGCCACAATCCCAGCCCCTTTTTTAAAAATATAACTTTATTTTATTTATTTATATGTGGTGCTGAGGATCAAACCCAGGGCCTTGCTTGTGGGAGTCAAGCACTCAACTGCTGAGCTATAACCCCAGCCCTAGCATTGAGATTTTCCAAGGGGTATGGAGCTTTCATATCAGTCTTTAAAAAATTTAAGGTAGAACGTGACATTAGCAGATAGCCAAAACTAGAGTGACTATTATGTCCCAGTGTAGTCAGGACTTAGCTGGCTTTCTCTGTTGCCCAGAGTAAATCAGTAAGTATGTGTCACCTTTCACTCTTAAAGGTGTTCTGGTTTAGGCAACAAATTAATATAGTCACTCTATCTCAGAGGTTTCACCTTGACCACATATTTAAATCACCAGGGGATTATTAAAAATTCTGATGCCTGGATCAAATCCTCAGAGATTCTGATTCATTTATCTGCTGCATGGAGTCTGGGACTCATAAAAGCCCTCAAGAGATTCTAATGGGATGTCAACCTTGAGAATCACTGCTCTAACTGTAAGCTATGGAAATAGGATCTGCTGGAGTAGAAATTATACTTTTGGGAAAACTAATCAAATATGCATTAGCATTAAGAGGTGTTTCTTTGTTTCCAGTAAAGTTTACAGTGACATCCCCAACTTTTGGATCTGAAGGAAACAAATATAAAATTCAGCCTTTAATTAAATACCATCTCCAATATACCAGTGCCTTCAAACTCTGTTAAGGACCTGGCATCTAGCAAGCCCAAGTACTTAGGGCCAGACATCATAAATATTTAAGGTGATAAATGTCCAACATAAGAAACAAAACAAAATGATGATTTTGAAGCAGCAGCAGCCCATTTCTGAAGTAAAAATATCAAAATGTTTTATGATCTTAAAAGAGTAATACATTTTGATTTCAGAGAGGATGGAAAGTACAGAAATTCCCAGAAATAATCACTATCACTATGTTTGGTATATTGGGGATATATTCTTGCATTCTTTTTTCTCTTTTGTATACACACAGATGTTACATAGGAAGGTACATGTATATTGGAATCACACCGTACGTGTTGTTTGTAATTTATTTATTTATTTGGTACCAGGGCTTGAACCCAGGGGTGCTTACCCATTGAGTCACATCCCCAGCACTTTTTATTTTGAGAAAGAGTCTTACTAAGTTGCTTAGGGCCTTGCTGAGTTGTTGAGGCTGGCTTTGAACTTGAGATCCTCCTGACTAAGCCTCCCAAGCTGCCACCCCACCCAGCCTGTAATTTATCTTTTAACTAAATACTGTATCTTAAATCTTTTAAACCAAATTCTCTTAAAACATTTTAAATAACTAATGTATCCTGTAATATGGATCTATGTTATACTTTAATCAATTCTCTATTTTTAGATGAGTTGTTTTTAATATTATAAGTAATGTTGGGATAAATCTCTCTACAAAAGTACACATTTTCCTGTGCCTTTGTTAGAATAAATTTCAAGAAATGGACTTTATGGACTAAAGGTGATGTGTATCTTTAAGGCTTCATCAGAAGTTTCTAGGGCTCATTTTATGTTCTTACTACCTACAGGTTTTATCATTTAAAAAACATGAGGGTTTTTTTTTTAGTTGCATACTTCTAAACACATGTCAGCTAAAAGAAAAAATAATATGGTATTGTTATAAAACAATGGTGACATGAAAAAGGTACAAATTCTTCAATATTCACAACATTGAAAAATGCATTCTTTTATGCCTGTGACTATTTTAGCCAAGGGCTTAAGTGTGTGATCCAGTTAAATTAAATACATTTCTGGGACACAACTTTTAGGTACTATTTTATAAGTTGTTTTTTTAAAAATATTTATTTTTTAGTTGTACACAATATCTTTATTTTATTTATTTACTTTTATGTGGTGCTGAGGATCGAACCCAGAGCCTTGCACGTGCTAGGCAAGTGCTCTACCGCTGAACCACAACCCCAGCCCCTATAAGTTAGTTTTGATAAGCAAATCACCAAACCTGTTGATGCAGACCTAAATAGGTTAGTGAAGTAGTCAATAGCTACTTCACCCATTTGTGACCTTTCTTAATTTTGTTGCTCTTATATTTTTAAAAGATAAATAAACAGTAGCCTATCTCCAAGTTCGCTGGAGGTCTAGAAGCTGCTTTCAAAGACCTTTCTTTTTTTTTTTTATTGGTTGTTCAAAACATTATAAAGCTCTTGACATATCATATTTCATACATTAGATTCAAGTTGGTTATGAACTCCCAATTTTACCCCAAATACAGATTGCAGAATCACATCGGCCTTTCACTTACCAAAAATAGTGGTCATCTTGCATTTAGTTTGACTGGTGGAGGAATCTTGGCTGGTCACTGCAGGAAATATTCACATTGTGGAAAGGATCTGAAGGAAGAAAGGAAAAGAAGTTACAGTTAATCATGGGGCACATGAGTCAGCTTCATTTTAAGGATTTACTCCTAAGTAGAGAATTCAAAAAACATGGGAAGCCCTAGGGATGGAGAAGGAGAAAGCTATTAGTCCTCAGGATAATTTTCTTCAAAGCAAATAATTCCTTCTATATGAAGTGCCATGAAAAACCATGTTAATGTTAAGATTAGTAAGTATTTGAGGATTTTTTTCATTCCAGATGCTCTTCTGGGTAAATACAAAATAGGTATGTATCTGGAACATTTGGAGGGCTTTGGAATTCGATATTGACAGACCACAGAAGAATGACTCAGATGTGATATGTCAATATTTCTCCTGAGATTATGGAAGTTCTCTATGAGGGAATGATTTGTTTTCATTCAGTGCTACAAATGAGTATATTAGTAGTTGAGGCATCAATTGGGATTTAGGATTCCTTTCTCTAGTTTGCAGTTGGCTTTTTTTTTTGTGGCCTGGGGCAACTAACTTTTGCCCCTCTTTTTTTTTAATGTTCTGTCAAAATGCAAAAATAAAAATATTATGAGATGCCAAGAAGACATTTAAGAATACTCTACTGGCAGAAGGACATGTATGATGCACCAAAGAGTTGAAAATTTGCTTATTGAAAACATCTGATGATTGACTCTCAAAATGAAAAAAAATAATTCTGCTTTCACATTTGAAAAAGCTTTATTCCATACCCTGGCTAAAGCAATTTAATACCATTTCTTAAGACTATAAAAGTTGCTGCATTTATTGAATGGCTTTCCAACATCTATTTTTAACATATGACGAGTGCTGTTCTTGGCAAGCCCTCAGCAGTGTCCCTAGTGAATGGTCTGCCAGAGTAATTTGAGAGTAAATATTTTGAGGTATTATCATTCCCAGAAGGTTTTTATTAACCAGGTGCTTATATATAGTGCTATTTTAAGGTGGTCTAAATGTTGCTTTTGACTTCATAATTAGGACCCAATTATAATGCTATAGTGGGGGTAGAATCAGAATTTGCTTTGCAGGGAAATTAGGCCATAGTATGCTTTCTCCATTTGTCAGTTATATTCAAAGGGACATGATTCAACTCTAAGTAGAATCGCACAGTTTTGCAGAAACAGCATTAATGATGGGCTAGGCATTGGGTTAGTTGGTTCCCACTTGTTATCTCATTTAATATGTACAATGAGGGCTATTATTCCCATTAGATACACAAGGAAACTGATGCCACAAAGCAGGTAATGGACTCTATGTCCCCCTAAATGTGGGAGCAGGGATTGAATCACTAGACTCTAGAGTCCACGCTTTCAGATGTTCTATGCAGCTTCTCCAGTATACCATGATATATACTGATGCACACCTGGTCCTCTGGATCACAGTGAACTAATTGTCTTGCTTTTAAAACCAGGAGTGGTATTCTTCCAGTGCTAATATATTCTCATCTTTGCTGATGACATGAGCTAACTACCAAGAATAAGCAAAACCTTACCAGTGTGTGATTAGTGAGTGGAGTGTTTCCTGTGAGACCCTGTGGTAGACAGAATAATGTCACCCCTCAAAGATTTTCATGTTTTTTCAATCTCTGGAACCTATGAATATGTAACATTACATGGCAGACGTTGAGATGGAATTAAGATTGCTAATCAGGTGACTAATATGAGGAGATAAGCTCCGTGGACCTGATGCTATGTGAAAGAGAATGAGTCAGAAGAGGTCAGAGTGATGTGACATGAGAAGGACTCAGATGGCCTTTGCCAGTTTTGAATATGGAGGAAGGGACCATAAACCAAGGAATGCTGGCAGGTCACAGGAATTGGAGAAGGCAAAGAAAAAAGAGAAAAAGATTCTTCCCTGGACCCTCCAGAAAAAAACAAAACAAAACAAAACAAAAAAATAGCTTTCCTGCCACCTTAATTTTAACCAAGAGACCCATTTCAGATTTCCAACTTCCAGAACTGTAAGACAATATGTTTATGTTGTTTTAAGCCATTAAATTTATGATAAGTAGTTAAATACAGCCTCTTTATTGATAAAATTTTATTATCAGGGGTCAGCAACAATGGTCTGAAAATATGGCCTGCCACGTTTTTTTTTAATATATATATTTTAGTTGTATTTAGTTTTTTAATATATATTTTATATTTATATATAAATATATATTTTAATATATTTTTAATATATATTTTTAGTTTAATATATATTTATATATATAAATATATATATATATTTAGAATACCTTTATTTTATTTTTATGTGGTTCTGAGGATTGAACCCAGTGCCTCACAAGCCCTAGGTGAGTGCTCTACCACTGAGCCACAACCTCAGCTCCCTATCACTTGTTTTTGCAAATAAAGTTTATTGGAACACAGTCATGCCCATTTGTTCATATATTGTTCACGACCACTGTGGCAGTTGAGTAGCTGAGGATGAGACCATTGGACCTACAAAGCCTAAAATATTTACTGTTTGACTCTTTATAGAAACAGTTTGCTGACTCCTAACCTAGATTATAGTTACAAATACAATACTTAAGCCATGGGTGCAAATTCAATGTAAAAATGTACAGAATTTCTTTGAGAAAAATAAATCCTCCTGTTTAACTATTAGTCTAAATTTTCTCTGAACAAAGAATGTAGCAAAATTCTGGTAAATAGAAGATCCTCATCAATTTCATATTAGTTAGTTGAAATTCCAAGGCCAAACTACATGAATATAATGTTAAGAAACAAAAGATATCATGATAGAGGATATTTATGTTGTTAAGTATTTAATTTTAATTTTCCTTACCCTCAAAAAATTTCAGCAGAATAATATCCATCTTATTAAGAAAAAAAAAAAGGCTGTTTTTCCATTCTTAAGTCCCTCCTTCCTACTCTCAGCTGGGGAACTCCTGGGATTGGCAGCATGTGCAGTTCCAAGAGGAAGCCAGTCCAGTACTCTGCTGTGCCCTGCATCAGCCAGCCAGCTACTCCCAATTAGCTTCAGCTGGGCCACTTCCTATTTGGGTCACCTCCCTTCTGAAATGGGTGACAGAGGTAGACACTGTTGGAACACTGTTGTTCACTTGAACTTGATTATAGAGTGCCATTTCCATTCATGTTTGGCTGTAGTTCTTTTATGACAAATAATATTATAGAATTATATTTTGTAAAGCGTTTTACTTCTCCTGAGCTCCTTTTTAGCATCCTTGGCTAGGGGCCCCGGTGTTTGTTCTGAATGTTTTTAAAAAAAATCTGTTTTCTTGAAATGTTTAAGCTTTTTATTATGGAAAACATTTATAGAAGTAGAAAAGTATAATGAACCTCTTTGGATCTCTCACTTGATTCAATAATTAACTACTAGTGGCCCATCTTGCTTCATCCTCTACACCCACCTCCTCCTCTCTTCTTGCCTAAATTTTTTTAAAGCAAATCCTTAGTATAATATTGTTTTATCCATATACACTCCACTATGTAACTCACACAGATAAGGTCTCTATTTTAGAAATATAGGGTTGGGGTATAGTCAGTGGTACAGTATATGCTTAGCATGTAAGAGGTCTTGAGTTCCATCCCAGCCTTAAAAATAAATGCAAATTAAAACTGCTTAAAAATAATCATAATTTTGGGGCTGGGGTTGTGGCTCAGTGGTAGAGCGCTCGCCTAGCACAGGTGAGGCCCTGGGTTCAATCCTCAGCACCACATAAAAATAAATAAATAAAATAAAGGTATTGTGTCCAACTACATCTAAAAAATAAAAAAATATTTAAAAAAAAAATCATAATTCATGTCACTTCTTACAAATAATGTAATCATTATACCAGTATCATTTCTTTAAAACGAATTTGTTATCAAATGTCCAGTGTTAGTTGTTTTTTTTTTTTTTTTTAAATATTTGAGTACTTTCAGTGTTTTGTTTTCATTCTCTCCCTGAGGCAAGCTACAATAAAAGTGATAACAAGGTACAAATATGTTAGTTCCACATTTAAACACCAGTCTCCCCTTAAACTACCTCTCCCTAGAAACAAATCCTCCTGCATCCCAAAGACCAACTAACCTTCCTCACCATAACACACTAGAATCCCAAAGGTAGCAATTGGAACTTTTCAGTTTTGTTCAGACTGAAGAGTAGGATCCTTTTTGCTCCTTTTTGTCTTCATTTTACTCCTAGGAAATTTTTTGGAGTCTTTGTAGAATTGCTCCTCATTCATACACAAACTTCTAACACTTAAAATATATTTTCAACTTTCTAATAGTCATCCTTAATGATCAATGACACACTGAAACTTGCTCAAGCAGAAGCATGGACGAAAGGTGGATGAGGTAAGACTTTATGACTCATGTTTCTGAAGGGACTAACAGACACTTTTGCTTTTGGTGTTGAAACAATGTGCGTGGTGACTGGAAAATAATAATTTCCTCACAAATGGAAGCAATAATGATGTAAATTTCCTGTTTGGATTTTCAGTTGATCTTGAAGCGGGCTTGTTCTTTCCATTTGGGCCATCCCAGGGGATTCCTACATCTGTCCTGCTTTTTTGGAGGCTGGTTGGTAAGCAGGGAGACAGGAAAGACACACATATAGGTGTGCGTGTGCATGGGGTGGGGGAGTTGCCTTGACACTCCCAAGCTTTGCTTAAAGCCAGTGAAGCCACTCATCATTCACATTTTTCTTTATTTAATTTTTTTTTTAGTTGTAGATGGACAGCATGCCTGTATTTCATTTGCTTTATTTTATGTGGTGCTAAGGATTAAACCCAATGCCTCATGCATGCGAGGCAAGGACTCTGCCACTGAGCTATAGCCCCAGCCCTCCCTCTTTCTTTCTTTCTTTTTAAAACATCTTATTTTACCTTCATTTACTTCATTTTATTTTTATGTGATGCTGAGGATTGAACCCAGTGCCTCCTGCATGCTAGGCAAGCACTCTACCACTGAGCCACAACCCCAGCCCCTTCTTTCATTTTTTTAAAAATATTTTTTAATTCTCAATGGATCTTTTATTTTATTTATTTGTTTATATGTGGTGCTGAGGATTGAACTCAGGGCCTCACACATGCCAGGCAAGCACTCTACCACTAAGCCACAACCCCAGCCTGCTTTCATTTTTTTTTTAAGTTGTTGATAGACCTTTATTTTATTTATTTATATGTGGTGCTGAGAATCAAACCTAGTGCTTCACACATGCCAGGCAAGTGAGCTACCAGTGAGCCACAACCCCAGCCTCCCTCACTTTCATTTTTTGATATTGTTGTTCATACTTTTCTTAAAATAACAGCTTTATTGAGAAATAATTCATATACCATATAATTCACCCAGTTAAAGCACATAATTCAATGTCTTTTAGTATATTCACAGAGTTGTACAACCATCACCACAATTTCCTTTCAGAACATTTCATCTATCCAAAAAAAGGCCTTTTACCTCTTAGTAGTCACACCTACCTCAAAGCTGTAGTCAAGGACTAATCTACTTTCTGTTTCTATAGATTTACACATCTGGACATTTCATGATTACTGCCTCCCCACTCCACCCTCCATGGTTCAACTGTCATGTGTAAATGGAGACTTGACTTCCCATTGGTGGCTAACACGCAGCCTGTGCCAACTCAAATCTAAACTGAAGTGTGAAAAGGAAACTAGAAACTTAGAAATGGTAGTTGTGTTTCCAGGGAGGAAAAGAGAGACATCTAATAGATATTCAATAGAAGTTCTGAATTTTTTCCCTTTAGAATAATCTTAAATTTTTAACTAAACAAGGAACTGATGTAAAATGCTTTTGCTTAGATCTGGGGATGCCTAGCAGGCTCTGCCTTTAGCTCCCCCAAATTGGGGAGTATTAATCAGGGCCTTCAAGAAACTCAAACATAAGGAGAACACAAATGAAACAATATTCTCATGCAAGAATATAAGTCTCTTAAAAAAAAATCTGAAAAACAGGGGCTGGGGTTGTGGCTCAGCGGTAAAGCACTCACCTAGCACGTGCAAGGCCCTGGGTTTGATCCTCAGCACCACATAAAAAAATAAATAAGATAAAGGTATAAAAAAGTTTTTTAAAAATCTGAAAAACAGATTAGAAATAATAGATACTATTAAGTAACCAAGCATAACATAAGAACAGGATAATCGTTTGGAAGTAGGTGGAACCAGACATTAACCACAGATAATGGGTCTACTAAAGGATGCGTGTGTGATTTCCCCTTTCTTTAAAAACCTCTGTCTTAAATCTCTTTCCATTTAGTTGCTTTCCTGTCTAATATTTGTATTCAGTGCCCCAGAATATTCAACAAGGGAAGCATACAAATTAAAATATCAATGACTTAAAACAGTTTTAGGGAATTTACCTTGTTTCAAGAGATCTAAACAAAAAAGCTTTAGAACATGGATAAGAACCTTAGCATCATTTCCAAAAACAAACATGGCTTTACAGCAATTGGTCTTCTTACTAAAATGGATTCTGCACCAGAACTCATTAACATATTGTGACTTAGCAACAGATTCTCTGAAAGTAGGATGGTGCCTCAATTTTGCTATATTTATAAAAATCACTTAGAGAGGTTTATAGTTTCATTCTTTGCACTTCAAGGTATGAAGAGCAAAACAAAAAATTTTAAAACCCAAATACCTCATTATTATTTGTGTCAAGTGACTTTAGCCAATTTTAGAGCTTAATTCTTTGGGCTTTGAATTCAGCACTAAAATAACACCCACCAAGAATTTTAGTACACATTTTAGATAAAGATGGTTAAGACACAAAACTCACAGCATTCATTTTGTTCCATTGCTACGTTGAAGTTGAAAATGGTGTTGGGATTTTTTTTTCTTTCTCCAGAAGGAAGGAAACTTTTTTCCTGTTCCTGGGCTTCATGGTTATTTCCTCTCTTCCACTGTTGGAACCCAGCAGAGCCAACCCTTACATCAGAGGTGTCTGTTTGCACTAGGAAACTTTTGGTAAAATACCACTGGTCCTCTGAGCTTGATACAAGGAGCTTTGGGTTACTTGGTAAGTCTTTAAAAGCTACATTTTGACTATTTGGAGGTAACCTTATGAGAGTATGTTCTATCTGGGAAGGGAGTGAGTCGAGGTAGGGTTCTGTCTGCCAAGAGGAAGGGAGGGAATGTGAGACACAGGAACTCAAGTTCACAGACTATCAGAGGCTTTCTGGGGCCACTTAATGGTCCAGGCTCTTTGGACTTATTTAATTCTGGCTATTTGGAGCAAGTATCCCCCACAGTTAGGGACAGAGAACTTATTTCCAAACCTATTAGGAAACATGGAACAGATAAGGATTTCAACCTACTGCCCTTTATTGATGAAAAAAATCTGATTCCTGCCATCTTGAATCACTGCAGGGCATAATCCTAGAACTCCCTACTGAACCAGAAAAACCTCTGCCCGGGAGAATCCTTCTCTTCACATGACCAAGGTCATCTTTCAATATATAGGGAACTCTTTGTGGAACTGCTTTTATATTATGCTAGTGGATATAGAATTTGCAACTATCTCACGACTGAGATGCAATAAAGTGCAGACTCAGTCAATCCCCTTTTCTCCGAAGGAAGGATTCCAATGAGCTCTCAGATAACAGTCAAAAAAAAAAAAAGTCAGTGCCAGGTTGTCTTAGGGGAGATATGTTTGCTGCTGTTAACCCCAGAAGAAAAGTCTTCACAGCCACAGTTCCTTCATTTATTCAAAAACATTTATTGAGCTCTTTTAATGTGCCAGGCACTATTCTGAATACTCAGGTTACAGAAGTGAATAAGACTCAAAAATTCTTACCCTTATAGAGTTGCTGTTTGCATGGAGAGAAGGGATACGGATGATAAATGCTAATAGTTGTCCATTAAAAATCCATTGGCAATATGTAAATCAATGGATGTGTAACTGATGTGATTCTGCAATCTGTATCCGGGGTAAAAATGGGAGTTCATAACCCACTTGAATCAAAGTGTGAAATATGATTTGTCAAGAACTATGTAATGTTTTAAACAACCAACAATAAAAATTAAAAAAAAAACATTTTCCTTGGAAAATGGATGCTCAGGTAAATTATATTTCCCTGTCTCCCTTAGTTAGGTGTGGTCATGGAACTGAGCTCTCGTTAATGAATGTGAATGGAAGCACTAATTCCTGGGCTAGGCTTTCACATGTTGCTTTTGCTTCTTCCATATTCTCTTCTTTTCTGCCAGCTGGATCCTGGACCTGGCAGTGATCCAGCTTCAACTATGCAGATGAGAACAATGCCCTAGGAAGTAGTAGAGCAACACAATGGAAAGACCACAAATCTTTGGAAGAGAGAGCAGAAATACCCTGTTGGCCTAGACTGCTCACATCTATATTCTTCAAGCCATGTTTTTCAGGCTTTTTAATAGTCATTTAGCAATATTATAAACAATATGTAAACAAATATTGTTTTGATAACAAATATTGTTTGATAACAACATATAAACAAATATGTAAAACATGTCAAATGGGATAACTGCAATCAAGAAAAATAAGAGTAATGAGAATGGAGAGTATCACAAGATGGGGGAGGAGTGCTCACAGTTTTAAATATGCAAGTCAATAAAGGTCTCGCTGGGATAACTTGAGAAAAGATGTGAAGGAGTTGTAGGAATCAAGCAGTGCAGATATATGGGGGGAGAGTATTCCTACTAGAAGGAATGGTAAGTGCAAAGGCCCTAAGGTCGGAGTATGCCAGACATATTTGAGGAGCAGAAAAGGAGGTCAGTGTATAGGAACAGAGCAGGTGAGGAAAGACTAACAGGAGACAAAGTCAGAGTTTGTGAGGGAAGAGATGAGACAAGGAAGTAGATGGTATATGGCTTTTGGTGGGTTCTTGTGAGGACACTGGCTTTTAATCTAAATGGAAAGGGGAACCATGGAAGTGCTTTCAGCCACAGGAGTGATATCATCTAGCTTCTGTTTTAATAGGATTCTTCTAGCTTCTGTGTTAAGGAAATCAAGGGTAGAAGTGGGAGACCTATTACAAAGCTATAGCAATAATCTAGTTGGGAAGTGATGGTGGCTTGGTCCAAGATTACACCAATAGCAGTGATGAGAGGTGGTCAGATTTCAGCTATATTTTGAAGGTAGAGCCAACAGAAGTTGCTGATGCAATGTATGTGGGGTGTAAGAGAAATAGAAGAGTCAAGGGTAACTTGAAAAATTAGAAGACCGGAGTTTTCATTTATTGAATCAGGGAAGATTCTGTGAAGAGCAGGTTTGAGAGCAAAGAAAAAAAAAAACTAATTTGGGGGCATGTTAAGCTTGAGGTGCCTCTTAGACATCCAAATAGAGATGCTGGGTAGGCAGATAGGTATAGAGATCTGTAGTGAAACCTGATCACCTTTATGAATATTAGATATTCACAAGGCAGGGAATGCAATATGGCTGATTAGAGCACCCTGAACATGCCTGCTTCTACACAAGATAACATCAGTACATACATGAGAATTAAATTGAATTATATGGAATTAAGTGAGAATTAAATTATATGAGAATTAAATTGAATTATATGAATTATATGGAATCACCAATGAAGGGAGAGCAAATGGAGAAGCAGTGTGAAAATGGAGACCTGGGGCCTGCCAGTCTTTACAGTTTGGATTTTTGAAAAAGAACAAGCAAAGGTGACTGAGAAAGAGCTATCAATGAGGTAGGAAGAAGGCCAAGTGAGTCTGGCATCCTGAAAACTTGATGAAAAAATCAGTTTCAAGGAGATGTTTACCAAGGGACACTAAGGAACAGACAGGGAACATTGCTGGGAAAACAAACAAACAAAAAACCCAAAAAACAAAAAATGCAGATGCTATGTCCTTCATTTGTCAACTCTGACACCTTGAGTGAGTTTCTTAATAAAATTGAAGTCCAGAGAGTTGATCTGAAGAAGAGAAGGGGACAAGTAAACTTAATGATCCAAAAGCTTTCTTCAAGCTATATATTTTGAGGGAAGAAAGAAAAAAAAAAGGCAAAAACTTCAGAGTGAATTTGCTTTCATTCCTTACCTAGATTGTAAAGTTGTTTCCCTACCTTTAAAAAAACAAAAACAAAAACAAGTCCTGTACACCTGCATCCCCCACAGTGCCTTATGGCCAGTATATAGCCAACACAAAGATTTGATAATTCCACAAGGAACTCTTCAGCCTTACCTTTGTCTGAATACTGAGAGGATTAAAGATGAAACTGGTAGATGAAACAGAGCTATGTTCCCCTGAGAATGGAGTCCAGGAGGACACAGACCTGCCAGTTCCATATGAAGTGCACAGACATCACCCATCTCTTGCCACCCCCTTTTGAAGCAAATCTTTCAGTCATCCCTTTGAAGTTTACTCAAAGATAAGTCTTAGTTTTTTCCTTTCCTTTTTCTGGTACATTTCCATCCATCAGAGATGCTAAAGGGGAAAGAAAAGCAGGCAGGTAAAGAGGAAAAGACTTTTTAGAGACAAGAGACAAATGTACAAATAGAGCCATGAACTCCCAAGCAAAACTTATTGGGCGTAATTACTTTTTTAGTTCATTAATAGGAAATATTCTTTCTAGTAGTTATTTCCAATTAGTTTTAGCTATCCTTTTCCATAGGTATTAAATACTGACTGAGTAAGGTTTTGAATTGACTTATTTTCTTTTTTGAGTTTTTTTGAGTTTGTATCATGTTGCTTGATTGCTTTTATGAACACTAGATATTCACAAGGCAGGGGATTCAAGATGGAGGATTGGAGGTACCCAGCACTCACTTGCTTCTCCCATGAGATAGAATTAAAATAACTTGAGAGCAGCTGCTTACTTAGGTGGGTGATTGTGGGAGAATGCTGGAGTTTAATAGTAGACAGACAGACTTGGAGAAACCTAAAGATTTTCAAAGTGGAATAAAGGGTGAAACAGCATCCATCTCATAGAAGAGGAGTGCAGGGAGGGGAAGTGCCCCTTTGGGGGTGGGGTAGAAGTAAAAGAGGAAGAGATTCAGTAAGCACCACTGGTACAGGCTTCAGAACTTTGCAGAAATATAGTCTAAACAGATAGTATACCTGGGATTTGTGTTGTGAACTGGATCTAGAAAAGTTCTTTATACTTCTCAGCATATTATCATGGTATTATTACTAGGAGCCATTTTGAGAAAGGCCCTATTGTTTAAGCTTACTGCTCTAAAGGTAAAGAGACCCTAAATTGTCCTCTCTCTGGAACCCCATGGAAGTATTAGTATATTGACTCAGTCAAGTTGTGGGGTTATAGGGGTGGGGTTTTGACATAAACTAAGAATTCTATGATTTGGGAGAGCAGACAACAGTGAGGGAGGGAATGGAGGCACTTCCCTTTGGAATTGGCAGTTTGGCAGGCCAGTTGTTGGGGCCTAGCAGAACAAGCAGTCATGTGTGACTACATACACTTGGGAGCCAGGACTGAGAACACCAGAATCCTGGGCAACAGATTACACAGATTCTGCCATCTCTCTGATCCCAGTACTACAGATCTTTGAGACTCCATATCATTTCACCGTCCTAGGGAGCATACTGGGTCATGTAGCAGAGCTGATATTACGCTCACGCTCCAAGCATGCAGCATGAAAAGCTCCAGAGAGAACAACTGGAGAGTTCTGCATTCTGCCTTGGCTTACTGACATACTGCAGCCTCTGAAAAAATTTTTACCTGGCAAGCTCTGCATTCTGCCCAAACTTGTCCAGCATGCAAAGCAGTTGGGAGGGAGTCAAATTGATTCCAGCCACAAATAAATCCTGATGGTCACCTGACAAGCACCACAAAGGGAAAAAAGGAGGTAAATGACCCTCTGCCTTTGCTCTGACCAAGGGACGCACAGCTCAAGAAGACACAGAGAAGCTTTGATTGGCACAGGCAATATCCACTCTTGACTGAGCACTTCAGTGGGGAGGAAATTTTTATTAATTCTTTTTTTTTTTTTTTTTTTTTTTTTGGATTGCTGTTTTGTGATTTTTATGTCTTGCTCCTCTTCTTTTTAAAATTTGATTTTTTTCTTTCCCCCTTTTAGAAAACGTTTCTCCTACATTCCCTCTCCCTTTTCCTCTTTAACTTTTTCTTTCTTCTTTTCTCCTATTTTCCCACTTTTGTACTTTTTTCCTACTATCTTTTTTACTTTTTCAAATGTTTATTAATTTTATTTTTCTTGTTTTTTAACTTTTTATTCTGGTATTGTCCCCTTTCTATTTGTTGTTGATGGTGTTGCTGTTGTTTTTATTTGTTTTTTTCTTTCTTTCTTTGGGTTTTCTTTCCTTTCCATTCCCCTCTCTTCTCTCCTTCCTTCCTTCTGCTCTTCCTTCCTACCTTATTTATAGCACTGGGGATTGAGCTAGGAACTTCATGCGATATAATAGGTAGGTACTCTGCTGCTGGGCTATACTCTCAACATAGTTCCCAGAAAGGAACTGTCCTTGCTCTAGCCATGAACCAGTCCTGCTTGAAAGTTGGTAGATAGTTCAACTTAAAAAATAGGGGGAATAAATGCTCTCAGCTGACAACCCATCCCCAAGCAAGCACAGCTGGAAGGGTGGGGGTTAAAGTCCTACTTCTGGACACTCATCCCCATAAACACATCAGAGAATAACAGCCATTCAGGGCACAATGCCTATGAGGGACCTTGGCATAGACCATACCTATATCCTATCAGATAGCACAGTGCTGACAAGATTGATTGGAAGTGAGTGCCATAGAGGGAGAGCTGTGATCCCAATGTCTGCCTCTCCTAGAAACAACTACAGCTGCACCAGTGTCATGCCCATAACCACATTTGGGACAGTTAGTAACAGAAATGTTTTGAAGCAACAGAGCTAATATCAACAGAGCCCAAGAAAACACCTAACACCTGATAGAAGCTTCCATTCCCATTGTATAAGTAACCACAAAGAGTGTACCCCAGATATTCTGCTATCTACACCACACCTACTGAACTAACAGAGGACCTTATTCATATGAGACCTACGGAAAAAGCAGGCCCTCAAGCTCTGACACAGTACACATTGTGTAAAAATCCACTAACCACGGCCAAAGAAGCCACTGAGAAACTACATTACAAAGTCCAACTAGAATTGAATTCCATACTACACAACAAATTGATATCCCAGGACACATCAAAGAGAGATAGTTGCTTACTATGAGGGACCTCACATAAAAGTGAAAAGGATATTCATTCTGACAGATGTGCAAATCTCAACACAGAAACATGAAAAATATGAAAAAAACAAGGCACTATGACACCTCTTAGAGTTCACAACTCTTTAGTGATCAAAATAGAGGAAATGCCAGATAAAGAATTCACAAGAATGATTTTTTTAAAAGCTTAAAATGTGAGAGAATACAAAGAAACAGCTGAATATATCAAGGAAAACAATGTAAGATATGAATGAGCACTTCAATAGATTGTGAAAAAGGATCAAATAGAAATTTTGGAAATGAAAATCTCAATAAGTCAGCTTAAAAAAACTCAGTTGAAAGCTTAACAACAGATCAAGCAGAAGAAGGAATATTAGCATTTGAGGACAATTCTGCCAAAACAGTACATTTAGATAGCAACAAAGAAAAGAAAGAAAGAAGCAAACATATAAACTCTCTGGGACACCATTAAAAGATCAAACATCTGAATAAGCATACTGGTGGGAGAGTAGTTATATGTTGAGGGCATAGAAAACCAAACCTATTCAGTAAAATAATAGCATAAGATCTCCCATATCTTGGGAAAGACATGGACAACTGGGGACAGGAGGCATTTAGAACCTCAAATAGACATGATAAGAAGAGAACCTCTTTATGACACATTAAATTGCCAAAAGTACAGGCATGGTGATGAAGCCTATAATTCCAGCAGCCTAGGAGGCCAAGGTAGAATTAAATTCAAATGCAAATTCAAAGCCAGTTTCAGCAATTTAGTGAGGCCCTGTCTCAAAATAAAAATAAAAAGGACTGGACATGTGGCTTAGTGGTTAAGTACCCCTGGGTTCAATCCCTGGCACCAAAAATAAAAAAAAAAATTAAAAAAAGAAAGAAAGAAAGAGAAAGAAGTACAGACTAGCTGGCTGTATTAAAAAATAAGACCCAACAATATGCTGCCTGCAAGAAACTTACCTCACCTTCAAAGACATACATAGACTGAAAATGAAAGGATGAAAAATTATGTTCCAAGCAAATGTAATCTGAAAGCAAGCAGGAGTAGTTACATCCCACAAAATAGACGTTAAGCCAAAATCAGAAGAGACAAAGAAGGTCACTTCATATTGATCAAAAGAACAATTCATCAAGAAGATATAATGATTGTAAATATATGTACAACAAATAGTGGAGCACCCAACTTTATAAATCAAATCCTCCTGGATGTAAAGGGAAAGATAGGACCCAATAAAATAATAGTGGGTGACTTCAGTACTCCACTCTCACCAACAGATAAATCATTCAGAACCCCCTCAAAAAAAAATCAATAAAGAAGCATGAGAGTTGAATTATACTATAAATCAAACAGACCTAACATACATTTACAGAATATTCCATCCAACTGCAGAACACACATTCTTTTCATCAACACATGGAACATTTTCCAAAATAAATCATATATGAGGCCATAAAGCAAGTCTTAGCAAACTTAAAATAATTGAAATAATATCTGGTATCTCATCAGATCATAATGAAATTAAACTAGAAATCAACAGCAAGAGAAACTACAGAAGTTATACAAACACATAAAGATTGAACAATACACTATTGAAAGAACAATGGGTCACTGAAGAAATCAGGGGGGAAATTTAAAAAATTCTAGACTCAAGTGAAAATGGAAACACAACATATCAGAACTATGGGAAACAGTAAAAGCTGTACTAAGATGTTTATAGCAATGAGTGTGTACATAAAAAAAGAGATTATAAATAATTTAATGATGCATCTCAATGTCTTAGAAAAACAAAACAAAACCAAACCCCAAATCAGTAGAATAAATAATAAAAATCAAAGCAGAAATAAAGACTAAAAGAACAATACAAAAGGATCAATGAAACAGAACTGATTCTTTGAAAAGATAAAAAAAAATTTATAAACCTTTAGTTAAATTAATCAAAAGAAAGAATATACAAGTAAATAATATTAGAGATGAAAAAAGAGACATGACAATAGGTACCATTGAAATTCAAAGGATCATTAGGGAGTATTTTGAAAAACTATATGCCAATAAATTGATGAACAATAAATGAACAATAAATTTATGAACACATATGACCAAGAGGTTGAACCAAGAGGATATAAAAAACCTAAATACATCAAGAAGAAGTAGTGAGATTGAAGCATTAATAAAAAGGTCTCACAACAAAGAAAAGCCAGGTCCATATGGATTTACTGTGGAATTTTACCAGATTTTTAGAAAAGAACTAACACTAATTCTCCTCAAACTCTTTTATAAAATAGGAAGGGAAGGAGGCCGTCCAAACTCATTCTCTGAAGTCAGTATTATCCTGATTTCAAAACCTGATAAGGACATAACAACAGTGGGTGGGGGACTGACTACATACCAATATCCCTGATGAATATAGATGCAAAAATTCTCAATAAATTACTTTCAAATCAAACTCAACAGCACATTAAAAACATCTGATCAAGTTAGTTTTATTCCAGGGATGCAAAGATGTTTTAATATATGCAAATCAATAAATGTAATACAGGGCTGGGGATGTGGCTCAAGCGGTAGCACGCTCGCCTGGCATGCGTGCGGCCCAGGTTCGACCCTCAGCACCACATACAAACAAAGATGTTGTGTCCGCTGAAAACTAAAAAATAAATATTAAAATTCTCTCTCTCTCTCTCTCTCTCTCTCTCAAAAAAAATAAAAAAAAATAAATGTAATACAGCACATAAATATGAATCAAGGATAAAAATCACACTGTCATCTCAAAAGATACAGAAAAGTCTTTGATAAAAATTCAAATTCCTTCCTGATAAAAGTCCTGAATAATTTTTTTTTTTTGGTGGTGCTGAGGATTGAACCCATGGCCTTGTGCATGTGAGCTGAATAAATTAGGTATAGAATGATCAATATAATACAAGCTAATAAATTGGAAAATCTAGAAGAAAGATCAAATTTTTGGACACATATGACCTACCAGATAATAAAGGCTGTATATGACAAGCCTATAGCTAACATAATATTGATGGGGGAAAACTGAAAGCATTTCCTCTAATATCAGGATCAAGACAAGAGTATCTGCTGTCATCACTCCTATTCAATATTGTACCAGAAATTTTAGCCAGAGCAATTATGCACGAGAAAGAAGGAAAAGGGATACAAAAGGAAAGGAAGAAGCTGAATTATCTCTGTTTGCTGATGATATGGTTCTATACTTAGAAATAATCCTCTAGAACTATAGGATTCTTATAGCTCAGGAAACAAGAGTAAGAATTGACAGATGGGATTGAATTAAGTTAAAAAGCTTCTGCACAGCAGAGAAAACAGGAGAGTGAAAAGAGACACCCTATAGAATTGGAGCAAATCTTTGCCAGCTATTCTTCTGACAGAGGATTAACACCCAGGATATATAAAATACTGGAAAAAAAAAAACCTTAATAACAACAGAAAAAGTAATCAACAAAAAATGGGCAAATGATCAGAATAGACATTCTCAAAAGAAGAAGTATAAATGGTGAATAAAATCATGAAAAAAATGCTCAATATCTTTAGCCACCAGGGAAATGCAAATCAAAACTACTTTGAGATTTCATCTCAGCCCAACTGGAATGGCTATTATTAAAAATCAAAACAAAACAAAAAACAAAGGCTGGCAAGGCTGTGGAGAAAAAGAAATCCTTATATACTATTGGTGGGAATATAAATTAGTACATCCACTATAGAAAACAGTATGGAGTTTCCTCAAAAAAACTAAAAATCGAACCACCATATGATCCAACTATATCACTGTGTTTATGTATAACAGGGAAGAGATTCCTATATACCCATGTTTATTGCAGCACTCTTCTTCTTTATGGTTGAATAAAGTATTGGAGTATTCAACCATAAAGAAGAATAAAATTCTGTCATTTATAACAAAATAGATAGAACTGGAAAATATAATGTTAAGCAAAACAGACATAGAAAGTTATCACGTTTTCTTTCATATGTGGAAACAAAAAAAAAAAAAAAAAAGACCTAAAAGTAGAAGAGGGACTCAGAACAGAAAGGGGAAAGGAAAGAAGAGTGAGAAGAGGGAAGGAAGGACAAGAGAGGGAAGAAGGGAAGGAGACCATGACAAAGGCATTATTTATTCATATATATGTAAATGTTGCAGTGAAACCCATTAATTTGTACAATTTATGTGTGTAAATAACTTTAAAAAATGAAGACTGTAGAATAGTGTATCTCCACATTTTCTTCCTATCATTCTATAGTATAAAAATAATGATTTCATAGGGTAAAATGCCAGTGAAAGTTGTGATCCAAAGATCTTAAACTAAAGAAAAAGATATTTTAGTGTGAATTTATTTAAAATTTTAAATAGGATTACCCCTAAATAATACATTGGCTTAAAGCAATCCTTAGCAAGAAAAGTTAAATTATACTATAGAGCTATAGTAACAAAAACAGCATGGTATTGGCATCAAAACAAACAGATATGATGACCAATGTAACAGAAGACAGAGACACAACCACATAAATACAGTTATCTCATATAAGACAAAGTTACCATAAACATACATTGGAGAAAATATAGCCTTTTCAACAAGTGTGCTGGGAAAACTGGAAATCCATATGTAGCAGAATGAAATTGAACCCTTATCTCTCACCCTGCACAAAACTCAACTCAAAGTGGATCAAGGACCTAAGCATTAGACTAGAGACCCTGTGCCTACTAGAAGAAAATGTAGGCCCAACTCTCCATCTTGTCAGCTTAGGAACTGACTTCCTCAACAAGACTCCTAAAGTACAATAAGTAAAATCCACAATCAATAAATGGGATTTTTATCAAACTAAAAAGCTTTTTCACATCAAAGGAAACAATAAAGAATGTGAAGAGAGATGCTACAGAATGGGAGAAAATCTTTGCCACCTGCATGCACCTCAGATAGAGTAATCTCCAGGATATATAAAGAACTCAGAAAACACCAAAAAAAAAACAACAACAACAACAACAAATAACCCAATCAATAAATGGGCAAAGGAACTGAACAGACACTTCACAAAAGAAGAAATGCAAATGGTCAACAAATATATGAAAAAATGTTTAACATCTCTAGTGATTAGAGAAATGCGAATTAAAACTACACTGACACTGGGTGCAGTGGCACACACCTGCAATCCCAGCGGCTCAGGAGGCTAAGGCAGGAGGATTGTGAGTTCAAAGCCAGCCTCAGCAAAAGTGAGGCACTAAGCAACTCAGTGAGACCTTGCCTCTAAATAAAATACAAAATAGGGCTGGGGATATGGCTCAGTGGTCAAGTACCCCTGAGTTCAATTGCCAGTACCAAAACAAACAAACAAACAAACAAAAAACCCAAAACCAAAAAAACTACACTGAGATTTCATTTCACTCCAGTCAGAATGGCAATTATCAAGAATACAAGTAACAATAAGTGTTGGCGAGGATATGGGGGAAAAGGTACACTCATACATTGCTGGTGGGACTGCAAATTGGTACAACCAGTCTGGAAGGCAGTATGGCGATTCCTCTGAAAACTTGGAATGGAACCACCATTTGACCCAGCTGTCCCATTCCTCAGTATATACTCAAAGGACTTAAAAATAGGCATACTATAGTGACATGGCTACATAATGTTTATAGCAGCTCAATTCACAATAGTTAAACTATGGACCCAAACTAGGTGCCCTTCAACAGTTGAATGAATCAAGAAAATGTGGCATATATACACAATGGAATATTATTCAGTCATAAAGAATGAAATTATGGCATTTGCCAGTAAATGGATGGAACTAGAGACTATCATGATATGTGAAATAAGCCAATCCCCAAAAACCAAAGTCACTGGGTTTGATTCTCAGCACCACATATAAATAAATACAATAAAGGTCTATCAACAACTAAAAAAATATTTTAAATAAACCACAAAAAAACCAAAGGCTAAATGTTCTCTCTGATATGTGGATGCTAACATATAATAATGGGGTGGGGGTGTAGGGAAGAATAGAAATTCACTGGATTAAACAAAGGGGAATAAAAGGGGGGAAGGGAATAGGAAAGACAGTAGAATGAATTGAACATAATTTTCGTAGTTCGTATATGAATACACCACCACTGTGACTCCACATCATGTTCAACCGAAAGAATGGGATCCTAATTAGAATAAGTTATACTCCATATATGCATAATATGTCAAAATATACTCTACTGTCATATATATATAAAAAGAATTAAAATTTTTTTAAAAATACATTGGCTTAACCTTTAATCCCCTAGCATAATTTTTCTTCACCTGTTTATTTTTCAAATATAATGATTGAGATTTCAGAAGTGCAGACTGGTGATGAAATACATTTTTTGTGTGTGTGTTAGGAATTGAGGGCCTCATTTATGCTAGGAAAGTGCTTTACCACTGAGCCACATCCCCAGCCCTTTATATTTTTTTAAATTTTGAGACAGGGTCTTGCTAACTTGCTGAGGCTGTTCTCAAACTTGCAATGCTTCTTCCTCAACCTCCCAAATAGCTAGGATTACAGGTGTAACAAGCCACTGCACTAGGCTTGAAATAATCAGCAATGACTGTTTTTTATCATAAGCACCAACCTAAAAGATTTCTCAATAGCTTTTGTCAAAAGAGAATCAAAACACAACAGTGACGCTTCCTTTGGGGCGGCGGGGTGGGCGGGGGGTGGGGGGAAGCAAGCTCCAGATTTTTTTGTTTGTTGAAATTGGGTTTGGTTAAGAGTCTACTGATAGATCATTAAGTAATCATACTTAGTGACCTCTTATAACAGTTGCTTAAACTCAGTGTAAACACAGAATTACTTATGAAATCACCTCATCTGGGCAACCTCAAGAAACTCGAGTTGTCTTTTCAGGAATAACAATCCTGTGAGAGAATCCTGTTCTTATGACAACACAGTATTATTTTCATTTTGTGTCATTAACATCTTTGCAATCTGGATGAGCACCACAATTACTCTTGAGTAACTAGATTTATAAGGAAATCTGAGATGTCTTACTGATTTAAACCAAGTAAACACTTTAGAGCCTCTCACCTTTATTGGTTCCTCATTTTCTATTTTTTGTTTACCTGGAAATGTCCACTCAAGAGAAATTACATACAGCTTGCAGTTTTAATGCGCTTAAGAACTGTTAATAACTGTTTTCACTACTAAAGCCAAAAAAAGTGCACTCACTGTGTGATTATAGGTTATTTCCTCTTGATTTGGAAATAAGCAGTACAAAGAGCCAGGGAACTATTCTCATAGGTCCAAAAGAATTGCATAAGTAGAAACACTATCGTCTTCTCCTTGCATCCTGTTCTTGGTGGTAATATGAAAACAAGATCTTTGCCATCAGTTTGTAAGAGAAGGTATCAGTTTTCCTTCTAGTTGCCAACACCAGAAGACCTAACTAGAAACAGCTTAAAACAGAATGATCCAGACTTTAAAGTGGCTATGAACCACCTGGAGCATTTGCCAAAATGCAAATTCTGATTCAATAGGTCTGGGACAGGCTGAGATCCTGAATTTCTAACAAGTTCCCAGGCAGGCCAATGCTACAGAAAAGCATACTGTGCCTCAACACAGTATGAAGGCAGGGACTTCAACAGGAAGATCATTTATCACCTCATGGAATGAGTTCAGAGCAAGGAAGTTCTAGGGTTAGTTTATTCAATTGTTTAACGAGATCATCCAGAATCTAGAGTCTGCCTATTCTTCAATCCTCAGTATGTTGGCATTGGTCTGTATACTTGTTCCCTCATGGCTGCAATATGGATATAGCAGCTCCTACATCCACGTTTTCATCAACAAAGGTGGGAAGGCCAGTTTCTCCTTCTGTCTCTGAGTAAAGAAAACCCTTTTCCAGAAGATTTCCTTTCATGTCCCATTGACTGGAATTATGTGTCACAAGTTCTTTCCCAAACCAATCACCAGCAAGAAGAATTGTTCTGATTGCCTTTGACTTCTCAATATTCATACTGGGAAGCAGCAGGGTGGTGTCCTGAAGTTTCTTGAAACACATAATTATCTGATACCTGAGCAAAAATCAGGGTTCTATTCATTAGGATGAAAGTGGATAAGCAGCCAACAGTGTCTGCCACAGAAAATGTCTAGCACTAGACTTCCAAGTACAAGGGCAGTGAAAGAATTCAAATTATATCACCACAAATGGTGCTGTGATAACAAATTCTCTATAACTTCGTGTTTAATCTTCAGCCAACTGATAACACAATCTAAACCACATTCAATGCCACATTCAGAGCCAATTCTAGTGAAACTAATGAAATCAGTTGTTTGTTTTTAGCATGTTGATCTATTTTGGTGGCCTCCCACCAATCCATCCCCCAGGCTTGGGAATCCAGTATCTACTTATTGACTCTCCTATCTTCCCAAGGGCCTCTTTTCAACTACTGTACTGCTCCACACTGAGCTCCAAATCCAGAAAGTGCGACAGTAGCAGCCTACCCTTCGGGGCACTAATTAGTGCCAATGTAATAATGGCTTCCAATGGATTCACTTTCTACCCTTTTAAATTAACATCCATATTTTAAGAAAGGCGAAGACTGAATATAATCCAATCTGAATTGTGTCTAGTCTCAAGCACTGGCCTGGTGCATGAGGTAAGGTAGCCAAGTAGGACCTGCAGGTAAATTAGTCATTTTAATATTGCAAAAGGAAAGTTCAAAACTCAATGATAGGGCTGGGGATATAGCTCAGTAGGTAGAGTTGGTACAGTGCTTGCCTCGCATGGACAAGGTCCTGGGTTCAATCCCCAGCACCAAAAAAAAAAAAAAAGAAAAGAAATTAAAACTCAATAATTATATCTAGATCTCACAATCAAATGAGCAAACAACTTCCAAGTAGCTAAAAGACTGAAATTAAAGTAGAAAGAATGTGCAATTTATGCATTCTCTTCAGAGTAGCACTTCCTCCCTCTTGATACTCCTTGCTCCTGTGACTTTCAGCAGAGCAGGTACTCATTCATTCCCCCAAATATATATCAAATTCCCACTACCTGGCCAAAACACACCAGACTTCTATTTGTCCTTAAAAATTCTACTGCCAAATCAAAGTCATTAAATAAAAAAATTTCCTTTAATTTCAGTAGAAAGAATCATGCTATGTCCCATCCCAATCCCTGACACTGAAACAATTTTTGCAGGTAGGAAACTATAGAAACATGTTTTCATTGTTCAACACATACATGTAATAGCAATTGGAAAGTAAAGCAACTGAAATCTATCATATAAGGAAAGTTTAGCAACTCACCAAAGGAAAGAAGAGTTGGTGGGGTAAAGAGGTATATAAGGGAGTCATTCATTGGGAGGTATGGAGAGCTGTGATTGACTTATAGGCCGACACTCAATATCAGAAGTGGATGCACAGATTGATCATTTTCATTTACTTGACATTTGGACACAGAGACCCATTGAAAGTGGATGACTTTGGCATCATATAAAAGAAGTAGAATCTCTGGGTTGGAAAAAAGGCCAAGTAGAAATTCATTTATCTTCTTTTATCATTCAATAGAATTCCAAGCTGGGCGCAGTGTCGCACGCCTGTAATCCCCAGCAGCTCAGGAGGCTGAAGCAGGAGGATCATGAGTTCAAAGCCAGCCTCAGCAATGGCGAGGTGCTAAGCAACTCAGTGAGACCCTGTCTCTAAATAAAATACAAAATAGGGCTGGAGGATATGGCTCAGTGGTTGAGTGCCTCTGAGTTCAATTACCAGTACCAAAATAATAGTAATAGTAATAATAATAATAATAATAATAATAAAAGAAATCCAAGATCTGGTTGACTCTCTATCCACTGTTTCAAATTTCTTAAATACCTCATGATAACTTCTTGAGTGGTGGTATATAATTTCTTAGAATATAAAACCAATTGAGAATTTATCTTTTCATGATTCACAAAAATCATATGTAGTACAGTAAGCTCTGCCCACTAACTTGCAATTGGTTACCAAGTTAGCTTGTTAGGCTATCTCTTTACATAGCTGCTTTTCAGTAGTTGGGCACTACATTAGTTCAGGTGTGCCTGTTGGCTCATATGATTTCCCCATTGACCTTTCTAAAAGGCCTGATTACAGGCCACATACATAGTGATCAAGACTGAGGGTTCTAGAACCAAGGCTGCTGTGCTCAAGTTCTTGCTCCATAGCTCATCAGCTGTGTGATCTTGAAAAAGTTACTTAATGAGTTCCTCACCTATATCATGGGGATAATAGAACATGCCTTGGAGAGTTGTTGTGGGACTTAAAGTACTCAAAAGTGTCTGACACAAAGTTAGCTCTCAATAAGCATGCTATTTTAGCCTTACTTTTCCCTACTAACTATTCTCTCATGCTACTGTAGAACTGTCTTCCTGAATTGTTTTTCCAAACACTACTATGTACTAAGTCTCTACTATATGCCAGGTACTATATACTAGGTACTTTAAGCACACTTAATCTTTGCATGCTATCCCTAGTTTACAGATGAAAATGAAACTCAGGGGCCATTTCGAAGCCTTTCCTAAATCACCTTGCTGGTAAATGACAAGTGTTGGGTAGGTACCCAGGTCTGACTCCAAAACCCACTTTCTTAATCCCTCTGTTGAATACCTCAGCCACATGTCACTGTCCTACTCAAACATTTTCCAAGTTTCCGGATCTTATGGTGAATTAAGTACAAAATTTTTGTTCTTGATGACTAATGGACCTTACTAGTACCATTCAGTATGGCTTCTAATTGTTATATGTGTATTTTGGTCTTCGTGTTAAATGAACTTCAGTAAGGCCATTTGCCCCCAATGGGATAAACAAGTGCTCCTGGCAGTCAGCAAATAGCTGACACTCTAAATAAGCTGGCCCTCCATTAGTGTTATTGATTGCCACAGTTCTTCCATTTAGATAGCTCTCAAACTGAAAGATGGAGCAGAGAAAAGGATCTGGGATTAGGATATGCACAATTAAAAGTTTAGGATTTTAGTAGTTAAAAAAAAATGGTGTGGGGATATATGGAGGGGCTCTTTTGTTTGGTTGGTCTAGTCCTGGAAATGTTAGTCAGTTATTAATAAAAATTCTCTACAACAAGCAAACCCCAATTTTCAATGGTTTACTACAAAAATGATTGCAGATTGGCTATACTTTTCCTGAGCTTGACTTGAATCAGCAGAACTTGCCTCTGGATTGTAGAGTCACATCTACTTTCATATTTCTTTATTGTGAGAGCAGTAGCTACCCAGGGTATGTTTGTCTCATGAAGGACAAGGACACAAGCCAAACATCTAGAACAATGAAAGCCTTCATTATGTCATATATGCTAACATTTCCTTGATCAAAGCAAAGCACATGGCCAAGTTCAAAGTCAATTGTTCTATTCTACTGTTAGGCACTGTAAGTCATTGGCAGAAAAAGGAGTGAAGAATTGAGAATCATTGATGCTAATACTTGAGGTGGAACCAGACTTGTTCCTGATGGTAATGGGCACAGAAAGATTTTGATCATATAATTTTTAGCACAGTGGCTGTTGCAAATAAATTTATGTTGGATGAATGGGTGGGTAGGTAGGTAGAAGGACAGAAGGATGTGAGTTAAAAGCCAATTGCTATTGCAACTCAGATAAGGGAGTCATAAGGGAGAGAAGCTAGAGATGGTACATACAAGAATATGCTAACCCTTTGGTGGGTTATTATCTAAGAATAAAGAGATTTTTGTGGTCCATATAGTTCCTTCTATTGTTACCACTGTTGGCTGGTCACGAGTCCTTACTTCCCCAATGTTGAAGAATAACACCAGAGAGCACGCCGAGGCAAGGTCAGAGTAGAAATTAGAAGTTTATTAAAGGACAGCAGAAAAGACTTCTCCCAGAGGAAGAAGGGGACCCAAGAGGTGGAATCCAGTTGGCGGGCAAATGTGTTTCCCTTTTTATAGGTTTGGTGATGGAACGTGGGTTGGAAGGCCCGAGGGGTGGGACACAGGTGGGCCAAAGAAGTAATCTGGTCAGGAAGGACTTCTGAGTCAGCACCTTTTTGCTGGGGGCTGTTCATTAACATTTCTTTGAGGTGGACTTTGGCCTAGGGCCTTTTGGGACTTCATTAACATTCCATGAGTTGTCCTGTGTTTTCCCCGAGTCATTCTCCGCATGGTCTCCATTTTAGATTTCACTCGATATTAGACCCGATTTACCTAACTACTCTGACTACCTAATTTTAAATCTGGCTTCACGGTTGTCTCCCCTTTTATAGCTCCTTCAGTGATGTAATGTAGGTTGGAAGGCCCGAGGGGTGGGACACAGGTGGGCCAAACAAGTAATCTGGGCAGGAAGGACTTCATTATCACTTCTTTGGGATGGGTTATCTCCAAATCTGTTGGGGGCTGTTTCCTGGGTTCCATTAACTTTTCTTTGGGGTGGACTTTGGCCTAGGGCTTTTCAGGGACTTCATTAACATTCCATGAGTTGTCCTGCATTTCCCCGGAATCATTATCAGCATGGCCTCCATTTTAGATTTCACTGATATTAGACTCGATTTTCCTAACTACACTGACAACCTAATTTTAAATCTGGCTTCACTATTACGATATGGAACGAGAAAATTGGGACTTTGAAGCCAGAATTAGACAGGTGTCAGTGTAGATAGGTAAATTGAGTCAGGTTGGATCTAGGAGGCCAATTTTGAGTGAGTCTGGGAAGTTGGAGACTGTCCCCTGAGGGATCTTATCAAGAACCTGCCCCTGCTCCAACCTGTAGCTAAGGTAACCTGTCCCAGGAATTGTCCGTCCCTACAGGGAGCTGTAAGGTTGTTAATTAATATGGCCTGGGCTGCTGCATCCTGCCCTTCCCCATTCAGCCCACCTATTTCCCACCTTTTGACCATCCCACTGAGCATTCCTGGGCCTAGTCATGTACACAGGAAAGAGCGAAATAAGGGGAAGAGGGCAGGAGAACAAAGGAAGCCTAGGACATATGAAAAGGCTGGAACACCTCGCTTCTTGGGATACCAGGATACCAGCTATGACCCCCTTCTCCCTCGAGGGAGAAGTCTATGTCACCCCTTTCTAAATAAACCCTGCTTCATATGCTTGCCTTGTGTGCTTCTCTAATGTTCAAACTTCAACATGTGGGGAAGCAGGACTCGTCATGGTATCACAGTATCACCTGGAAATTTGACTGTCACTATACTTACATAATATTATTTAAACATACTATTTTCCTTTTATTCTTCCTTATCAGAGTTCTTCAAAGTGATAGCATGTCTCAACTTGCCAAAAACAGCAAAGGAGGAGGCTTTTCTCCATATTTGACTGGAATTCTTAAAGGGAGAAGGGTACAGATGGGGTTGGGAGAGGGGCAGGTATTAACATGACAAGACTGCAAAAGGAAAGGAAAATTCCTTTCCCAACAGGGAACCCCTCCAGAGTTTAGCTCAGAGTTTGTGTGTGTGTGTGTGTGTGTGTGTGTGTGTGTGTGTGTGAGAGAGAGANGAGAGAGAGAGAGAGAGAGAGAGAGAGAGAGAATGAGAATGAACACCTGGATGTACAGTAGTGAGGGGAGAGGGCCCCACCCAGTGATTCAACTGCCCTATAAAACAAGGCCTCAGGCTCTCTCCACCTGTCCTTGGAGCCCTTATTCCCATTCATCTGTGCTTCTCTTACAGCATCTTTCTGTTTTTTTTTTTTTTTCTGTTGTTGTTGTTGTGTGTGTGTGTGCTTAAAGCCAGGGCCTCACACATTCTAGGAAGGGTTCAGACCACTGAGCCATACCCCGAGCACTCAGCACTTATCCTATTCCAATTCTTGGTGGTATTCTTTGTGGCTTTGCCTTATTCCTTCTTACAATCCTGTTAGCTCCTGGAATCAGAGGTCTGGCTCATCCCTGTGTCTCCAGCTGTGCCCACAGGGTGCCTGCTTAAGTTTCAAGAAGCAGGCATCAAATTACCTTCTCCCTCCCCCTTCTCCTTCATAGTATCTGCTGTAAAGGTAGAGGTGCAGTGTGGGGGTTAAAAGTGCAGGTTCTAGGAATCTGAGTTCAAATCTCAGTTCTTATACTTCTTAGTTTGATCTTGGGCAACTTTCTGACCCTCTCTGTGCCTCCTCTTCCTCATCTGTGAAATGAGATTATGTTGGGGATTACATAAATTATCACATGTAAAGCATTTGGAATAGTGCCAAGCACTTAGTAAATTCTCAGTCTGTGCTACTGACAACTATATGTAATCTTACTTTTTGAAATTTAATTTATTTCAACTCCACTAATGAGAGAAAAGCACAGGCACTGAGTTTACAAGTGCTCAGTGCTTGGTATACATTCTGCAGTTGACTTTGGCATTCATACTGGTAGCCAATGACCTAGCTGTCATCATCTGATGGTCTCAACACAGCTGTGAATCTTTGAGCAAAAATGGGAGCTCCATCTTTTTTTATTTCTTTTGTTCTAACTTGAATATTTTCACATCTTGTAAGTTCAGTTAGGTACCTTCTGCCAAATGGACATTTAAACTCTTTTTTCTATAGTGAAACAAAGGTATAAGTGTCAGCAGTATGACTTGAAGGCATTGCTTCCCTATCCTGGCTGCACATTAAAAGCAACAGAGATCTGAAAAATCCTGATGCCCAAGCTACACCCCAGATCAATAGCATCAGCCTCTCCAGGGATTAGGTCCAGGCACTAGACCTTGCTATAACTCTCCAAGAAATTCCAATGTGCATACAACACCCACCTCCCTTGCAGGCCCCTTTTAAAGGGATGAGGCTCACTTTAAAGAAATCCTTTAACAGGTAGATTGGCTCTTCAAAACCTCACTGAAGGTTGTCAAATGTAACAAGAATTGATAAGGACACTAATATGCTCTATAGACCCTCTATGTCCCATAATATGCAACTATAACGTTGTAAGCTCCATTTTCTTTTTCTTTTTTTTTTAAGTGATCCAACCAGACACCAGCACTTTGAGGTGCTGTTAATTTTACCCTTCTGTCCCTCTTCACTTTCTGGACGTGGATTTTGGTTTCTTCTCTCAAGTGACTTGGTCCCAAGAGCATGAGGCAAATCTGGTCATGGTGTTCTCTGCTGCTGTTTTTCTAGGAAATCTACTTGTGTTCTAAGAAGATGATTACAATCACCTCTGCCCCGGTCAAGTCACTGAAAAGCTGAGTTTAACGCCAAAGCTTGTCTAAAACACTTCTGTAGTGATTCAAAAGCATAAAATAAACAATGTCCCAGTCCCCAAAGACTCTTACACACTCTTGATGGACAAGCTCTTGACTAATGTAATTCACTTCCTGCAAAAGGCACATTCCCATCGCAGCAATTCCTTTTTTCTCTGATTGAAGGAATGAGGAAATTCATATTCCATGATTTTGTGGAAATTTGAAGGTAGTTCCTTTGGGTGCTCAAATCTTTCCTCTTATATTTTGTAAAAAAAAAAAAAATCGAAATAATTTCAAAGTGTGATATATACTGGCTGAGGAGATATCCCAATAGAGAATATGGAAAATTACTTTATCCAGTAGAATGATAATCTCAAACCTCCAGTTTATCATGACTCACTTTGAACGCATCTTCCCCTCTGTTATAGTTTAAATCTGGAATGTTCTCCAAAGGCTCATGTGTTGAAGGCTTGGTCCTCAGCTACTGGCATTTTTGGAAGGTGGTGGAAACTGTAGGAGGTGGGACCTAATTGGAGGAATTGGATCCTTGGAGGGGTACCTTTAGGGCTATAGCTTGTCCACAGCCATCTTCCTCCCTCTTCTGCTTTCTGGCTGCTACAAGGTGAGCAGCTTTCTTCCACCATGCCCTTCCTCCATGGTATTCTGCCTCACCTCAAGCCCAGAGCAATGGAGCCAGCCAACCATAGTCTGAGACTTCTGAAACCACAGGCCCAAATAAACCTTTCATCCTTTAAGTTGTTTTTCTCAGGCAGTTTGTCACAACAATGAAAAGCTAACATACCCTCTGAACAAGCTTTGGCTTTTATTCCGCGCTGCCTCAGGTAGAGGTGCCATCAACAACATAGTCTCTAAGAGAGCCAGCATACAGGGCTCCATCTTCTTTCCACCTACCTACCCCAATCAGTTCCTAAGCCCTGCAGATTTTGTCTCCTGAGTATTTCCTGAATCCTTCTCCTCATTGCCTCCATCCCTACTACCACCCCCCCCATTGTCAGAGCTTACCACCATTTTGGCCTGGACTACCAGAAAAACCACACTATCCTTCCTCACATTCACAATGGTCTGTTTAAAATGTACAACTGCTCATGTCATATTATTGTTTAAAAATCATCAATGGCTTCCCATCATTTGCTGAATAAAGTCCAAGCTTGGGAAGAAACCCCAAGAGGCCCTCTGTGACATAGCCTCCAACTATCACACATCTGTTTGATGCTCTGATGCAAGTATAGCTCTATGTATGGACCTGCAGCAACCTCTGGACCTTTGTTCCTGCTGATCCCTGGACTTGGAATAACTTTTCCCTTTATTATTTACCTGCTCAATGCCAGCTCTCCTCTAGGATGCATTAGAGATTCAGATCCCTTCTTGCTGAAGGTCCTCAATCTTCTCTGCCACACCCATTTGCTGAGGTGGATTCCCTCCTTAGAAGTCCCATAATGCCCTTGCATGATGAAGTCTAGGTGAAGAACAGGCTCAATTTTGTCACATGGTGAAATAGTCCAGTGTTCGCTCACAGTTTCTTCTTCTTGCATTTACTCTCAGCTGCCACTTAGCAAGGCCATTTGGGGCACATTTTTAATTTCCCCCTTAACTCCATGACATTCTAGATAGCAGCTTCTAATCTGCGGTGCCCTAGGGACTTGGATAATTAGATTTATTAGGAATTACAGAGCCAATAAAATGTTGCATGGCTGGGTCTGGATGTTGGATTGTGGCTGATGTATTTATTTGTCTTCCTACTTTTCATTTTTAAAGCAAATTTCCTCCAATATGTTCAATTTTTAAGATACTGATTTTAAGAATGTATACATTTGAAACCGTAAAATTGTTAGAGAAGTTCAGTGCCTAAAGCTAATTCCTTGAAATTCTTGGAGTCTAAATGTGGTCCCAGATCAAGACCAGCAGCCTTATCTGAGAACTTGGTATTAATGAAGATTCTTGGGCACTGCCCCAGACTTAATGAATCAGAAACTCTGAAGGTGGGGCCAGCCATCTGTGTTTTCACAAGCCCTCCAGGGGATTCTGAGGCAAGCTTAAGTTTGAAGACCACTGACTTAAGAAACAAACTCCAGAGTGTTGATACAGGACTTTGTGACAACTGCTATTTCAGGTGCTTTGGACTTGTTTTTTTTTTTTTTTTTTTTTTTAAGATGTTGATGGACTTTTATTTTATTCATTAATATGCGGTGTCAAGAATTGAACCCAGTGCCTTACACATGCTAGGCGAACACTCTACCGCTGAGCCACAATCCCAGCCCCCAAATGTTTTTTTAATTGATGCTTATTTCCAAGATTAGAGCCCTATGTTCTAGAAGGGTATGGGCCTGTCCTCTGCTAGAGTCTGCCTGTGAACCTCATCACATCATTGGAGTTTGTTACAACTCTGGAAAACAAAACGCTTAAACACACTGATTTCATGGAGAAGGAAAATAGGAACAGAATTTAATCATTTCTCAACCTGGGGGTGGCGGGGGGAGCTATTGGGTGGATGAGGGATTAACTTTACATTTTTTCTTTTGAGGCAGAGTCTCCCTAAGTTGCCAAAGCTATCCTTAAGTCTCAGCTTTTTAAATCGCTGGGATTATAGGCATGCACTAGAATTTTTAATGATTCCAATCATGGTGCCCTTAATTCCTACAGGCATTTAAAACATTGTTCAAAGTAATTGAATGGAAAGGAGAAAAATGCTTCTCACAAAGCATAGTACCAGGTGTCATTGTGGCAATTGATTATGGCCTTGTGGGCTGGGTGTCATCAGGCAAGGAATGTGCCACAGAGAATAAGATAGAGAACAAGAGGCTTTTTTTCCTCTAATTTTTTTCCCTTTTATTCCAGAAAGACCCTAGACACGGTGTTTTGCTCCAAGTTCTGAATTAAACTTTCAAGTTTTTATTATTATTTTTTCACATAAGAATTATTATTTTCACATAATCTAACCGCAATTAGATAAAAACATAAGCAAATACAAGGTAACATGTGCAAACAGTTCACAAGGATATATGATAAAAAGTAATCCTTCCTTCTTAGACTACTAAACTCTCTTCTCAGAAGTAACCACTCATTTATCCTTCCAGAATATTCTATGCATAGTCAAGTATACATAAGTTCATATATTCCTCCTTTTTACAAAAAAAGCATCTTTTTCATCCTCTTATGTCTAATAGGTTGTTTCATCAAGACATTTAGAGCAGGCTCCCTTTTTCACAGCTGCAGGCTATTCCATTATGTGAATGAGATGTACTTTAACAAATTTATTACTCCTGGGTTAATTATGCAAGTCCCTACCTTTTAAAGAGCATATTTAAGTTGAGTGGGTATCAGCTGCAGTTAAACAATTTTTTGCTTCTATATACTATATATGTTTTCTACCTCTGTGTAATTCCAGATAATCTGGCATTTGGTGATTGCACAGTTCTAATTCCTCCCTTCCTCTCAGGAAGGCACTACCCTATTTGTAAAAATCATTTTTGAGGGCTGGGGCTGTAGCTCAGTGGTAGAGTGCTCGCCTTACCATGTGTGAGGCACTGGGTTCAATCCTCAGCACCACATAAAAATAAACAAATAAAATAAAGGCATGTTGTTCATTTTCAACTACAAAAAAAAATTAAAAGCATTTTTGAGAATGTAGAGTCTTCTTTAAGATAAAAACAATGCTAGTCACACAACAAACTGTGTGGCAGAGGTTAGCATACAGAAAAGAAATACTAGAAATTGTATGCAGTTTTCCATAGTTTTTAAAGGCTTTATTTGGAAAAAAGGATATGCCCTGGTATTTCCTACCATTTCTTTAAAAAGATGAACAGAACACCCTATAATCACTTCCTCTCAAAGAGCAGAGCCCCTGTATGAGTTTGCAAGAGCTGCCAGCACATACTATAGACCAGGTGGATTTAAACAATGGAAACACTTATTTTCTTATAGTTTCTGAAGTCTAGAAGTCAAGATCAAGAAGTTCACAGGCTGGTTTTTCTTACTGCTTCTCTCCTTGGCTTCAAGATGGCCATCTGCCTTCTCACTGTGTTCTCAAATGAGCTTTTCTCTGCGCATGTGCATCCCTTTTATACGAATCCCAGCCATGTTGGCTTAGTCCACCCATAGGACTGCATTTAACCTTAATTGCCTTCTTAAAGGCCCTCTGTTTAAATACAGTGTGTGTAGGGGGTTAGGGTTTCAAGATGTGAATTTTGGGGAGACAATTCATTCTATAACAGGCCCCAATCCAGGAAGTCTCTTTAAGTAACACTTCATGAACTTTTAATAGACATATGAGTCACAAGGATCATGAGGAAATGCAGACATCGACTTACAGAGTCAGGGTGGAGCCCCACGATTCTGCATTTCTACAAGCTCCAGGTAATGCTGATACTGCCCATCCATGGATCACACTCAGTGACAAGAAAAAGCCTTCCCCAGAAATATTAAGACATTTTTGGGAAACCTTTCCTAAGTGGACTGTCAACAGCTTTATTAAAACAAGGAAAAATTCTTCCCACTAATTTATTGTTCTGGATGATAACAGACAGGGGCTTTCCAGATGGTCATCTCTGCAAGCTCAATAGGTCACATCGATTCATTGGAGATGTCAGTTCTCAGCAGCCAGGCAGCCCTTTCATTCCCGGATGCTGACTAGGGGATTGCTTCAGACCTTGTCCCTTGGGGTGCTTCTCCTCAATTACCAGCACTAACAAGAGATTTAGGATGAAGCACTGGGGTCGCCTCCAGCTTGTGTCCCCAAGCTTGTTAGAGCTGAAAGATGCCCTGAGATCATTGGCAACTGGCTTCCCAATGCCTTTTGAGAGAAGAAAGAATAGAGGCACAGACACATGAAGTGGCTGAGGTCACAGAGAACGCAGACCTATGCTCACACTCCTGATGGAACTCGTGCCTTGGCTGCACATTGGAATCACCTGGGGAACCTTTTGAAGGTACACATGTCTAGGCCCCACTTCTGCCCAATTAAATCAGAATGTCTCAGAGATGGGGTCAGGTACTGACTTTTTTCCAAAAGACCCCATGGTGCAAGCCTAATATACTAAGAGCTGAGAACTCCTATCCGAAATCATGTATCAGAATCACCTGCAGGGCTGGTTATACCAAAGATAGCCCAACCCAACCCCAACCCCAGACTGTCTGATTTGCCAAGTGTGGGGTAAGGCCTAAGAATTTGCATGTCTAACAAGCTCATGGATGAGGCTGTCAATGTTATTCTGTCCTGGAGTCTATCCATGTTGTCACCCCATTCACCTAGTCCCAAAGACAAAGGTCTGAGGTGTTACCACTTTTGCTTCTCACCCCTTTGCACTCTGTTCTTGACTTCATTACTCTCCCAAGGCTAATTTCCATGATCACTGCAGATTTTAATTTGATTTTACCTCTATGTGCTATGCTACATTATGGGCCTAAGGGGAAAACCCTATATTTTCTCTAAGCTTCTTGCTTATTCTGAACACATATATCCATTTTAAGACTTTTACCGCCACCACCCCTCCCAATACATACACATTTTCCTGAACTGTGTAAACGAATCAGAACACAACAGTTTCATTTTCTTGAAAACATGGTTCAATTCCAATCTCATGACTAGGGTCTAGAATGTACCAACCCCAAACACTTGAAAGGTCTCCTAGATGTTTGTAAATACAAAGTTCACCATGTTCCTTCAGCTGATGTACTTTGAAAATCCAGTTAATGGCAGACCTGTGTGTGAGGACTCTTCCCCAGCTGCCGTTTGAACTGAGAACCTGGGAATCCTACCACCAGAGCTTCAGACTCTGGAGTGAAAGATGATGTGGCCAGGGTAGAGGTGAAAGGCAGGACAACCTTTTCCATTCTTGTTATGATGGCTGGGAGAACCAAAAGACCGTTTCCACAGGAGTGGGCTGAGGGGGACTGGCGACCCTTCCGAAGAGGAGGGCTGTGGTAGAGAAATGCTCCCAAGCACCAGGAAAGGCTATGGCAGCATGACAGGTTCATACAACAGTGGAAGAGCTTTATGCTACCTCTAGTACAGTCTCAGAATGTCCAGCCCTTGCCTCAGTAGCACGTATAGGCAGAAAATTCTGTCTATATGAACTGCAGGTTGGGAAGGACATGACCTAGGAACCAGATCTGGCTCAAACCCCCTCCCTGACACTTAACTGTAAACTTGAACATGGGCATAATATTTACAGATTCATTGTAAAGATTTAAACCTAACATGTAAGTAGCATACCATGCAACACCTGGCACATAGTAGGCACTCAGTAAGTGGTAGTTGTTTTGTTTTTATTGTTTTATTGCCTCGAAATCAAGAGTGGATTGAGACAGTGGATAGGTACACCAGATTGATAAAATATAGCTTTGACGACAGTCTGAAGAATATACACAAAGGCAGTGGAAAGAATAAAATGGACCATATAGCCACTTAGGTTCTAGTTCTAGCAGACCACATAACTTTGGAAAATTAGTTACTTCTGTTTTCTCATCTATGAAAGTGAGTAATTGTGACCTATAAGGCCCCCTCCATTCCAATGGTACATATGTATCTATGAGGCCATCAGATTGGCTCAAAACCTCATTGTTTATGTCCACCACTCGATAAAACAGCAGTTTCCAAACTTACTTGGTAAGAAGTGCCTGGGATGCTTTTAACCCTACAGATCTTTAGGGCTATTCGTTAGAGCTGAATTGTCCAGAACAATAACCACTAGCCATATAGGCCTAATAAGCACTTTCTTTTCTTTTTTTTTTTTAATACCTTTTTTTTTTAAAAAAAATATTTTTTAGTTCTTGATGGACCTTTATTTTATTTATTTGATGTGGTGCTGAGAATCAAACCCAGTGACTCACGCATGCTAGGCAAGCAGCTCTACCACTGAGCCACAACTCCAGCTCCTTTTTATACCTTTATTTTATTTATTTACTTATTTATTTTTTAATGTGGATCGAACCCAGGGCCTCACACATGCTAGGAGAGCACTCTACCGCTGAGCCAAAGCCCCATTTCCTAATAAGCACATTCAATGTGGCTAGGCCAAACTGAGAAGTACATGGGTAAAAAATACAGAGAGAACCCAGTGCAGTGGTGCACACCTGTTATCCCAGCAGCTCCAGAGGCCGAGGCAGGAAGATCACAATTTTGAGCCCAGCCTCAGTAATTTAGCAAGGCCCTGTCCAAAAATAAAAAAATAAAAAGGACTGGGGATGTGGCTTAGTGGCAAAGCACCCCTAGATTTAATCCCTAGTACCAAGAAAAAAATTTTGAAAATAAAGTAAATAAAATACAGAGAGAATTTTAAGACACCTCATTAGTAAAATTTTTTATTGCTCACGAACTGAAATGGTGTTTGGTATATGTAACCAAAATATAGTACTTTATTTCAAATATTAGCTATTTAATTAAAATTAATATATTTAAATAAAATCTATTATTAAAATCAGTATTTTTAAAAATAATATATATTATTAAAATTATTTTTACATGTTTCTCTCTTTCTTGTGTGTGTTTGCTAGGGATGGAACCTAGGGCCTTGTGCATGCTAGGCAAGTAGTCTACCACTGAGTCACATGCCCACCCAAGTCCCTTCTTTGTTTTTAATGTGATGACTAAGATCACACATGTGCCTGCATATTTTTATTGGCTAACCTACTCCAGATATAAGAATTCAGTATGAACACTAAAGTTGACATAATCTATAATTTTAACATATATCCCAGGTGAGATGTGGATACATCTTCATTTGCAAAACAGTCTTTTTGTGAGGTGAAACAAAACTCACAGCTTTCATCAAGAACATGGAAGCCTCAGATGGATACAGAAATTATTTTGGACCAGGATTGGTCTGGGTAGGCCTTCTTTCCCCTGACTTTGCCTTCAAGAACTCTACCAGTGACCTGGTCTTGGCATGGAAATTATTATACATAATTCTTAAAAATGGAGGCAAATCAGACTGAAGAGATTAGGAAAGGGGGACATTTTGCCTTCTCCTGTGGTCTTGGTATTCCTATTGCTTCTTAATACCATAATCGGCTTTTTTCAGGACCACAGGACAACAGGACCTTGTTTTGGGATGATAGCTGGTTAAAGCTAGGTGGCAGCAACAGCATAAGTTGACAAGGCAAGAGGCCAGATCCAGGAGATAATGAAAATCTTGTGTCACATCTCTAGACTTCACCCATCAGCTCTTGTTAGCAATGGCTAATTGCCTAGAAGTCTGGCCCCTGAGCAGGTGAATGAGAGAAACCAAAGTCATGCAATGCTAAAGCTCCATAGGGCTTGGTGGGAAACTCTAGTTCTTCCCTTCCAGGTGAAGCACAATGGAGTCTGACCGCACCCATGGCATGGACAATCCTTCCCCACTCTCCAGTGGCTGGGCCACCTGATTCAGCACAGAGCAATCTTGCTTTCAGCGACACTAGGCTCCTGACCTGTCATGGAGCTATTTGAGGGATAAAGTCTTGTCTCCTCTCCACCTGATGCCTGCCTTGTGTTGAGGAAAAAACAAAGGGTTCTTGGACAAGCCTCCACTTCCCTTTGCTAACAGGAACTTTGTTCCTAGAAGTATATTCATAAAGGTCTCATTTTATCCTGATTTGGTTGCATTTGATTTTCCGTGAATTTTAAGATGGCTAATTGACTTCCCTGTCCCAAGAAGACTGCAGGCAAAATAAATAAATTTCCAAATATCAAGAATTCGGCACCAACAGAGTTCCCCATAAACAGGCTTGTACTAAATGTACTGTGAACAGAAAAGATATGATCTCAGAAGGAAGGTTGGAGACATAAGAAGAGAAAATGATCAAATAAAGTAGTAAATATGTAGGTAATCTAAATCATGGAGTACAAAAGCAATAAGATAATGTTAAAAAAATAATATCTGGTAGCAGTAGTGTGTGAGGCAGATGATGATTAAAATCAAAGCACTCTAAAGTTCTTGTATTTTTCAACAGGAAAATAAATATCTTTACTTAAATGTTGATGTTATTTTTAAAAATTTTTATTAGTGCATTACAGTTATATTGATGCTGTTTTTGCATATCAAATTTCACCAACTAAAGCAATAGATGTTGTCTTAGAATAGACTAACTGCTCCAAAAAAGAGATGCAAAACTATAAAATGGCTGAAACACAGTGAAAATATATTTCCTGCCCCTGTGACAGCACTGGGAAAGCAAAAGGTTCTTGGAGTGTTTCTTCCTCCACAGAGATTTTGTCTTCTGGATTTTCTATTCTTCCACTGGGGTATATACGCTATCTTAATTATTATAGGCTTCAAATAGTTCTTGATAATAGTAAAATGAGTCCTTGCTCTTAGTTCTTCTGTATTGAAAATGTCTTGGCTATTTTTGGTTCTCTGATCATCAACAAATACTTTAGCCGCTTTTTGAGTTTCACAAAAAAAATAACTTTATGAGATTTTCCTTGGAATTGCATTGACCTATGTATCAATATGTTTACAATATAGAATTTGCTTCCCCATAAACATGGTATTTCTCCTCAATTATTTAAATTTCCTGTGCTTATTTGCAATGCTAAATATTTTACTTTCTCATCAAAAGCCTGACATATTCTTTGTCATGTTTATTTTACAGTCTGTTATACTTTCAGGAATGATAATTGTTTTACATTCTCTGTTGATTGCTACTATATATAAATGTAATTGCTTTCTGTAGGTTGATTATTTTTATACTGCAAACCCACTAGATTTTTTGAGTTTTTCATGCAAATCATAACATCGTCTGTAAACAAGAAATTTTGTTTCTTTCTTTCAAATTCTTATACCCTTCATTTCTCTCTCTTCCCTTATAACACTGGTTAGAATATGTAGAACAATATTGAGTGCACTTTTTATGTATGTATGTATGTATGTATTTTTGGTATGGGGGATTGAACCCGGGAGCATTTAACCACTAAGACACATCCCTGGCCTTTTTTTTTTTTTTTGTATTTTATTTAGAGATAGGGTCTTGCTGAGTTGCTTAGGGCCTTGTTAAATTGCTAAATGGATTTGAACTTGCAATCCTCCTGCCTCAGCCTCCTGAGCTGCTGGAATTACAGGCATGTGCCACTGCGCCCAGCCTGTAGAAAGCATTGGAAAAAAATGGTTATAGCAGCTCCTTTTTGGTGTTCCTAATCTTAAGCGGGCAGGTAATTTCAATGTTTCATCATTAATTATGATATTTGCTGTGCATTTTTGTGAATACTCTGTGTCAGGCAAAGAAAATTTCCTTCTGTACTTGCTAAGAATTTTTATAATTAATGAGTGATGTCCTTAACAAATGTTTTTCTGCATCAGTAGAGATTACCATGCCTTTTCTTCTCATCTATTTTAGTACTATAAAAAATTTTATTCATTAATTATCTAATAAATTAAACCCTGTATTGCTGAGAAAAGCTTGTCTTGGTCATTTTATCATATTTATATATTGCTAGGTTTTGTTTAGTACTTTTGCAGCTACATTTTTGTAAGAGAATGAGGCTTATAATTTTCCTTTGTTATATTCTCTCCATCAAATTTTAGTATGAAGGTCATGCTAACCTCAAGAAATAGGTTGGTGAATGTTTTCTCTGTGTACATAGCCCAGAATAGTTTGTATGTGATTAGAATTAGTAGTTCCTTGATTACTTAGCAAAACTCATTTGTAAAATAAGGAGCTAAATATCCAACTTAAATAGTGAGAGGGGGCAGAGATAAAAACAAAGAAGCCAAGAGGAAAAAATAATAAACATAATAGCAAAAATAATAAAATGAAAAACATAAAACAGGAAGTTTTGAATAAAAGAAAATTTAGTTATTTGAAAAAACTAATAAATTGGACAAACATAAAACAAGATTAATGATAAGGAAGAAAAATGCCAAGAATGAAGCTAGATGCAGTGGCCTGCACCTATAATCCCAGAAGCTGGGGAGGCTGAGCCAAGAAGATTGTGAGTTCAAAGCCAGCTTCAGCAACTTAGTGAGGCCCTAAGGAACTTCATCAAGACTGTCTGAAAATAAAAATATAAAAGGGTTGGAGATGCAGCTCAGTGGTTAAGTGCCTTTGGGGTCGATCCCTGATCAAAAAAACAAAACAACAACAACAAAAACGAACCATATCAGGAATGTAACCACAGATCCTATGGGGTTTTCAAAAGTAACAAAAGAATACTGTAAATTAAGGTGCTACATTTTGAAATGTAGATGAAAAGGACAAAAACCTAGAAATATGTGATTTATCAAATCTGATTAAAGAAGAAATAATATCCTTATAATAATTAAACTAATTTAATTATTAATTAAGTTTTTTCCACAAAGAAAACATACTAAATCCAGATAGTTTCCAATATAGAAAAAAATAAAAATTAATTCTAGATGGATTAAAGACTCAAATGCAAAAGGCAGTACACAAAAACTTTTAGAAGATAACATATATCTGTATGACTTTAGAATAGAGTGGAATTTCTTTTTTTTTTAAATTTTTTTGTAGTTGGACAGAATGCCTTTATTTTATTTATTAGTTTTTATGTGGTGCTGAGGATCTAACCCAGTGTCTCACGCATGCTAGGCAAGCGCTTTGCCACAGAGCTACAGCCCCAACCCATAGAGTAGAATTTCTTAAATGAAACCAAAACTACATTAAGATTAAGATCCTTTGTTCAATAAAAGTTACCTTTAAATAACCCAAAAAGACAAGCCACAAACTGGGAAAAAATATTTGCAACATAAGCAACAGAAAAAAGATTAGTCTTCAGAATATATAATTAACTCTGGATGTAAATAAGAGAAAAGATAATCTGATTTTTTTTAAAAGGGCTTTAGACTTGAACAGAAGAAGAAATATAAATTTTATAATTTTTAGTTCATAACCCACTTGAATCAAAGTGTGAAATATGATATATCAAGAAATTTGTAATGTTTTGAACAACCAACAATAAAAAATTTAAAAAAATTTATAATTTTTCAATAAACATGAAAAGAATGATGACTTTGTTTGTAATTAGAGAATGCAAACCAAAGCTATAATATGATCTGACTTCCCATATCCCTAATTAACAGTAATTGAAATGAGGATGAAATTAAGTGTTGGCAAGAATGTGAAGCAATAGGAAATCTTCTATATGAGCAGTGGGAATGTAAGTTGCCATAACTACTAGTAAAGTCAAAAATGCATTCACCTTCTGATTTAGCAATCTCTTTCCTAGATATATATGTTAGAACTAGGAAATTTATTGATGAATATTCATAGGAGCAATAATATTTTTTATAATAGTAAAAAAAGTGGGAAAAGCCCAAATGTTCATCAATAAACTATGGCTTATGCATAAACAAATGAAAATTAACAAACTATTGTTTTGAACAGCAGCATAGATGAATCTCAGGCATTCAGTATAAATGAAAGAAAGCATGTCTCAGAAATCACACATTATAATTCCATTCATATAAAATTGAAAAGCATTAAAAACAATATGCTCTTCAGAGATACAGAAATATGTGATAAAACTACAAAGAAAAGTGCACTGTAAACGCAAAATTCAGGGTAGTGGTGACCTCTAAGGTGGGACAGAAGGCAACTGGGTCTGGAAAGGCGACATGATGACTTGAAAGTTGTTAAAGTTGATGGTGGTACTGCTTGTATTGTTATTCTTTTGACTTGCCCATGTTTTACAAAGATGATTTTTACTCTATTCAGTATTTAATGAAACACATTCATGGGATTTTAAAAAAAAAAAGATAAGACTGGAGGCTCAAGTCAGAAGCCAAATAGTTAACTAAGAGTTACAGAAAGAGAGAACAGACAAAATATACTGTTAGAAGAAATTATCAAAGACATAAAATAAGCATATCACCGAATAAAGGATGTAAGTTTCTAGATTGAATGGGTATTGCCAAGGCCTATAAAAATAAAATTTCAGGATGCTAAAATACAGAGAATATTTCAAAAGTATGTATAAAGTATTGAGAAACAAAATGCCCGATATAGCATTACCAAAAGCTAGACCACAGGAAGACATCATCTTCAAATTTCTGAAAGTGATATTCAACCTAGAATGCCATAGCCACACAAATGATCATAGAATATGATGATAGAATAAACATCTACATAATCTAGATCTTGTGAAGTTTGCCTCTCAAAATTTTCCAGTTCAAAAAACTACTGCAAGATATGTTCCAGCAAAAGGAAGGAAAAAACTATGAGGAAGATATGGTATTCAGAAATAGGGAATATTTCATAGGAGAGAGATGAAGGGGATCTCTGGGGGCAGCCCTGCTGCAGGCCTAGGACATGAATAACAGATTGAAGTGATGCCTCCAAGAGGAAATGGAACTGATGCATTGTTGGATTGAACCACATTGAAAGGAATTTTAAAGTTTTCTTGGAAAGTTTAGAGATGAATTTGTGAGTGGTATGTTTAAAAAGCAAATGAAAAACAAGTGATTACTAACTGGGAAAAACCAAAGTTAGGATACATAAATGGAATCAATATCTCCTGTCTACTATGAATAATATTTACATAGTTAAAATAATGTAAACACTGAATCTTAATTGAACAGAAAGCTATGTTATAAATATTTGGGGAGTTGGGGAAGGAAAAGGATATGTGCAGGGAATTTGAGATAGCTTAATCCTATTTTTCCATAGTAACTAACCAATAAATAATACTAAAATAGAAAACCTAAGAAATAGTAATAATAACATTCTAACAGAAATCTATTTTTTAGTTACCAGAAGAAGCATGTAAAATTTGAAAGTAGTAACCTTTGCAAAGCAGAAAAAAATGGGATGGGGAGGAAGGGGCAGGTGACTATGATCTTTCATGTTTAAGAGTAGTCAAATTCACTGTTTTATTTTTGGACACAATGTATTTATATACAAAATTAAGTTGAAAAACAAATGCAATGTCCACCACCTTGATAGGGGTTTGGATTATCCACAGGTATGTATTTGTCAAAACTCAATGATATGTACACTTTAAGATTTGTGTTTCATTGTATGAAAGTTTTACAAAAGAAAAATCAGCAAGCAAATATTAAACTCTAGGTAATGATATGTATGCTGACGTCTTTAATTTACTCTGAAATTCTTTTAAAAAATAAGATAGCTCAATGGATAAATAGAAGGATGGCTAAATATGTGACAAAGCAAAGTTTCATTGGGCTGGGGTTATAGCTCAGTGGTAAAGTGCTTGCCTAACATGAATGAGGCCTTGGGTTTGATTCTCAGCACCATATAAAAACAAATAATAAAATACAGGTTAAATTATTAAAAAGAAAAAGAAAAGTTTCATAATTGGGAAAGTGCTGGGGAGTTATATTGGCTAAATTATATTGGTATATTGTATGCATGTATGAATATGTAATGACAAATCCCAGCATCCACGCATATTGTATGCATGTATGAATATGTAATGACAAATCTTAGCATTATGTATAAATATAATGCACCAATTAAAACGTGGAAAGAAAAAAAAAGAAGTTTTATAAGAAAATGTTGGCACAAATAAAAGTAAAGGCAACACTAAAAATAAATTCAAGAGAGAATATTTTGGCTGGTGTAATAGATAGGATTGCTTTCATCTTAAAGTGCTGCTTGCTTGCCAGAAGTGTTCTGTAGTCATTTAACCTGCAGATGACTGATCAAATCAAAGACGACAGTGATTCATGAAGAGTGGGGCAGGCTGATATTTCTTGTTGGCATTTTTACCAGTTTCCCTGCAGGGTATGTGTGTAGTTCAATGTTGAATTGTCTCTCTCTTCTAACAAAATTGATCTTCTGGTTATGAATATCCCTGTTGACACATGCTCATTTCTTTCTTTCTTTCTTTTTTTTTTTTTTTTTGGTACTGGGAAGTAAGCTCAGGGACACTCTACCACTGAGGCACATCCCCAGCCATTTTTTTTTTTTTTGTATTTTATTTAGAGATAGGGTCTCACTGAGTTGCTTAGTGCCTCACTATTGCTGAGGCTGGCTTTGAACTCATGATCTTCCTGCCTCAGCCTCCCGAGCTGCTGGGATTACAGGCATGTGCCACTGTGCTGGGCCTCATGCTGATTTCTCTTAGCACCAACTGAATTGTACGCTCATCCAAGCTGCAGTTTGTAACCTTTACGGTCATCCCCCAGTGGTTCATCAATATCAATTTTACTCTAATAAACCCCAGAGGGAAAGTAGCTCTTTGGAATAACAGATTTCAGAAAAGTATAAGCTAGTTTATCTGGGGAATTGAGTCAGACAGTTTTCATTACAACAGCTCTTACAGCTTGAATCCAGCTGGTCATTTTGTAGATGAAGAAACTGTTCATTTTATGTTATGTAAATTTCACCTCAATTCAAAAAATATGTATCTCTAGTGAGAAAGAGAAAGCAAATGTGGCAAATTGTTAACAATTTGGTAGATCTACGCAGAAGCCATTCAGGAGTTCCTCACACTAATTTAGCAACTTCCCTGTTAGGTTTAACATTTTTCAAGACACAAAGTTGAGGAAAAATAAAGTATCTTTAGAAAGCTAAGAACCAATTTTATGAGATTGCTAAATTGAGGTCAATAGCTACAGTCTAAAATTCATACAGTTTTAATGGGAATTGCTTGATCACTGGCATGTCAAAAACAGGACCAACGATTACTTCATTAGCCAGCAAGTTTTCTGGCCGTAAAAATCATTTTTAGGAGAGTCAACATTCAATATTAACAGGTGCCTAATAAGATTCAAGTTTCTGCACAACAATACCTAAAAAACATTTACCTCATCTCTCTGAATAGGTGGTACTAACATTTGGTTTAACTGAATGATCTGAGATTTTGAAACCAGGTGTATATATTTTGACTTTGTCACCATCAGATGAGTCTTACATCTACTAATGGGTAAGCAAAGAGCTGCAAGCTTCCAGTGTCACATGAGAAGCATTAGGGGCCCAGGTGACCAGGCAGACCCTTGCACAGAGTGTTCTGAAACCCAAACAGTAATGTAGAAAACACAACAATATATCCTGTGGCCTCCTAGTGATATGAGGATGGCTTCTCTGCCTCGATTACACGTGGTGTCAAATGGAGTTAATGCCTCCCTAGTTCTTTATGGGCACATGATGTAATTCTAAATTCCAGATACAACAATCTCTGAGGCTTGACAACAAATAGGCCTGTCCATACAGGGTAAGAAGTTATTTATTTCTCTAAGGTGCATTTAAAAATTACACAGACACATAAGATTCCATGATATGTGAATATCCTTAGCACTGTTGAACCGTACACTTAAAATGGTTAAGATGACAGATTTAATGTTATGTGTTTTTGACCACAATAAAAAAAAAAAAAGATACATACAGCTCAAGTTTTAGTTTTTCATGCACCAGGCCTGAGAATTAAATTCCCTTTTATCTAAAACTGAGGTACATTGCCAACCTTTAAATTCTGACATGACTTAGACTCCAAAAGAAATATAATCTGCTCCTAGAGGGGGTAAAAACCCTAGAGAAACACTCAGATCTCTGCACAAATATTATTGAGCAAGAAAAATGGACATAAGAATGGATTAATGGCAGAAGGGCATTAAAAATAGAAAAGAACTATTGATTTGAAGGTGTTACTTCAAAAGATAAGTAACAATAAATATTGGAGAGCAGTGGTCTCCATACTTCCGAAGATGATGTGAACCAATTTGTTCTCCACTGGGATTTATTCATGCTTTTGAGATGCAATTTATTGCTAATCTGTATACTGCTTTGGGACTTAACAAATAATTAAAGGGAATGGGAGGTTCTATTTATAAATATGACTTCTGTAGAGTGATGAATACAAGAATACTCAACTTGAATAAGAGTTCTTTTTTCTGCAAAATTCTGTATTAATTTTGATCAAACACATAAGAAAAAATCCATGTTCAATTAATAACACCTAATAAGAATATCTTTAGTATTCATCTGTTATACGATTATTAATGAGACTCTTTTTAAAAAAAATCTTTATTTCTTCATTTTTTTTTTAATGTGGTGCTGAGGATCAAACCCAGTGCCTCGTGTGTGTGAGGCAAGTGCTCTGTCACTGAGCCCCAGCCCCAGCCCCTATTACTGAGACTCTTGAGAATTTGAAATGTGTCTAGTCTGAATCAAAATGTGCCATAATATACACATCAGATTTGAAAGATTCTGCATGAAAAAAAGAATGTAAAATATTTAATTAATAATTTTATATTGATTGCATGTTAAAATGATAATATTTTGAACACTTTAGGTTAAATAAAATATATCATTGTTCTTTATAACTTTTTAAATGTGGCTGCTAGAAAAACTTAAAATTATGTATTTAGCATCATATTTCTTATTGGATAGCATCATAAAGACCATTTAAATCTTCTGTCCCACTCTCTTAGTCTTTAAATGTGTGTGTGTTGTAAGTGAACATATACATGTGTAGATGATATATTTTGATTATCAAAGTAATATATGTTCTCTTTTTAAAGGTGGAATATATAAAAACCACCAAGAAATAAATCCCCAGCATTAAACATTCTTCTCTCTAAATTAAAACAGCTATTTAAGTATGACTTTTCTGAACATACTACAGTTTATATTAAACATTTCACTGGTAAATGAGTCTATGAAAATAGTTTTGTCACTAGAGGTGGTTCAGAGGCCACATGAAAATTGCTTTTGTTCCTCGGAATTTGATTCCCAGTGGATTTCTCCATAGATTAATTTGGTTAGAGTAAAAAAAAAGAAAGAAAAATGTAAATCACTATTCTTAAATCTCAAGGATGCCTTGGAAATGACTGTTTCAGTTACACAATGAGATGTGATCTCTGGTTTAAAAATTGCCAAGGATCACAGGAAAATTATACTGACTCTCAGCATATTGATAGGACTGAGCTGAAGAAGCAAAAACCTTAAATAACATTGAGCTTGGTAAAAAGATGACTAAGATTTTTTTCTTGAATGCAGGAAATATGATTTTTTAAAAAATCGATTTTTGTTCTTTTAATACAACAGTATCAACTATGTAAGAGTCAGTTAGAATGAAAATTTTTCTGCCTTGTTCCAGCTGAGGTGTGATTACTAGATACAGACACCAAAGTGAGCAAGAGTCAAACTGCCACAGGCAGAAACTAGAGGAGACGTGTTCAAGATTGGCTTCCATGACTCTGGGACCCTCAGTGGGTACAAGGGCATCAAAAGAGATCAGGACATGGAGAAAGGAGGGGATTTGTGAAGTTTCTTTGGAGAAAACTCTTGCTGTGCTTCAAGGATGGAGGAGCCACAGCCATGGACGTGCCCCTTGGAAATCAGATGAGGGCCTTGTGGCTTATCTTCAGTCCTGTCCATCAGGACCCCTCCAGAGGAAAGAGAAGAGCTTTTTGCAGTTTTTTTTTTAAATGGGAAAGATTAAGCAGCTCCTTCTAGCTATTGAAGAGGCTGACTGCTGCATTCTTTAAAGCCAAATGATTTGTAAAATCTTTGTTCCTAATCATTCCTGTATATGCTACAACCAACATGGCTGACACCTCTTATAAGTTTATTGAACTTCCCTTTTCTCAGTACCCAAAGTTCAAAAAATAAACTCCTCTCTTTCCTCAGATATCCTGTGTCTTCCTGTGAGTATTGTCTGATCCTTACTGCATCTACACCTCGCCATACCTAGTGCTACAGCTCTGCCTGCAACCCTCTCACCTTTTAACCTGTTTTCAACTCTCTACTCCACCACCTCACTCCTGTGCCACTCAGTACATCCAACATTCCTCTGCCAGGTTCACTTTCCTAATTGCACATTTCTAATCACTTGGTGTTCCAGCAGTAAAATCTCAAATGCAATATTTTGTGCCTGCAGGGATTGTAGGGCATATGTTACTTGGGGTGGGAGAGAGGGGGGAATGAGAGGAGGTGGGGTCTGGACTGTGGGAAACTTTAAAATCGTACATATTCTTTTCCTAAGAGATTCTTCTGCACCTCTCCTCCTCTTCCTGTTTCTTCCCACACTTGAAGAATGGCTGCATCTGACAAGAGCCATTACCCATGGGGATATGTTGTCTATGTGACTTGGTGGACAAGCAGAATTAACTAAGTTTGTATGAATTAGCATTGATTTTTCTGACAATTAAACTGAATATTTGGCAGGTTTATTTCCCACTCACATCACTCTAATGTCAGTGCTTCTGCTTGAACAGCCTCCTATATGGCTATTCAGAGCCCCAGGGTCCTTCCACATGGAAGCTCTGCCCCTATCATCTGGAGAATGGTACTATACTAATATCCTGGTGAAGGGTTGTTTTAATGATTACATATGTGAATGTAGGTCAAGGACTCAGCACACTGCCTGATACATAGGAAGTGGTCTGTATTTCTTCCTCCCTTCTCTTTATTAGGAGTTTTCCTGTAGTTCAGGATAACTTGATAAACTGTACTGATAACTTGTCTATGCACCATAGCAAGCTCACTATGGGCATTTTGAAACATGAAATTAACCTTTAGAATTTTTTAACCATCCCACTAAATTTCATCTTCCCACCTCTAGCCTGTCCTATATCATATTCCTGGGATAAGGAGGCCCTTGTTTTTAGCCACTGAAGTTAGAAAAGTTCTAGTATCTTCCCTATCTCCCACTACCCAATATTTCCAATTTCCCCTCTCTCTGACTCTTTCCTACCAGAATCTGACATGTACAAAAACTAATATATTATCTTTCAACAAGTGGCATCTGTGTCACCAAGTGACTTTCAAATACAGAAATTCCTCAAGACTGAATAGAAGGAAAAGCCTTTTTTTTTTTTTTTTGGAGGGATTTCAGGCATATAAATTGGTGAAAGGGGATATTTTAGAAGTAGAATACTTACCAGATGGGTAGATGCCAGCTCTGCCTCTCATTCTATTCCTTTTCTTTTTTAAATTTATCTTATGCCAAAACGTTAATGTAAGTAGAACCTTTCTCATGATAAAATCACTGTCTTAATTTTGGATTAAGAATACAGAAGAAATGCATTTTTACTTAAACAGCAGGAATTTTTTAGGACAGGTCTTCCAGGTATCATTCATTCACTCTCTCACTCATTCAATCACTCATGTGTCCATTGTTAACCTTGTTGTGACAGTTTTAAAAGATGTCTGCAAATTCTTTGACACTCCTTCCACAAATTAGTACCTTCTAATTCTCCCCTTCCACCATCTTAAATATGGGCTGGCTTTACTTGGAACCAATAGAATGTTATGGAAGTGATTCTGTGAGACTTCCAAGACCTTGTCAGAAGAAGTCTTGTAACTTCTGCCTAGGTCTCTTTGACCTAGCATCTTGTTATCCACATGCTTCCCTCTTGGGATGAAGCCACCTGGACGTGAAAAGCCCAGGCCGCCTGGAAAGACCTGATGTTGGTGCTCCAGTGGACAGCCCCCTGCCAATGACCATGATCAACGGCCAGACTTATCAGCAAGTTATTGTGGGGATGCCCAGCCTGCCAGAGATTCTGAGACCATAATAGTTATAGAAGACATCGGATTGCAATCACCCCAGTGACAACTGTTTAACTGAGCCTTCTCTAAATTCCTGATCAACAAAATGGTGAGCAAAATTAAATAATTATGTTAAGTCCCTATCTTTGGGGGTAATTTGTTGTGCAGCAATAGATAACTGGAATATTTATGATTTTTAAAATAATCCTGTCTTTTGAAAAGCTCAGAAGTTTTGTTTTTAGCAACAAGTATGCAGTTGCTGTCTGATAAGATGTTAACATCCTTTGAAAACTTTCTCTTCAAGAAAAAGAGAAGAGCAGGTTCCAGTGAGTCTTTCAAAACCATAGGCCTTGATTTCAAATTTTTACCTTTCAACGTCTCAAAGTAGTGACTATGAAGCAACTCAACAACCTCATATTCTCTCAGAAGTCATACTTTTGGGGTGGTAAGGGAATACTTAACTTCAACTGAATAAAATAATATTTGAGTATTCTAGCAAAACCTGTTGCAAGAGAAGCAAATTGGTTTTTCATTGAGCCATCAACCTAAAGTGTTACATTTTTCACACATTTTGAACATACCTGACCTGTGATGAAGCACAGTGTGTGCTGGCCACAAAGAAATTTCTCTAAGAATAAAGTTTTTCTTGATTAAGGGGGCTTAGAAGGTGTATGTAACAATTATGAAAGCAAAATGCGGGGGGCGGGGGGGAGGAAACAGTGTTATGGATTAGATATGAGGTGTTTCTCCAAAAGCTCCTGTGTTAGACAATGCAAAAATTTTTGGAGGAGAAATGATTGGGTTATGAGAGCCTTAACCTAATCCATGGATGATTAATCCACTGGTATGGATTAAGTGGACTATAGCTGTAGGCAGGTAGGGTGTGGCTGGAGGAGGTAGGATACAGGGGGCATGTCTTTGGAGTTTATATTTTGTCCCTGGTGAGCAGAGCTCTCTCTGCTTCCTGTTTGCCGTGTCCTGAGCTGCTTTCCTCATCCACACCCTTCCACCATGATGGTCTGCTTCATCTCAGGCACAGAGCAATGAAGTTGGCTGTCAAAGGACTGAGACCACTGAAACCGTGAACCCCAAATAAACCTTTCCTCTTCTAATACAAAAACACAGCATCTTTTGAAGTCCCATGATCCACATGACTTACAACTGGCTGTTGAAGTACTTTCTGAGGATGTTCTTTTTTAAAAAAATTATTTATTTATTTATTCTAATTTGTTATACATGATCGCAGAATGCAATTCATTTCATATTATACATATAAAGCACAAATTTTCAAGTCACCAATTGTACACAAAGTATTTTCACACCATTCGTGTCTTCATATATGTACTTAGGGTAATGATGTCTAACTCATTCCACCATCATTCCTATCCCCTTGCCCCCTCCTTTCCCCTCCTTTCCTTTTGCCCTATCTAAAGTTCCTCCATTCCTCCCATGCTCCCCCACCCATCACCATTATGAGTCAGCATCCTCTGAGGATGTTCTTTATTTTACATTTTTCAAAATAAGTCTAACCCAAAACAAAGGATATAGTGAAAATAGAGAGAATTCATAAAATGAAAGAAAAGAGCATAAAACTTAGCAGCAGTAGAAATGTTCATGCAAGAGAACCAAATTGAAATAATTTGATCATGATGCATTCCATTTAAATGTGAGAATTTTCAAATAAGGGACCTACCCCCTATCCTAATTAAAAAGTATGACTTCTCATGTTGCTTCTAATACAAAGATATAAATCCAAAGATAATGACTTCAACAATCAATTGGAACTATAGGTGTTGTCATGTAATCAATATGTATTTATTGTCACACATTGTACAAGAGACAAGCATAATCTGATCTCAAGAATCATGAGATAGTAGGGGAAAGGCAAATTTTAAAAATTGAATTAATTCAATATGTATAAAACCCTTACATTGTAAGTGCCACATAACTGCCAAGTAGGTAAATATTTGTCCATTTATTCAATAAATATTTATTGACTACTTTCTATACATCAGGTACCATGCCTCATGTTGGCACTGGTAGTGAATAAGGAGCATATATTAGAGGACAGAACAGGTGTTAAGCAAGAAGCAAGCAGCAAGCAGCAGCATCCTGAGAAAATTCTCAGGATGCTTGGGAAGCAAGAGAAGGCTGCTTGTCCCAGTGGCCAAAGGCAAGGCTAGGCCAAGTGAGACCTAGCCCAGTGGACTCAGAAGCATGCCTGTTGGCCATGTGACAAGAAAAGTAGTTTGCCCCAAGCCAAAATCAAAATCTAGCATATGAAGTCAACTTGGGTGGGTATGGAAGGTCAGCAGAACAATCAAGATCTGCTCCCAAAATTCCAAACTGAATCAGAGGGAAAGTCCAAGCACAGAGACAAGCACTGGACTTCACACATTGGACCACACATGGCAGTGTAAGTGGACAGTGTAACTGAATAGGAATGAATACTGGGCATCATGCTTGAGACTCCAGTACTCTGATACCACAAGTGGGCTATACCACCTAGTCAGGGGCCCAGAGCCCAAGCAGGTCTGAACATATTGCATATTGGAGTTCATGGCAGACTATTTTTTACGGTGTTTCTGATGATAGCCTTTCATCATGAATGCAGCAGTTATTTAGTGAAAGAGCAGAGCTGACACCAACAGAATGTTTTTATTTCTACTGTGCACTTGGCTGGAGTTAGGACCAATTTAGATTTTGGTGGTTACACAAAGGAGACCTGAATTAAATGGTACCATATTTCTGATATCCATTGAGGACATCATTGCCTTTGTAGGTTGGTGCTTAGAGCACTTATTCAATTGGCCCTCCTTTTAAACTGGCTCTGAACTTGAAGGAGGTGACTGCTGACTAGGCTGGTGTGAATAATCAAGGACTATTTTGTGTGTGCATATGTATAAAAGTATGTGTGGGGTATGTGTGTCCTCCTAAACAAGTAGATTGTGAAGGGTTTAGAAATGCTGCAAAAGGATTGGTCCTGTGATTATTATTTAAATTCACCACTTGACAGAGAGCATAGAGCACAATAATTTTTAAATGGCCGTTTCCCTTTTTTCTTCAAAATCCAGAGCTTTGGTTTAGGAGCCTGCAAATGTTGTACAGCCATGTCTCTGTTCTTTAATGGCTGTGAGATTCTGGGTAGGTTACTTAACACCTAAATGGCCAAATGATAGTTTTGTGTTCTATAAAATGGGGATAATGATATTGAATAGTCTGTAGACTTAACTAAACCAAACTCATTTAAAATAGCCCATCATTTGCTACTTTACAAGGTACTCAAGAACTAGTCAATTATCTTCCGGATAAACAGATAGCCTTTCCTCATCTTAAAATAGGCAGAATGGCTTTGTAGACCAAAGCAGATCTAGCTTAAAAACCTAAGCATTTTTTTTATTTCTACATAAATTAATAATTCAAAACAGAATTTCTAAATAACAAACTTCCATTTCACTAAGAACAAGAGTCCACTAATGGATGCCTCTAAACTTAGCAAGCACTCCAGATGTATAATCGGTGGGCTTTTGTCGTCTCCCTCATAATGCATACTGATGGCTAGGCACTGGCAGCTGTGGATGGCGTCAGATGCAACCAGGCAACCATCCAGGACCAACTTCTTCCTGGGCCATAGATTCTAACACTGTTGTAGTGGACTTTGAATCCATTAATTCTCGATGAAAAAGTAAGAGTGATGTGTTCTGACATCAACAGTTTCAAACAGCTAATGAGACATACTAGGATGCCTTCCAAAACTGATGAGCTCAACTATTGATGGGAGTAACTGAAGAAAATGTTCAGCACAGCTGAGATAACCCAACAGTTCATTTCTGAGCTACTCATGAGACTGGAGTTCATTTGGAGTTTATTTTAATTCATTTTACTTTTTAAATTTGGAATGGGAAATTCTTCTAACTCCCTCAAAGTAGAAGGCTTTTTTTTTTTTTTTTTT
>NW_026000249.1:8702786-8713241 GCF_001458135.2 Marmota marmota marmota | reverse complement strand
ATGTCCCATGATGTGATAATGTGCACATTTTCCACTGCCTACCAGCCACTGACTGGATCAAGAAGCAATGCCCTGGCTCCAATGGGGAAGTCAATTCCCTCTTCCCATGGCCTGCTGCCACAACCATGGCAGAGAGCCAACCCTCAAAGGATTACAACTTCCATACCTAGATTGGGGTGGGCTATAGGCTCACACCTACCAAGATGCCCACAGAACACACTATGTTCCCACCAGCCCAAGGCAGTGACTGTTGTGACCATGTCCTACCAGAGACTCCATAGGGCATATGCCCAACCCTAACACCCACTGTGACATTTCTGGCATTTATGCCAGTAGAACATGAGTTACCCTTCACCCTGCAAATCCCTATTCTGCCTTCCCCATACCACTTCACTCTTCTCCCCAGTGCTACCTGGATACTGTCTCTAGTAGATCATGGCAGTGTCCCAGGGCAGAGAGGAGGAGATTAGGCAGGGCTAGGGCTCCAGTGGGTTCGGAAGAAGGGATGGTTAAGAACCCATTTAGGAGAAGAGATGGAGCCAAGGTGGTCTAGGCACCAAAACCCCAACCCCCATTCTTCATTGTCCCATAGAACTTCCCTTACAAAACATAAATTTATGTTGGGAATGGTGGTGCACACCTGTAATCCCAGCAACTCAGAAGGCTGAGGTAGGAGGATCACAAGTTTAAGGCCAGCCTGAACAATTTAGCAAGACCCTCAGCAACTGTCTCAAAAATACAAAATAAAAGGACTGGGAATGTAGGGCCCTGGATTCAAGTACCAAATAAAAGGGCTGGCAATGTAGTGCCCCAGTACCAAAACCAAGTGAAAAAACCCACAAATTCAGCCAGGCACAGTGACACATAACTATAGTCCCAGCTACTTGGGAAACTGAAGCAGGACGATTGCTTGAGTCCAGGAGTTCCAAGCCAGCCTGGGCAACATAGGGAAACTCTATCTCAAGGAAAAAAACTCACAAATTTTAGGATAAAAATATTAAGAATTTCAACACAACAACACGAGAGCATCAGACCCTACACAGTGACTTTCTGAGTACAGGGTCCTGTATCACTATTTCAGTCAGACAATCATGAAGCCACCCATGCTGTGGTTTCCAAAAAGTGTTCCCAAAGGAAGCTCTCCAGAGATGACACTCATTAGCTTCTCTTAAAACCCCTGGCTCCTCAACTGATATCCACAGCTGAAATTTAATGTTGAAAATATCAGGTCTTGGCATGGCTCCATTTTATTTATACTTATTTTTATGTTTTGTCTGTTCCTGAGTTTCTTGTGTTTTCTCCACCTATCTAATGCAGGATAAACTAGCAAGTAAGGCTTGTGTCTTTCACAGAATGATTTTGGAAATCAGCACACCCCAAATTCTTACTTTTGGCTCTAAACTCACTCTCATTAACTTGACAAGAACAAAAAGAAGAAATCATCTGCTGACAAACTATTAAAGGTTTTGGGTACTTTTTGTGAAGGATTTCCTACATCTTGATTAACCTTGTTCATAGGCCTTTGAAGTGGGGAGCTTGGGTTTTGACTGCTTTGGATCTAGAAAGTTTTGATAATGCAAAGCCTCCTGCACATCTACTGTTCCCCACTTCGGTATTATGAGGAAGGGATGGTGCTAAGTCCCTGGTGGCTGCTGCTTTTACTTCTGCCACAAAGTGTCCCCCAACCTAGTCTCAGCACAAAGGCCCTAGCAGATTCTTAAACCTCTTTGTCATCATCAAAGGCATTTAAAAAGCATTGATTGAATTCTAGGATAAGTAAATTATTGACTAAAATAAGCCCAATGTTGTTTATTGACTAGCTGACTCTTCTCTCTGCACTTGGCAGTCGATTGTCCCAGCTTTCAAAGACAATGAACTTGACAGAAAGAAAACCTATACCATTTGTGAAATACATCACATTACATAGAGTGCATTTGAAATAGTGAGACAGAATAAATTTATTTCCTGCCTTATAAAAATCATTTTAGCTTAGCAATATTGTACTTATTTTCCTGATACTTGTTTAATTATTATTAACATGGTAATGAGATGCTTGGTACTATTTAGCCAAATTACCATAGAAGTTGTTTCCTACAACACTCCCCAGGCATAGGGTGCCCTCACTTATATATCCAATCATAGTGTAAAACTAAAATGGGTTAGAGGGCCTTTGGCCCTTATGTGATGTTTCTCTGAAATTGTGTGTGTGACCCCAATGGAGTCACCTAACTTTTCTGAACCTCAGTTTCTTTATCTATAAAACACAGATTTATTTTCAGGATCCAAGGAAAAAATATGAGTTAAGGTACATTGCAAACTTTAAAGCCCAGTTTGAATTTAAATGATCCTCTTTGCCCAAGGTCACACATGGTATTTACATCAAACCAGTTCTACACCTGAAGAGCCTGACTCCGGATCCAGTGCTCTTTGTGCCATGTTTATAGAGGTCCTGAGCCATGAAGAGGCACAGCTCCTTATCACTCACTGCTTCATGTACCCATCCATTCATCCATCTGCCCATTTGACTTATGAATATTTATTGAGTGTCCCTGCATTCATGGAGCTTACCAAATTAATACATCTATCAATCTTAGAAAGTGATAAAGATGTAATTTGGAAACACAGAGAAAAATAAATGAGATTGAGAGTATAGAGGGGTGTGTGTGTGATTTTAAATTGAGAGAGTAGGGAAGACCTCAGTGAGTAGGTTAACATTTGGACAATGATTCAAGAGAGTAAGCTATGCATGTCTGAGAGGAGAATGTTCCAGATAAACAGCACATGAAAAAGCTGGGAGTGTGCTTTGGGAGATGCAGGAAAAGAAAGGAGGCTTATGACAACTCCACAGTCCTGTCTGGGAGACAGAATCCCCAAAGGTCTTCCACATTGTGTTATTCTGGGTGCCCTAGAAAACAAAGCCTGATGTACACCCTGTGGAGTGATTTCAAGTCTGGAAATGGTGGGAGGTGCCAGAAACTCCAGGGGGTGTGGCAGGCAGCAGAAGCTCATTGAGAAGATCTCTAGAGGGGCAACTGGAAATAAAAAGGCCAGAAGACCATCGAGGCCCAGAGAACCCGTGGCAGTGCATAAAATATGTCCACTATAGATGCATATCTGACTTGGCAACTAGTGACATTTACAACTTCAGGCTTCCAAGGGAATCAAACCCAGCAGTGTTTATATTTAGGACAAAGGTTACATGTGCCTAATAATGATTATGTGGGAGACTCCAGGTGTCATAAATCATACCATAGGGACCCTCATATGAGCAGTTCTTACCTTACTTGCTTGCTCCCTTCTGACTGACTCATGCTAGGCTCCTAGATGCCCAGGAAAGAAATGAAGATGTTGACAGGGGCCTCGGAGGTTCTGCGGACATTTCTTCTGGGTCTACATTCTAAAAGAAGGAGGCACAACTGAAGGAGGCCTGGTTCCCAGAACTGGCACTTCCTTCTTCAGGTCCCCTTCCTTCCAAGTAAAACTCCTTCTGATCATCCATCCTGCTCAGTTCTTTCTGGTACAGAACTTTCCATACAAAGTTCCTCAGAACACTGTGCTCCACTGCATTTAATGACTGGTTCACTGAAACATACTTCATGGTTGGACAGGCTGGGAACATCTTCCTTTCCAGAACTCCCTTGTTTGTGACTTCTGTGAGAAGGGTCAGATCCTCAGCTTTCACTGAGTTCTAGGATTAAGCCCAAGTCACACATGACTAGGACAGAATTTCAGTATCAATGTTTCAAACTAGTAAACTTTTTTTTTTTTTTGGTAGCATAGATTGAACTCAGGGACACTCGACTACTGAGCCACATCCCCAGCCCTATTTTGTATTTTATTTAGAGACAGGGTCTCATTGAATTGCTTAGCGTCTGGCCCATTGCTGAGGCTGGCTTTGAACTCGTAATCCTCCTGTCTAAACCTCCCAAACTGCTGGGGCTACAGGCATGCTTCACCACACCTGGCCTTCAAACTAGTAAACTTTTTAAAAAACTTATTTATTTGGAAATACTTTTACACTTACAGAAAAGTTGCAAAAACCATACCCTTAAGTCCGTTCTACAAATTTGCCTATTGTTAATCTATTACCCAATTTGTCTTAGCATTAACTCTATCTGCATCTTCAACTCATTATCTGTGTAATTTTTTCTGAACCTTTTAAGGGTAAGTTACATACATATACATCATGGTCTTTTGCCCTTCTTAGAGATATTTTCTTACACAACTACAGTCCAGCTTGCAACCCCAGTACATTTAACATTGAAATTTAACTTTCTTTTGTATTCCAATTTTGGCAGTTGACCTCAATAATGCCCTTCACAGAATAATTTTCCCTCTAGGACAGGATACAGTCTAGGGTCAGGTATCATCTGTAGTTCTTAAGTTGCTTTAGCTTCTATTAATGTGGAATATTTCCACAGTTTTTCTTTGTCTTCCATAACATTGCTCTTTTTGGAAAATATCCCCCAACCAATCCCCATGGCTTTGCTTATTATTATAAAACATTTTCCATTTTTGTTTGTCTTGATTTCTCCTGATTTGGTTTGGATTATGCATTCTTTGCCAGAAAACTAAATAGATAGTATACCTTCCCTAAGGTATCACATCTGGAGGTACATAATGTTTACCTGACCCTCACTGGTGAGATCAATTTTAATTACTCAATTTCTCCAGTCTAATATCACTGTATCCCCCATCTAATATACAGTCTATATGGAGACACTTTAAGTTCATGCAAATATCCTGCTTTTCATAAAAATATTATCCTGAATTTATAATTTGTTGATGATACTTGCTTGAGCTAATCTTTATCATGAAGGGTACAATATAATTATTTTTTCCAACTCCAATACCCCATCCACATTGACCTGTGGCTCTTGATATTCAACTAATTGGTAGGAGCTTTCCCTCTGCCCCATTTAGCCATCTGCCTATCATCTATTTATCTGATCAGTAAGGATTCAGGAATTTCCATGTTTTTTTTTCCAGTGATTTATAATTCATTGCTGTGCTTAATTATGTAGGTGCTCAAGTTGTCCCAGATTTGACCAGCAGGAACCCCTTCAAGCCAGTTCCCATATCTTTATGACAAGATCCCATAATTTTTTGAGCATGTTCTTACTTTCTGGTATAACAATATATGCAGGATCCTCTTGTATGAGTGGTATTAGACTTGAAGATCTCATTGCTAAATGTGCCCATTTTAGTGGGGTGTCTTTGCTTATTGGCCCCTTCATTGGAAGAGTAAAGAGATATATGCGTGTATATAATTGAGATATTTTAAGTTTGCACTGATACCTCTAATTCCAATTTATCTCCACATGATTATTTCTCACCTTCCTCCAGTCTATATTTTTATATCCTTTCTTCCACATTGAGAATGCTGGCTCTCAATGACAGCAACACATTTCACTCACTTGTTCATCCCTATAGTATATCTAAAATAGTTCAGCATTGTTTCACTCATCCTACGATAGACATCTCCAAAACATATTTGGAATTTGTTGCACTTTTCCTGCCACCTCCCACCTGACTCTGCACAACACTGAGGGTTTATTTATAGTCAAATACTATATTCTTTAGATACTTGGATTAGTACTTACTTTCCTCTCCCCCCTCCGCCATGTAATTATGATGCTTATTTTATATAGTTAGGCTCATTTGTTTCAATTTGCTTTCATTTTAGGTTTTCGCCTTCTTCCCATTCTTATCAATTTAATTTTATTTCTTGTATATGTAGAGTATTAATACACTTTCAATTACAATAACTTAAAATTATACCAAAAGTTACACTTAGAAAAGTGTCACTCCCTCCCATATCCCTTCCTTGCCCTCCCCTCCCCCATAGGATATCAACTCCAAATTTTCTAGTTTATCTAGTGTTTCCTTTTTAAAAATAGCAGAAATCTGTATTTTTCTTATTTCCCTTCTTTCTTTCACAAGGGTAAGAGAGGAAGTATACTATATATGCTTTTTTTTTCCCCTTTGCTTTCTTTCCAATAATAGCTGCTAGAAATCACTCCATATAGGTTCATAGAAGTCTTTTACTTTCTTTCTTTCTTTTTTTAAAGAAGATTTCCTACAGGAATTTCCAAGTACTCTTTTTTTTAAAAAAATAACTTTATTTTTTTATGTGGCACTGAAGATTGAACCCAGTGCCTTACACATGCTAGGCAAGTGCTCTACTACTGAGCCACAACCCCAGCCTGTCTTTTGCTTTCTTTATCATAACTGTATGCCATTGTGTGCCTGTGCCATAGTTTATGCAGCCATTTTCCCATGCTTGGCCACTGATGCTATTTCCAATAATTTGCCATTCAAATAAAGCTGCAATAAATGACAGATTCATAAACTATTAGAAAGTGCATTTCAAGTTCCCTGTGAAAAGAAAAAGGGAGGTAAAGACATCTAATAGGAGCAGCAGTTGTAAAAGCCAACTTGCTCATGCTAGCTTGCCCAGAAGTTGACATAGACAGGTCTCTCTAAAAAGTAAGCAAAGTCTTAACTCTGACCCTGCCTTCCTAATGGTGAGGGGAGATTTTTAAAAACTGTTTTATGGAGCTAGCAGAAGGAAGGAACACCTAGAATCTCATCCTGCTCATTCCTAGATAACTGCCTGCCAGCATCAGTTAAGTTACCCTCAGTTTTTCTTGAAGTGAGTACACCTGCACACAGCAAACCCAAAGAGGGTGCAGGGCCACTTATATATGTGTGAGCAGATAGGATAATCTTGTTTGGCATTAGGTATTTTGTACAAACAGTAAATGGGAGCATGAACGGTATTACATGGTGATGTCAAATGGGGAAAATGCCACCAGAACGTCCTTCTTGCAGACTGAAATCAATTGTATTTCTATTTACCAGATATTCTAGTGACCCTCCTCATGAGAGGATCATATTCCCTGCCCTGTGGAACTTGGGAGGGGCCATGTAACTTGCTTTAGCCAATGACACGTAGAAAGAAATAATGTGTGTCATTTCTGAACAGAAGTTTCAGGAGCCAGCTCCAAGTTCATCATGTCTCCTATCTCCCTTTGCCCAAAGACAATGTTTTAGACAGACACTCTTCAGGGATTTCACACAAGAAGAAAAAAAGAAAAGAATAAGTACATGAAAAGGTGCTGAACAGCATTAGTTATCAGGAAAATAAAAATTAAAGCCACAAGGAGATACTACCACACATCCACAAGAATGATGTAAGTTTGAAAAGACTGACTTGTCAACAAGGATGGGAAGCAAATGAAAATCTTGTATACTGCTAGTAGGGATACAAGATGGTGCAACCACTTTGGAGAACTGTTGGTAAGTTCCTTATAAAATGACCCAGTTATTCCACCCTTAATTGCCTACCCCCAAAATATGAAAGCATCTGTTGACAAAAAGACAACTACAGGAATGTGTCTAATGGTTTTATCCATAGTAACCCAAATTGAAAATAACCCAAATGTCTATAAACAGGTAAATGGATAAACTGACTGTAGTATATTTATACCATGGAATACTCCTCAGCAATAAAAAGGAATAAACAGTACATACAATAGCATAAATAAATTCCTAAATATGTAGTCTTGAGTTTAAAAAGTCAGACACTAGAACACATACTGTATAATTCCATTTATTTGAAGTTTTAAAACAGCTGAAACTGACCTAGGGTGAGAGAAATCAGGCCACTTTTTACCTCAAGCCAGGGAAGGAATTGACTGAACAGGGAACTCAGAAACTGTGTGTGACATTGGTAATACTCTATATCTTGACTGGGGTGGTGTTTACACAGCTGCATACATTTGTCAAAATTCACTGAACTGGCCAGGCATAGAGACACATGCCTGTAATTCCAGGAAGGAGGCCCACAAGTTCAAGGCCAGCCTGGACAATTTAGTGAGACCCTGTCTCAAAAAAAAAAAAAAAGTTTGGGGATGTAGCTCAGTGATGGAGTGCTCCTGGATTCAATCCCCAGTACTGAAAAAATAAAAATTCATCAAACTGTACACATAACGTCTATGCATTTTGTTATATGTAAACACAAAAAGTATTTTCTATAAACAAAAACAAAAAGGAGAGTCTGTTCTTCCCGTCTGAGTCCCAAAGGGCAGATGATGTTCAGTACAACATCATCATGAGAAGTTTTTTGGTAAAGAAACATGTTTGATAGTATCTAATCCAAAATTTATCAAACTGTTTTGACTACTGACTAGACTTTACACAGAGTACTTTAACACTTTATGAAAATAGTCCTTCAAAAGACAATCTGTATACTCTTCAAGGAGAATGGGGAGCACATTCTTTAGTGAGTAATTAAAACATTTCCAGATCTTAGCAGTTTCAGGGGCAAATGATACCACATTAACACTTATACCCCAATTATGAGGACTCCTATCTCATTACCACCATTGTAAACCCCACTGATGTCTTTACAGGTATTCAGGAAAGGACTTGCTCATAATCCTCTAAGCTGTCCTTGTTGACAAAGTACCTAATTCCTGGGTTTCCAGGTAGATACCTGTCCCTCTTGAATGAAATGTCATCCTCCATTAGTGACCACTCCAAGGTCCCAAGGTGCTAATACTATGTAGTGGTCTGTGGCAGAGTCTGTAGCAGGACCCCCTCTCAGTCCCAACATGTCAGACAGCCTTTGATGAATGGAACTCCTTCAGCCTTGGTCCCTTACCCCTATCTTTCTAGGGTGTCAGAACCTTCATCAGATCAGATACCAGGCCAAGGATTCATCTTCTGTCTGCCTCCAGGTGTTTTTCTTCCTCTTCTTACTCCCAAATGAAAAGCACGTCAAATCAACTTTGCAAGACCAGGGCTGCAGGTATTCTCAGCCCAGTGGCTCTGTCAACAGACTGACCTCCTGGTTTGGGAGACTTCAGCTGGGAAACATTGCTTTGTGAGCGTCCTTCATGTTCCCTCCATGGCTCCTTGGTAAACCCAAGCTTCAGTAACAGGGGACACTGGGAGCCACAACTCTGCTGTCATAAGGTGTTGAAAAGACTTTGAAAATTGGTAATCATTTCCACATCCAACTCAAGGGCACTGAACTGCTGGGCTGAGGTAGTGACCAATATCCCCAAGCTGTAGTCCAGGGAAAGATGAGGTCATTTTGCCATTTTTAAATATCCAAATTCATCTACAGAGAAATCTTTGAAAGATTTCCCACCACTGAAGGTATGTTGTGATTCTCAGCTTTAGTCCCACTGAATCCTTTTGGGAAAGACTTCAATGGCAAGTTTATAATGGAGAGAGAGGAAGGTGGACAGTAGAGCAGATGGAGAGAATAGGGAGAAATAAATCTGATTCTGGGGCTGGGATGTGCCTCAGTGTCAGAGCGCTTGCCTCACACATACCAGGCCCTGGGTTCGATCCTCAGCACCACATAAAAATAAATAAATTAAATAAAGGTATTGTGTCCATCTACAACTAAAAATTTTTTTAAAAAAAAGAAATAAATCTGATTCCAAAAATAATGTGGGATTTTAAATTAAAATGGAAAGCATACCAGGAAGCAAATTTAGAAAACAAATGAAGGCCAGGCATAGTGGTGCACACCGGTAATCCTAGTGATTTGGGGGGCTGAGGCAGGAGGATTACAAGTTTGAGGACAACCTGGGCAATTTAGTGAGACCCTGTCTAAAAAATAAAAAATAAAAAAAGCACTGGGGGTGCAGGTCAGTGATAAAGCACCCTTGAATTCACTCTCAGTACACACACACACACACAAAATTATGTGTGCTGGGGGTGTAGCTCAGCTGTAAAGCAAGTACTTAGTATGTATGAGGTCCTGGGTTCAATCCCTTCCCTCCCCCCAAAAAAGAAAGAAAACAAATGATTAATGAATTCAGTAATTAAATCAACCCAGGTCCTTTTAATATAATCCTCCACCCTGAGAATAATTGCTGCGACCCCTCGCCGGCAAGGGAAAACACGACACAGGATTCTTCTTTCAGCAGTTTATTCAGGCCTTGATTCATGTATCATCTTCTAGTGACCCGTCGCCGAGCGCCCAAGCACAGCCTAATAAAGCCTCCAGCATACCAATCTTAAGCTGCCACGTGGACCTTTCTCATAGGGTGGTAAGGGATTGCGTGCCAATTCTCCATATTAGGAGTTGTTTGTCACAGGCCACAGTGGAAGCCGGCGCCATCTTCTAATGGCGGCCACGGTCTAATTAGAACGGCTCACCACAGTTCCCCCTTCTGTTTTATAAAACAATGCAGGCGAAAGTAGAGGTCCTATCCCACTGTGCAGTAGTGGCTGCAATGTATGGTTCAGTCCCAAGGAGGCGCCTTCCCCAGACCTGATCCCATATCAGCCGACGCCTTTTTTCGTAGGGCGGGGCGTGGACGTCAAACCCGCATGCAATAGGACATGCTTTCCTTGAGGTCCGTTGAGGGATCACTCAAGTGCAGTGCCTTGCCTCGCATCCTGCATCGTGATGACGGCAAGAAGTAGGAT
>NW_026000249.1:8698285-8701428 GCF_001458135.2 Marmota marmota marmota | reverse complement strand
CCCCGCTCTCTCCTTATTTACAGGGGAGCGTCCTTTTTTCCGCTCTCTCTTTATTTACAGAGAGAGTGCCCCGCTATTTGCTTGCGGATTCCCACTTTACCTGGGAACTCACCGGTGCACCACCCTGACTGCTGAAAGTTCTGGATCCTGGGTTCGAGGAATATAATTCCCCGTCCGGGCCACCAATTGTCGCAGGCCTTGATTCATGTATCATCTTCTAGTGACCCGTCGCCGAGCGCCCAAGCACAGCCTAATAAAGCCTCCAGCATACCAATCTTAAGCTGCCACGTGGACCTTTCTCATAGGGTGGTAAGGGATTGCGTGCCAATTCTCCATATTAGGAGTTGTTTATCACAGGCCACAGTGGAAGCCGGCGCCATCTTCTAATGGCGGCCACGGTCTGATTAGAACGGCTCACCACAAATAAACAGCAAAATTCTAGAAAAAAGTATTTGCCAAAGTCACATCATATTTAATTATCATACTTTGGTGTTTTACACAGAGAAGGAGAGTAAAAACATTTTCTGATTTCATGCCTCCTATTTATCCAGAAAATTTGCCTAGTTCATGGGCTGGGGCAAGGAGAGAAGCTATTGTCTTGCCTAATATAGAAGTGAATTTTGTGGCTGTTTGATTATCATTTTTGATCTGGATTCAAAAGCTCTTCCCTACTTATGCAACTCACTTGAAAGAACATGACTGAAGGCATCTGGGTTAATCAGAGTGTTTTTGTAGGTGAGCTTCTTAAGCAAACAAGTTAGCACTTTCTCTGGCAAAGTATTGCCTTTGTGATAGTCAATGAAGTCTCTTTCTCTCTCAAGGGCAGAAGTGGATAAACAGGGCATTGTGGAGTAGGTTACTGGATTCCACAGGAGCAAGGGTAGTAAGCATTCTTAGGCAGGCATCTCCTACCCATTTCCATAGACCTTTCCTAAGAGGGATTGCCTTTCAGCAGACTGCCATGCTGAATCTTCTCTCACCCCAAACATCCATTTCCTCATTTTTGAGGACTCCTACAAAAGAAAGCCAGTTCCTGCTTTCACTTGCTCTCCACACCCTGGGAGTTGGTGCCCCAGAAGAGGAGAAGGCCAGTGAACCAGAATTATTTCTTCTGATGCTTCCTCCCCCAGTACATCCTCATACAACTGGCATTAGTCACCTATCTCTGAGCCCCTGACTGGAGGTGCACATGAGCACACTGAGCCATCTCATCTGCCTAGCAGAGTGCATGGTTTTCTTTCATTAGTATTTATTCTGTGGATTGAATTCAGGGGCACTTGACCACTGAGCCCTATTTTGTATTTTATTTAAAGGCATTGTCTCACTGAATTGCTAAGCACCTAGTCATTGCTGAGGTTGGCTTTGAACTTGCAATCCTCCTGCCTCAGCCTCCTGAGCCACTGGAATTACAGGGGTGTGCCACTGTACCCAGCTCTTTCACCAGGTGAAACCAGCGAAATCACTAAATATATTGGAGACTTTGATTGCCTGCAATGGCAATTTCCCTGAAATATGTATTGTTTATTTGAAGGTATTTCTCTAAATCTTCTATCCTGGTTAATATTTGATCACAGAAAATATCCTATGAAATTTTTGTCCATATACAGTACACACTCAGAAAAGTGTTAAATGTTCCATTCACAGAATTTTCAAAATCTAAACACGTGCTTGGAGCCAGTGCCTAGAAGAAATAGGACTTTTGTGCATCCCTGCCCCAAGTGCTCCCTCCATTGACAATAGCAAAGATTCTTTAGTGCTTTTGTACTATACATAAGCAAAACCCAACAGCATGTCCTCTGTTTTCCTGTTCATCCTCATTGCTGCATAGTGGTATAAATACAACCAAATTTATTAACTCATTTTCTTATTGATGAACATTTGGACAATTTTCAGTTCTGTGTTGTTATAAGTCATGCTCATAACATTCAAGTTCACATCTTTTCATGAACATTTTTGGTGAGTATATGCCCAGGAATTATTAGGTCATCCAGCTTTAGTAGATATGGCCAAATAAATGTTTATAGTTATACCAATTTACCACTTCCATCAGCAGTGATGAGAGTAGCAGTTGTTCACATCCTCTCCTAAAGTGTACCTAAACAGGTGCCCTACCTATTGGGGAGATGTGGTATATTCTAGAGGCTAAAAACCCAGATTCTGAAACTAGTCTACCTGGGTTCCATTTCCAGCCTTATTTTGTGTGTGTGTGTGGTGCTGGGTATTGAACCCAAGGCCTTGTGCATGCAAGGCAAGCACTGTACCAACTGAGCTATATCCCCAGTCCTGGCTTTACCATTTAATAAAAGTGATCTTGGGCACTTTATTTAATATCTCCATGCTCAGTTGCATCTGTAAAATGGGGATAATAATTATCTGCCTCATATGGTTAAGGATTAAATTAATTAACACATATAGAGCACTAGGAACAGTGGCGGCCCATGGAAGGTACTATGGAAATATACCATACTATGCAAATCAAAACTAATTCTTAGGAACTTGAATGTGTAAATTAAGCCCGAAGGTCAGTGCTCTGGAATATTTGTAGGGAAGTGAGAACCATATATAGAAAAAATATAAATGACAATATTTGGTTTTAATTTTAATTTTATTAATTTATTTTTGCTAGTGAAGCCAATGACATTTCTTCTATTAATGTAGCTTACCATAACAGCTCAGTTTTAGTAAATTCCCTTCAAACCTTATGGACTTTCATAGTCTAGTCCTTGGCAAATACTATTTCAGAGGTTGAAAAAAATATGGATTTCAGTAAATAAATGTGGATGTAGTAAAAAGCCAATGGAAGAAAGGAAAGTGGTAGAGGAGGAATGATGGAGTCACTTGGTCTAAAGTTCAAGGACACACAAAGATGAGTTTGCACCCATCATCAAGGTGTGGGTCATTGAGTAGAACTGGGTTTTCAGGTTAAATGTCAATAAATATATTGCCTATATCTCGTCTTCCATTTTAGTGGGGCTCAACTCTGACTGCATTATTAGAATCACCTGGGGAGCTTTCAAAACTACAGATGCCCAGCCTTAAACCCTGAAATTTTAATTCAGTTTGTTTGGCAGCAGGGCCCAGATGTTTCCTTCTTTCTTTCTTCCTTCCTTCCTTCCTTCCTTCCTTCCTTCCTTCCTTCCTTC
>NW_026000249.1:8676136-8697216 GCF_001458135.2 Marmota marmota marmota | reverse complement strand
CTTTCTTTCTTTCTTTCTTTCTTTCTTTCTTTCTTTCTTTCTTTCTTTCTTTCTTTCTTTCTTTTTAATTCCCCCAAGTGATTTTACTGTGAGTTGAAGAATACTGCTCCTTCAGACTGCCGATAGTCACAATAGTGACAGTGTCTTCTCAGTGGTTATCTCTCAGAAGTGAGGTCCTGAGTAGCGTCTGTGGCATCTGTCTACTTTGGTGAAGAAAAACTCGAAACACTGGCTCATCTAGTTTTTATCTGGTACATTTGCTCTCATATCTATAACCTCAGAATATTCCAGTATATTTTGAGCCTTCCTGTGGTTTCTAAAGCACAATACTTTCTGAGCTGAAGACATCATTTCAAATCTCATGGGCTATGATTCAAGCTAGAGCAGAACTAAACAGGACTGAGTGCCCCAATTAGTAATTGGACATTTTCTTATTGATAAAAGCAGGTACATGAAAGTGCATTGAAAGCTGTAAAGTACTGTAAAGCCTTTCATAAAACAGTAAGATTATTTTTTATGTGGTTGTTGTTACTATTACCTGTGGTGTAAACTGCAGGAAGTTGGGTAAAAGCCATGGAAGAATCACCAATTTGGACATGGGCAGGTGTGAATTTGAATTTCTGGCTTACCACTTATTAGCTATGGGTCCTTGCCCTCTCAGAGCTGATGTTTCATGAAATATGGGAGCATTAGTAGACTTCAGAAGGAATTTTTATATATTAAGGGAGCTAATGTAAATGGTGCTTGGCAAGGAATGAGCCCCAAGTAAGTGGCATTTACCCTCCTGTACTAGTCATCTAATGCTATGATGCTGCTGCATAACAAACAACCCCCTGAAAATTTTAGTGGATTACCAAAATATTTTTCTCACTCATATACCAGTGGGTCAACTATGGGTGCTTTGCTGAAAGCTGTGTGTAAATCATACTTTGGCCCATTCCACATATGTCTCATTCTAGAACCAGGAAGCTCCTGGGGCATGCTCTTCTATATGACAAGAGTACAAGAAGGGCCTGGCAAAAATTTTCAATGTCTTTCAACATCTCAGCTCAGAACTCATTTATTATCATTTCCACTCACCCTCAGAGCAAGTCATTTGATAATCTTCAAGTCAATAGGACAGATAAACATTTATAATGAAATTAATGTGGCACAGTGAAAGGAATACTTAGTAGAATTGTGAACATATAATACATTTCCCTTCTTGTCTGCCAACAGAGGAGAAAAGAGGGATAAGGAGAGAGGAAGGGCACAGTGATAGATCCCATAGGAACTCTGCCTTGTACCTCATTTGTGAAAGCCAGTCAGGCCTCATTGGTAGAAGTGGCCCAGCACTCATGCAGGGGAAGAAAAACCATTCTCTTGTGAAGCAACCTTTTTTCCTTCTCTTCTCCACTTCCAGGTGTTTGTGATGAGGGACAAACTACTCAGAAGCAGCCTAGAATTCACTGGAAGACTTCTCAAATCTCACTTGCATGAATACATCTACACTGATTTAAAAAGATAAACAGAAGCAATAGTTGAGAGAATTCAACAAAACAGATGATGCTATACTGATTGTTAGAATAACTGTATCTTTGTTTAAATTCAACCCCTTCCCTTTGCCCTTTCAGTGTTTTTTAAATGTATGAATAGTTTATGAGTATTCTAAATGATATAATCATGACCTCCATATATAATGGTGTTAGGCTAAGAATCCTTTGTTTGAATTCTAACATTTTATTTGGATTTCAAAATAGGATGAATAAATAGGCCTATCTCTACAATCTAACTAGAATATTCTGGCAAATGTAGTATGGTGGGTTAGTAGTACATTATAGACACACCTTTGCATATTCACTAATTGGAAGATTTTAGTGAAAAGATGGAAGACATTTAACAAAAAATAACTCATAACCTAGGATAATTCTGAATGTATTTCAAGATATCAAACTATCCACAAGTTGTCTCCCCATGTATCTTTGTTGAAGCAGATTCAGTTGATAGTGGTCTGAATGGAGGCTGGCCAGTGGTGGCTGGATCACACTATTATATATCTCATGTCAAATTACAGAACTACTTCTTCAGGATTGGGCTTTGGTCCACCAACATCAGAATGGTCTAGGTCTGTTTATTAAAACGCAGATTCCCAGGCAAACTTCAGACTTACTCAGAATCTGTGGGTATGAGATCCAAGAATCTTCATTTTCATGCATGCCAAGGGTTTCGTCAAATGTAGACAGAGGTCCAGCACATCTTTGATTCCAAATATTGGTTATGAAAAATATGAGGTTTTTATAATGCCAAATTAGTCACTGTCACTGATAAACACAGCCAAAGGACTTTTCCCATTCTTATAATTACTAAACTTTTTATAAAAACAAAGTTTGTTAAGGGCTGGGGTTGTGCCTCAGTGGTAGAGTGTTGCCTAGCACATGCAAGGCCCTGGGTTTGATCCTAAGCACCACATAAAAATAAATAAATAAAATAAAGGTATTGTGTTCAACTACAACTAAAAAATAAATATTAAAATAACAAACAAAAACAAAGACCAAAAAAAAAACTATGAAGTTTGTTAAAACCTTGAGCCAGGGTATTACAGCAATAAGATTTTTGTACCTTTAAAACAAACAAACAAACAAACAATCAAAAACACTACTTAAACACTAGAAACCATATTTTTCATTAAGACCTCTACCTTGATACCAACCATTTTCCTCCCATTTTCTCAAATAGCAGTGGCCAACAAAACTTACGTAAACATTCTGGGATAAAAGAAAAGCAAGTTGAGACACAATCATTGTGAGGGACAGGGGAGAGTTTTAAATTTAACACATTTTTTTCCTTGATAAATAGATGATAAATGATCTTTTTATGGTGGTTCAGGTTCATAAATTGTCTGTATAAATGAAGGTAGCGTAACTATCTAGGTTAGAATCATCTTTCCTTTTCCACTTAGTAAGTGCATTTTAATATCTTTTATCTATGTGCAAGGCATAATAAAAAGCATTAACTCCTTCAATAAATGAATTAATGGAAGGACGGTTTTGAAAGCTGAGAGAAATAGAGAAAACAATAACTAAGAACAAGTCAACAGAGTGTCCTCTCCTTTGTCCAACTCCTGTTTATTTCATTTAAGGTTCAAGGCTTCCTGCTTTCAACTATGTGGAAAATGCATGAGAATCCTTTGGAAGATTCTGAAGCCTTCTGACTTCAATCACTGAACACCAAGATGCAAAAAGGTGTGGGAACATCTGTTTCTCAGATTAGGAATGTTACCAGAATATTAAAAGAAAAAAAAAAAAAAAAACTTTGCCATTATCTCGCCTTTAATCCAATTAGTAAATACAGATCATTCTAAAAGACTCTGGCAACTGTTGCTCAGTGAGGGGAAAAATCTAGAAAAGAAATACGAAAAAGGAATTTTCATCATCATGAATATGGGTTATCAGAACTACAGTAGTAAAGGTGATGATAAGGTACATGCATTTAAGACTTTCTCTGTTTTATATCTAAGATTTTTTTTTTTTTGGCGTGGCAAGGAAAAATAATATTATCTCCAAAGCAATTTCAAGCAAGAAAGGATTTCCCTGTAAAAATAGCAAGATTTTTCTTGACTAACACGGCTGAAATGTCAACAGTTCTGATATGCTCGTCAAGCATTTATTTCTATTTTAAACTTTTCTAAACTGTTTGCCTTAACATATCCTCCAGCATTTTTTCAGAGAGTTCAGGGGGAAAACCCTGGGGTTTAAGCCAAAACTTCTTGGTTCACAAACAGATTTTAATGTCAAAGGTTGAGTATGTGATGGCTGAATATAAAATGGCTCCATCTGTTCAGCTACTTGGTGATTTTACCCTTGCCAGAAACTTGGGATATCATTAGTAATCCTGAAGTAAGGATCTAATTGTAAACTGATTTTATTTTCTTCTGGTAGCTCTTAATAGGATAATGATAAAGTGAGCATCAGTGGAATAACTTGGAACATTAAAACAGGTGACTAGAAAAAAATAGGGCATAATTCCTGGCATGCATAATATGCTCTCAATCAGTATTTGTTGAGTGAATAGGGGGAAAATGGAAAAACAGTGGCTTTAGACTACAGTGGGGCAGCAAATTTGCACATAAATGCCTGGCGCACCTGGGCGCATTTTCTTGGCCATTATAGAAGTGAACCAGAATTCTTCTTTTTCTTTTTTTTTTTTTTAAGTTTCAAAACAGTTCTTTTCTTTTTTTAAATTTTATCTATTTATTCTAATTTGTTACACATGACAGCAGAATGCATTTCAGTTCATAGTACAGAAATGGAGCACAATTTTTCATTTCTCTTGTTGTCCACAAAGTAGACTCACACCATTCGTGTCTTTATACATGTACCTAGGGTAATGATGTCTATCTCATTCCACCATCTTTCCTACCCCCTTACCCCCTTCCTTCCTCTCCCTCTTCTTTGCCCTACCCAAAGTTCCTCCATTCCTCCCCTGCTCCTCCCAGCCCCTATTATGGATCAGCATCCACTTATCAGACAAAACACTTGGCCTTTGATTTTGGGGGGATTGGCTTATTTCACTTAGCATGATATTCTCCAACTCCATCCGTTTACCTGCAAATGCCATGATTTTATTCTCTTTTAATGCTGAGTAATATTCCACTGTGTATGTATACCACCATTTCTTTTTCCATTTATCTATTGAGAGACATCTAGGTTGGTTCCACAATTTAGCTATTGCAAACCCACATAAATACAGTTATCTCAAAGGGGCTGAAAACATATATTGGAGAAAAGATAGCCTCTTCAACAAATGATGCTGGGAAAACTGAAAATCCATATGTAGTGAAATGAAATTAAATCCCTATCTCTCACAATGCACAAAACTCAGCTCAAAGTGGATCAAGGACCTAGGAATTAGACCAGACACCTTGCACCTAATTAAAAAAAAAAAAGTAGGACAAAACTTCTTCATGTCAGATTAGGCCCCTACTTCCTTAACAAAACTCCTAAAGTACAAGAAATAAAATCAACAATCAATAAATGAGATGGTTTTAAACTGAAGAGCTTCTTCTCAACAAAAGAAACAATCAGTGAGGTGAAGAGAGAGTCTACAGAATGGGAGTAAATTTTTAACACATGTACATCAGATAGAGCACTAATCTCTAGGATATACAAAGAACTCAAATCTTCATTATCCAAAGTACAAGTAAGAAGACATGAATTGGTGTGAATATACTGTGTATACAACCAGAGAAATGAAAAATTGTGCTCTATATGTGTAATAAGAATTGTAATGCATTCTGCTTTCATATATAAATAGAATAAAAAATAAATAAATAAATAAGAAAAAAGAAAGAACTCAAAAAAAAATCTATAAATGGACTAAGAAACTGAACAGACACTTCTCAGAAGAAGATACACAGTTGATCAACAAATATATGAAAAAAAATGGTCAACATCTCTAGCAATTAGAGAAATGCAAATTAAAACTACTCTAAGATTTCATCTTACTCCAGTCAGAATGGCAGTTATCAAGAATATAAGCAACAATAAGTGTTGGCAAGGATGTGGGGAGAAAGACACACTCATACACTGCTGGTGAAACTGCAAATTGGTGCAACCAATCTGGAAAGCAGTATGGAAATTCCTTAGAAAACTTGGAATGGAACCACCATTTGACTCAGCTATCCCACTCCTCAGTTTATACCCAAATGAGTTAAAATCAGCATACTACAGTGATGCAGCCATATCAATGTTTATAACAGCACAATTCACAATAGCTAAATTGTTGAACCAGAATTTTTTAAGATTTTAAAGCTGAGTTCCAAATAGAGATGAATCCACTGATGTCTCATTGTTATGATAGCATTTGGAAAACCCCCATGACTCTCTGACTCTGTATCAAAACACCTCTTCTGGTCCTCCTACTGAATTGCAGACATTCAATTTCTCCAATATAGATTGTCAAGTCTTTAAGGGCAGAAACTTTGTCTTACATCATCTTTGAAGTTCTCATATCATCTAACTCAGAACAATGGATTTAAAAATTTTTTTTTTAATATTTATTTTTTAGTCTTCAGCGGACACGACATTTTTGTTTGTATGTGGTGCTGAGGATCGAACCCCGGGCTGCACGCATGCCAGGTGAGCGCCCTACCGCTTGAGCCACATCCCCAGCCCCAGAACAATGGATTTAGTACACACTTGAATATTGGTTGACTTGTACTGTATAAGGTTTTTAGAAAATTAAAAATAAAATCCAGGGTTGTAGCAAATTAATGTAGCTTGTAGCAATATTATAACATTATTATTGTATATGTGGGTTTTGTTTGTTTGGTGTGCAGCATTCAATTTTCAAAGCATTCTTTATCACTAAAACCCTTATGGGTAAAGAGGGTATGGGAAAAACAATTACATATGCTATCCTCTGATGTTATGGGCAGATGTAGCTGTCTTGTACCACCAAAGCATTGACTTAGTGTAAACAACTGTCCAGTTGTTTTAGAAATAACCAACAGAATCTGATAGTCAGTTACGCTGCAGTGAGCCATGTTGGCCATCTCGTGGTTAGTTGTGTTGAATGGTATTAAAATAATAGGGACCTTTTACTGACCACTTCCTATGTGCCATGTAGCACTCCTTTAAACTCCCTATAGAGTAGATACTTTCATTATCTCCATTTTCCAATGTTGTTCCCAAGTCTCCTCATTCTAAGGTAATGTAGCAAAATGGTAATATATGACTCCATATGTGCTGCTAAAATACCTGAGACTTGGTAATTTACAAATAATAGACATTTATTTTTCATAGTTCTTGAGGCTGCAAGTCCACGATCAAGGTACTGACTAGCTTTGGTGTCTGATGAATCAGGGCCCTGTTTCTCTGCTCCAAGGTGGTATCTTGTTGCTGTGTCCTCCAGAGGGGATAAATGCTATGTCCTTGTATTGTAAAAGGACAAAAGAACAAGAGAGATGAATTCTCTCTGAGGCCACTTTTTTTTTTCAGTTGTAGATGGACACCATACCTTTATTTTATTTTTATGTGGTGCCGAGGATCAAACTCAGTGCCTTCTACATGCAAGGCAAGCACTCTACCACTGAACTACAACCCCAGCCCCTCTATGAGGTCAGTTTTACAAGGGCATTAATTCGTTCATGAAGGCAGATGCTCATAACTTAGTCACTTCCCAAAAGGCTTCACCTCTTCATATCACCACAATCAGGATTATGTTTCAACATGAATTATTGAGGAGACATACATTCAAACTATAGCAGCTAGTAACAACTTTTTTTCCCATAAAAGTAAGGAAAATGGTCAACCATGAGATTACAACTCCAAAAAAACCGTTACCTATACATCTCCTACTTTTTTAAAAAAATATTTTTTAGTTATAGGTGGATACAATATCTTTATTTTATTTTTATGTTGTGCTGAGGATCCAACCCAGTATCCCACACATGCTAGGAGAGCATTCTACCTCTGAGCCACAACCCCAGCCCAATATCTCCTACCTTACTAGAGTAAGAAAAAAGAATAGGGTCCTACACCTGCTGAGACATTGGAGTAACTTAGAAATTGTGAAATCACACTATCTCTGTCCTAGGTATGGGCTCTGACAACATTCTGGCAAATAAATTCAACCCAAGAAAAGAGAGAAATTCAGTGGAAATCACTTGCTTTTCCCTCTCTGTAGACCCTATATTCTCCAAGGGAAAAGAAAGACCCAAAAGGGAACATGATCTGCTAAATTAAATAGTGCCTGTCAAACAAAGTGTGGTCAGTCCTCTGGATTTCCCAGCAGCTCTCCAGTAAGTAGTAGAGGGAATTTTTTCTCTAGCCTGCTGCTACTCCTCTGAGGACTAATGCCCAACCCCCCATCTCTCTCAGGCAGTCTGCTTCTTGAAGCTAGATGGAGCAACCTTAAAGAAATGTGGCACCTCCATCTTGCAACTTGAAATTACTGCTATTAATCAATAGGGGAAGTTTTTTGAAGTCTGTAGGACATGGGCCCATTGAGAGAGAAAGACAGAGAGACAGAGGAAAGGTTGATGAAATGACATTGAAAGTCCTTGAGAATTACTGGCATTAGAAAGGCTTTTAAAAGCCAATCACTAATTCAGTATGATTAATTATTTTAAAGTAGCTTATAGAGTATTTCCTGAGTAGCACTGGTGGTCACTTCAAACGAAGTAAATAAACCACAGCTAATGTGCTGGCATTTTAAAGAGAAAAGACTGTTGCTAAAAATATCCATCCAATTTCCACTACTTACTACAAGTCATTAGGAGCAAGGAATGTGTTCATCGATCTAAAGTGGCTCAAACACTATTTTCTTTATTCAAACTGATTTAGCCAGAGGGAAATTGGAGAATTTACCCTGAGACAGACAAACAAGAAGCTCTTTAGGTGAGAAGATATTGTTTCTCAGCCCTAAAACTGCCCAAGAGGAGTAACAGTTTCTATTACAGTAAATCAATTGAGTGAGTTGTAGGGCCTTATAATTTAAAATTGGTCTGGCAACATCAGCATAATATGGAAACTCATTAGAAATGAAGAATTTCCATCCTCTACATCAAATGGAACTGAATCAGAATCTGCATTCGACAAATGTTCTGGTGATGTTGTAGGGGACAGATGAGGCAAGGCACCTAAGACAGCAGGAAACAGTTTTATTTGGCTGCAGCCAGGTTCAGAGGGCACAGCTTTTGCTGTAATCAATCAATCCCCTGAACCCCAAGTTCAGGTAGTTTCAGAGTTTTATACCCAGCATGTAGGGGAGGGGCTCAGAAGTTCATAGTCTGCAGAAGTTCACACAAAAACAGGTTTTTCTTTCAATTTTTGGGCAAGTTGACCCTTCAAGGACCACACCTGAGAAGGGGAGAGCTTCTTCTCCCCTTTCTTTCCTCCCCCTGCCAGCTGTTACCATGGAGCCCAACTGGTAACTTCTCTTATCTTAGACATATAGACATCTCTGTGAAGCTCCAGCTCAAGACCAGAGGCCTTGTTAAAGGATCTTTTTTTTTTTTAAATCACATTTTGCATTTGCAAACACACTTCTATAAACTATTATACTGGATAAATATTTGTGAGAAACAAGTAAAGAGGCATCCAGTGCTGATTTCTTCCAGACCAGTGGCCAAGTAATAGAGCAACAGGAAAAAGGAAGTTTACCTACATTGAACTCTTTTGTAGAGACTCTTTTGCTGATAGTCCTAAAATCAATTATGAAGAAGCTTAGTTAAGATTTTCTGTGGAGGAGGGGGTGCCACCACAGTGATTCAGTAGTGTTTGGGAAGCACTAGTTAGGCCAACATGAGTTATTTAAACATTAGATAGAAAAGGAAGCTGGTAAGGAAAGGAAAAAGTGCTATCTGATAAAAGCACCTTTCCCCAAAGACATATTGATGTAAATAAACTAGCTCCTATCCACTAATCCAGCCTCAAAGTAAAAATTTAATAGGCCCCATGACCACGTAGTGAGTTTGAGTTTGTTAATGATATCCAAAATGCCAAGGAGAGACACAGACTTCAAAGGAGAAATGTTAATCTAATTATTCCACAGATGTTTTAAAAGTATTTTTTATGGCTAACGTTACCAGCCACAAAGAGCTTGCCAGGGTGGTACAAAACTCTAAGAACTAAGATATGTTTGGTTTTAACAGTTATAGCACTTAAGAAGAATCAACTAAAGCAAACACAGAGTTGTGGCCAGCCAAGGTGAATATGCCATCAGAGAGGACAAAGCATCTGGGCCAGATTTGGCAACCACAGTGCAAAACTGTGTGGGGAAAGACACTGTGAAAACATTCACACCCACAGCATCATTTTGGGAAATTTCCTTTGAGATGTCTTTGTTTGATACTAAGTGGACACATTCCATTTCTCTCTTGGGATAGTTTGATTTAAAGTTCCTGTAAGTTTTAACCACTTTTCCTTAGGTGCTCCATGTGAACATTTATTGCTTATTCTGAGGCTTTATCTGGAGTTGGCATGAAGAGATGCATCCCACAGAATGAAGTTGTGCAGGCTCTGGCTGAGGCTGCAGAAATAAAGGGCTAAAAATAGACACACATCTCTAACTCATCAAATGAATACAGGCTTACCAGCTAGAAAATACCCACATGAGACCAGAGTTGTCTCTGGCAAATTCATCCAACTCACCATCTAGTAAATTCATGAACAAGCGAAGCATTTGGTTTTTCTTAACTTTAAATGTTTTATGAAAGAGAAAATATGTGTTTTAAAACCAGTAACTGCCCCACCCCTCTTCCCCCTACTCCTTCCATAAAGCAAATCCATGCTTAATTCTTTGGAAAACACTGACCACCTTGATGGAAAATTCCTGATTATAGATACATTTGGCTAGTCTTATCACTAGTCATCTTAGAACAAGGGTTTAAATAAAGCAGACTATCAGGGTCCATTGCTCTTTTTTATGCTCAAGCCATATCTTGTTCTGCTGAGTTGGTGGAGATGGAATTGAGCAAAACAAACCTAATTTCATTCTAGTCAAGAAACAATGTTGTGCTTCAAAACACACAAAGACTATCACAGAGTAATTCATCCAAACCTCTCTGCACTGCCAGTGCAAAGGTAGCTGTTATCACTATTTACTTGCTGCAGTATCTTTTATGAAGAGCAGAGGTGATAGTGTTACCATGTTTGCAAAACTATATGAGAAAAAGGTTTACAAATCATTTATAATCATTCACAGCAAAGGACTCATTCATCTGTGCATTTGGAGGCAGCTGTTTGTGTAGTCAGTTAACAATTCACAATGTGCAATAGGTATAGCATCCAGGAGAGTCTCCTATGGTCCTGTCTCCTGATGTTGGGTAATTCTTTCCCCTGGGGTGCTGGCTAGACTTAGTAGTGACTTGTTTCTAATATACAGAATAGGGAACAAATGATGGTGTGTGACTTGAAACTTCATCACAGAAAGGTCATGTGGCACCTGCCTCTCTCTCTCTCTCTCTCTCTCTGTCTCATACACACACACACACACACACACACACACACGCACGCATCACCAAATCATCATCATCATTACCATATGTGAACAGCCCACAATGGCAAGTAACTAAGGCCTCTCGGCCAACATCTTCCTGAGTGACCTTGGAAAGGGATCTTCTAGCCTCATCAAGTCTCAAGATAGCGGTAGTCCCCGCTGATGCCTTGATTGTGGCCTAGCAAGACACCCTGAAACAGAACCACTGAGCTGAGCTTTTTCCTGATTCTCCACCAACAGAAACTGCAGGATAATAAATGTTTATTGTTTTAAGATGCTAAGCTTCAGGGTAATTTGCTACACGGCAATGGATAACTAATACACAGGGGCATTATGCTTCTTCTAGATTTATTCCCTCATTTATTTAGCAGGTATTTGAGAAAGTACCACATGTCAGGCAGGGCCTAAGCAGAGGTTAATCATCTATTGAACAAAAGAAACATATATCAAGGCACTCCTGGTTCCTAGGCCATACATACACACACACACACACACACACACATATCACAGACAGAAGGATTTTATGCTTGGAGATTTGTGTTTGTGGCAGTCATCTTTGGAAATACAATCTGCCACTTTCAGTTAGTAGAATAAATTTGCTATTTATATATTAATGGCTCAATAAATATTTGTAAAGTGAATACTTCTTTATGACATGTGCCCACTTGTGTACTTTGAAAATGGAGATGACACTTCAAGCCTCCCTCCCCCACTCTACATATCCACTCAGTCGCTAGAGATTTCTAATTCTCCTTTCTAAATATTATTTATGATTTTTTTCCCTCCATCACCATCTCCCTTTTACTCTTTTAGTTCAGGTCATTTCATCACCTCTTTTTGGCATTTTCTTTCTTTCTTGGTACCCCTGCCTCTAAATCGCATTGCCCCCCACCCCAGCCCCCAGTCTCTGATGCATACTGCCGACAAAGTGATTTTTTTTAAAATATTTTTTAGCTGTTGATGGACCTTTATTTATTTATTAATTTATATGTGATGCTAAGAATCGAACCCAGTGCCTCACCCATGCTAGTACTCTACCACTGAGCTTCAACTTCAGCCCCAAAATGATTTTTTTAAATTTATTTTTTAGTTTAGTTGGACACAACACATTTATTTCACTTGTTTATTTTATGTATTTATTTTTTTATGTGGTGCTGAGGATCGAACCCAGGGTCTCACACATGCGAGGCAAGCGCTCTACCGCTGAGCCACAATCCCAGCCCCCCAAAGTGATTTTTTAAATATGCAAATTTCATCCTTTTTTATCCTATGTGTATGGATATCCTATGTATGCTCATTGGTTTTTGCATTATTCGTATGGATTTATGACAGATACCTGCCTCGATGTCTGCTTTCATCATCTCATTTCCCCTGTTGCCCTTTATACTCTGGGAATATTGAATCATTTATAATCTCCCAAACATGCTAATGAGACCTCTGTGGTTTCATACATGCTGTTCCTATTGTCTGGAAGACTAGTTTTGTCTACTGTTTGTGAGGAACTGTTATTCTCTACTGCTGACTTTCCTTTCCACATGAAGGCTCATCTTTTCGTGTAACACACCCACCCTTTCCACTCCTGGAGTCAGGGAGGAGTGACTTACTTGATTGGTGAGTTTGTAGTGAACTGACCCAACATGGCCATTCTTCAGTGATCATTTCTTTTGTTTCATTTGGGTAATCTCTAAGCAAGGACAAGTAAGATGAAGTATATATTAGCACCTCCAAAACTTAGCTACTACATGGTCTGCTATAATAAAAGTCTGTCTCAGACTAAATCCTACCAAAAGTATACTTATCAACAAGTAGGAATAAGCACGGTCATGTAGCATGTGCTTATAAACTTATGGAAGTCCCTCTGTTCTGGGCATGTCAACAAATGCCTTACAAGAAAGGTTCTCTCCAGGATGGATATAACAAAATTCTGATGATGAAACCAGCCAATTCTACAGTTAAATATCCAGCAGAGACCTCCATGACATAGCAGACACAAGACAAATGAGAATTTAGACTTAGGGCACTTTCCTAAAGATATTAGATTTCTCAGATTGTTGTACCTCATTTGTGCAAAAGGCCAATAAAACCTTTCGAGCCTGCCATATGCAGTGGGTCTTCTGTACCCATGGGTTCCATCCATGGATTCAATCAACTGTGAGTCAAAAATATTTTTTTTTTAAAAAATGAATCTTTACTGAATGTGTGCAGGCTTTTTCTCTTATTGTTATTCCCTAGAAAATACAGGATAGCAGCTATTTACATAGCATTGACGTTGTATTTGGTATTCTCTGTAATCTAGAGATGACTTGAAGTACAGGGAGGATGTGTGTAGATTCTATGCAAATACTACATCATTTTGGTAAGGGACTTGTGTATCTGCAGATTTTACATCTGCAGATGGAACCAATCCCCTGTGAATACTGAGGGACGTGTGTGTGTGTGTATGTGTGTGTGTGTGTCTAACGCTCATCTCTTTACCAATGAAAAATCACTTCTAACATATTTATTAAAAAATTCCCTAGGTATAGATATAGATGTCAATATTTGTAGGGCTTAAGCAGCTCTGGAATGAGGATTCCTGAGTAGGTATCTCAAATGCTAACTACCTACCTCCAGAAGTAAGACTGAAGTTCATTTACATACACCAGACACATTTCCATCACATTGTTCATGCCACGCAGACAGTGTCTTGTCAGTCCTTTTGTGGTGCAAGCTGCCCCACAAGGAGCCATCATTTTCTTCCACTGCTCCAGAGGTGGCCCCGTCTCCACAATAGGCCAGATCTGCCTGGGTCCAAGGGATGCTGAGTGGGAGGGTCAGTCTAATTTGAAGATTCAGCACTGGGAAGACCACTTTTTGGCTATAGTCTCCAAATATTATCTTTATCTCTGGTGCAGTCTCAACTGCCAACAGCCAATTTCCTTGTCATAGTTCATGAGTGATTCAGGCCTCAAGTAGGGAAGGGCTATCCACTGCACCCTTTTAAACATTGCAACTCCAAACTGGTATGCTCCTGGTCTCTCTCAGAAGACTTCCCTGATCCCTCTTGGTAGATTTCTGAATGCATTATTACTCTTTACTGTTCATCTTCTCCCACCCATACCCCACTTGCAAGTAGGGTCCCAACTGTTCATTTCTGTATTCTCAGCATTTAACATGCAGCCTGCCTATCTTAGTTCTTTCAGGCTGCTATAACAAACAAACAAAAACAAAAAACAACTCCCCCCCCAAAAAAAAAAAACAGGGGTGAATTATAAACAATAGAAATTTATTTATCACAATTCTAAAGACTGGGAAATCCAAGATCAAGGTACTAGCAGATTTAGCTTCTGGAGAGAGCTGCTCCCTGGTGCATGTATGGCATCTTCTCTCTGTGCCCTCACTTGGGGGAAAGGAGAGGGTTTTCCTGAGTCTCTTTTATAAAGAGCACTAATCCCTCATGACCTAATCACTTCCCCAAAGTCCTGTTCCCTAATACCATACCTTAGGGATTGGAATTTCAACATTTGAATTTTGGGGCCATAGCAGTCAGACCATAACACTGGTATGGGTAGGTACTCCTTGAGTCATTGTTAACAGGACAGGAGCTTTGAGGGGCTTTACAAAGTGTTGATCAATGGCTATAACCTCATTACCAACCTGCTTGAAATAACAGAACCAGTTTCCGATGAGTCAAGCAAACACAATTTCCTAGAAATGATGTCTCTCTTACAATTTTAAAGTTTGTTGGTTTAATATAAATTACTTTTATTATTCCTTGAAGAAGCAGCTATGTTCTCTCTCTCTCTTTTAAATGAAACACAAGGTCATTTCATTTAATGTTGGTCTATCCAGTGACCAATCTGACACATTAGTTGATTACTGGTGTTTTGGGAGTCATTTCATGGCCCATTAACAGTTCTATTAAAAAATTTAAAAAGAAGGAAACTCTATGGCAGGTATTAAATAAATGTTTGTTGAATAAATTAGTTATTATATATATATATAGTTATTATATATAGTTATTATAAATTCCTTTAAAATGGTGACAATAAAGTCACATTCTTCAATTATTATCATAAGAAAGCCGCTGACAACACATTGGTTAGAATAACCTTTAAATGCTCACATTTTTGGCCTACCTATTTCATATAGTTGGGACATTTGTTGTCCTTAGCTAAAACATAAGTTCCATTTTTAAGATAACAAGTTTAAGGACTGAGAAATTATGAATTCTATGTTCCAATGCCCAAAGAATTAACACCAATGTGTTGTGTGACCTTAAGTAAATCTTTCCACTTCTGTACACTTTGTCTGTTTTCTCAGCTGTAAAATATCAATTTTTGTGCATGAATGCATTTATTCAATTTCTACAGAGTCTGGACCAGGGTGAGGTAAGTGAAGCACTTAGCTCAGGAACAAGATTAAAGGGAGCATCACAAAACTTGGTCATCAAGGAAAATCATTTTAATACAACATTTTTTAATAAAACATCATTAATGCAAAAAAGGATGACCAAAATACCAATATTTTCAATAAATATAGAATCATTCTGACTGATTTTCCCCTTTTGTTTTAGGTTCTGATATGACTCAATATGGCACTGTTATTGATCCTGATTTTGATTAAAAAAAACAAAAACAAAAACATTGCCTTAACATGGCCAGAGGAGGTGTGTCACTGGGGTGTGCTCTGGAAGAATTCATCTTCCCTGCCACCACTTCCTCTTTGTCTCTTTGCTTCCTGGCTGCCATGAATGGAGCAGCTCTTTTCCTGAGTGCCCTTCTACCATGATGCTCTGCTTTCACATTGCGCCAAGAACAATGGAGTCAGCCTACCTTGGACTGAAACTCTGAAACTATGAGCCAAGATAAACTTTTCTTAAAAAAAAAAAAAAAAGCCTTAAAATATTATTTATCTCCATGACCAAGTTTTGGTTTTGAGTACCCTTCAATTTTGCACTGAAGCTTCACTTGTGTCACCTAAGTACCTATCCTGTGACATTGGATGTTTAGCTAATGAACATCTGTTGTGGCTAAGCACTGTTGCAGCATGAGCTAAACAATGGAGGCAATGATAGTAGACAAGACTATATGAATAAAATTCAAATATTTCATCACAAGGTGGTATAACATAGTGTTTATAAATGTAGGCCAGAGCTAGATATCTTGGGTTCAAGCCCTAGATCTTCCAATTACTGGCTCTATTGTCTTAGACAAACTTACGACTTAATTTCTAGGCATTTCATTTTCCTTATTTGTAAAAGTGAGAATAATAATAACTACTTCATAGGGTTCTGAGGATTACATGAGCTGAGACATATTAAACACTGAGAATCTTGCCTGGGCTACAGTGAAAGCTCAGAAAGGTTAACCATAACTAGAAAGCACTCATTTTCAAGAGAGGAGAGGCTCTACCAGATAAGATTAAAGCAAAGACTCTTCTAAGCAAGCTGGTGGGAGTTGCAGAAATTTTGATCTTTCTCTGACTTGTCACTCTCTGTCCCAAGCCAGTTCTAGTTGAATGGGAAAAGCTGTTTCCTCCTTGGCAGGTCTTCCAAAATCAGCAGACTGTAACTGGATCATTTAGAAAGTTAATGGACAATTCCTGGCTAGTGTACACAAATGTACAAATCTTCATCATTGTTTTTTCCTGAGACTTTGATATGAAGAAAGACAGTGGAACAACAATAGTAATGTTCCCCTTTAGAATGTACAAGGAGTCTCTTATTCATATTGTTTCATAGGAAGGCCATTATGAGCCCTTTGAGGTGGGTGGAAATGGCCCTCCAGCACCTCTAAAATCCTGTGATCAGAAGCACAGTGTGAAACTGGAATGAACACATTTCCTTTTTTGTTGGATGAATGAAGTATAAGGAGGTAATTTGCCTTTTCAACTTAGCAAGACTCCATCTTAGTCTGGGTCAACTGTATGTTCTGAAAGGGCCTGAGTACGATTCCTGCTTCCCTAATTTATTCCTACAAGTCTGCTCTGATGTGGTAAAAGAGCATGTCCCCATTCAAAAAGTACTCCACTGTTTTCCCAATTAACTGGAAGTTTAAATGTGGACTGAGCAACATATGATATTTATGAATTGCTATTAATTTTGTTAATTGTGGTAATAAATATTGTTGCCAGGCACAGTGCTGCACACCTGTAATCCCATTAACTCTGGAGGCTGAGGCAGGAGCGAGGCACTAAGCAACTCAGTGAAACCCTGTCTCTAAATAAAATACAAAAAAAGGCCTGGGGATGTGGCTCAGTGGTTGAGCGCCTGAGTTCAATCCCTGGCACCCGTCCCCCCAAAAAAGAAAGAAAATAAATATTGTAGTTTATAAGAAATTTTTTTTTCTTCTTCCTTTCTCTCTCTCTTTCTCTCATATTTTACATATACATATATAAAATCTCAGTTGTTATGTCATTTCATATAATACTATAGAGCATTAAGCAAAAGATAGTGTGTAGAAGGTACTTAATAAACCAGGAATAGCAAAGTAATAGTGGTTGTTGAATCTGAGTGATGGATATGAAGGGGCTACTTTTAGGTGATTTTTTTTGTTTGTTTTTGTTTTCTTTTTTTGTTAGTGGAGATTAAGCCCAGAGTTGCTCTACCACTGGGCATCCCAAACCCTTTTTATTTTTTATTTTGAGACAGGTTCTCCCCAAGTTGCTGAGACTATCCTTAAACTTGTCATCCTCTCAATTTAACCTCCTGAGTCACTGGGATTACAGGCATCCACCACTGCACCCAGCCTTTTAGGTAATGTTGGGACTTCTCCTACTAAAAAGCACATTTTTTCTGTTTTAAGGTGTTGATTTTCCATCTTGCTTTGACCCCCTGGGCAGCACATTGGTACCTCCCTTTCTCAATAGTGTGAGGCAGCTTCCCTACCACAGTGAGGGTGTGGGTTACAGGTGTGGCTGAGATATAGACCCTCTTAGCCCTTGAGGCCACCAGTGGGGCAGAGTGTGAGGCTCAGAGCACCAGAAATCTCCGGTGGTAACCTAAAGCTATGAACAGCCTCATCTCTGTGAGCTAGGGTGTTCAACTAATCCTCACTTTCTCTGAGAGGCCTATGCTGAAAACAGGCTGGTTCAAGATTGTTCTTAATTAAGATGTAAATATCCCTTGGGAGGGGCTAACTCAGTAAGCCATTATCAACTCTCAACACCTCAGGTGTTTCAGTTATTAGCTCTTAGGACCCTGACAACCTAGTGACATCTTCCTCTGCCAATGGGGGAGTTCTGGACCTTGGCCAATCAAGTGGGATAAGACCCAGACAAAGCCTGTGAGCTGGGTGCCGGACTTCAGAGTGAGTAGGCCTGAGGGGAAGAGGGGAAGAACAACGCTGAGAAATTGAAAAACTGGTGGTGGTGGGAAGAACTGAGAGCAGAGCTGCCCCAGCAGACATTCTCAGGAAACCCCAGAGGGGGAAAAAATCCTCCAGCTAAACATTCTCTGATGTCCTTCACAGCCTGGCCTCTAGGGTGCTGCATAGCAGTGTCATGTAGTAGTTGCACATGGAGAAGTGATTTCTTGAAAACGTTCCTAGGGCTTCTGCCCTCCACAGATTTATATATATACTTGAAATTTAGCTAAGTTGTTGAAAAACTATGCTCAGGGGAATTCTTATTTTGAATCAAGTGTCCCCAGTGAATTTTTGCCCCATTGTTCTAGTTTGGGTTTCCTTTGAAGCAGAAACTAAGACACATGGGAACCTGGAGTAACTTCTTTGGATCTTTTTAAGCATAAGAAATGAATACACTCTGTCTATTTAAGCCCCAATTATTTTGGGGTTTCCGTAATTCACAGATGAACTGGATCCTAGCTGATTTGAAATCATACCAAAATTGGGAATATCCTGAAAATAAGTCCTACTTTAAGACTGTGGCAAACACCTGGGGGTGAGCCAGTGATGCTGAGGTCTTTCCAAGCCAAAAGAGTAAGAATTAAGTCAACAGAGGTTGAGGAATTAGAATGAGCCAAAAAGGAACAAAAAAGATTGGGGCAAAGCTAGAAGTTCCTTCTGTAACTTACCTTTGCTAATCATAGTGCATAAAAGTAGTTTTCCCTTAAGGTAGGAAGGACAGAAAAGAGAAGATGTGCAATTAGGATTGTTAAGACTTTGCAACCATTTTGACATCAGAAGTGAGGAGAAGGAAAAAGAAAAGAAGGATAATTACAAGTCTCTGGTTTGCAAACCCGGATGGATGGTGCTGCCATTTTGAAAGAGAGCAGTTAGAAAGGTGAGAGATTTGGAGAAAGGATAAGATTCGGAGAGGTAAGTTTTAAAAATCTGCTAGGAGACCCAAGTTGAGACATTCATTAGGTTGTTGGGTCTGGAATCCACAAAAGACAGCAGGGTCAGAAATACCAATTTGAATCAGTCAGATTACAGATGGGCTTTGGTGGCAAGAATGTGATTGAGGCGGCCAAGGTTAGTGTGGGGGATGAAAAGACATCAAACAAGGAGCCTATGAAGAGTAAGAAAAAGTAACAAGAGGGAAGAAAAAAGTAGGGATGGGAAAGGAAGGAAGAGTTTGAGAAAAAGTCATCAGCACTGTGAGTGACACAGAAATGTCTAGCAAAGCCAATACCATTAATGTCCCATCTGTACTTCCTTGGCCCTTACCAGTGTATGTGGCCAGGCTTTCAACTGCTAGAAGCTTCGTCTCTTTGATTCTGGACTTTCTCTGGCTTCCATAGCCTGCTCTATCCATGGGCATAATGGACTCCAAGAGCCAGGTAATTTCCCCCACCACCATCCCCCAAATAGTCCTCAACCAATGATTGACAAAAGTTGGTATATAACTAACTACTTCAGCTCCCTTGGCCCTTGGGTGACGTAACTCTGAGATGAAAATTGTAATCTATACCATTTCCCAGAATTCCCCAAGAATATTAAGCTCCATTTGCCTGAGATGGTAGCTTGTATGATAATGGGATGGACTCAAACTAAAAAGTTTCTTCTCAGCAAAAGAAACAATCAATGAGGTGAAGAGAGAGCCTACATCCTGGGAGCAAATTTTTACCACTTGCACATCAGATAGAGCACTAATCTCCAGATTATAAAAAGAATTCAAAAAACTTAACACCAAAAAAACCAAACAACCCAATCAATAAATAGGCTAAGGAGCTGAACAGACACTTCTCAAAAGAAGATATACATTCAATCAACAAACATATGAAAAAATGTTCACCATCTCTAGTAATTAGAGAAGTGCAAATCAAAACTACTCTAAGGTTTCATCTCACTCCAGTCAGAATGGCAGTTATCAAGAATACAAGCAACAATAAGTGTTGGTGAGGATTTTGGGGAAAAGGCACACTCATACATTGCTGGTGGGACTGCAAATTGGTGCAGCCAATCTGGAAAACACTATGGAGATTACTCAGAAAGCTGGGAATGGAACCACCATTTGACCCAGCTATCCCTCTCCTCAGTTTCTACCCAAAGGACTTAAAAACAGCATACTACAGTGCTAAGAGCCAAGTATATGATGCATGGCATTTTTGGTCGAAAGGTGACGCCAGCTAGCCATTGAGATGATATGATTATGTTAAGATTTGCATTCATATGGATATTGGACTCCTGCTGTTCACCTAGGCCGGCTATGGGACTCCTGGAGAGTTCCCATTGGTTGGGGAAGTACAGTAGGAGGGAGTTCCGGGGGAGGAGCTCTCTCTGCGGGTCCGGGAGGAGGCCGCGTGGGTGGATCGAAAATCTTCCCGGGCGCCTACCGGACATTGGCGGCAGTTTCAAAAAATAAAGTTTATTCCTGCTTGAGTGGCTCGTGATTTTGTGCCCAGCCAGACTGCGGCACTACAGGGACACAGCCACATCAATGTTTGTAGCAGTACAATTCACAATAGCTAAACTGTAGAAGCAACCTAGATGCCCTCCAGTAGATGAATGGATAAAGAAACTGTGGTATATATACACAATGGGATATTATTCAGCATTAAAAGAGAATAAAATCATGGCATTTGCAGTTGGAGAATATCATGCTAAGCGAAGTAAGCCAATCCCCCAAAACCAAAGGCTGAATGTTCTCCTCTGAATTAAGTGGATGCTGATCCATAAAAGGATGGGGAGGCTGGGAAAAAACTCGTAGAGTGGTCG
>NW_026000249.1:8664214-8676115 GCF_001458135.2 Marmota marmota marmota | reverse complement strand
TTTTTTTTTTTTTTTTTTTTTTTGAGACAAATTCTAAGTTGCTTAGGGCCTAAGTTGCCGAGGCTGACTTTGAACTTGCAATCCTCCTGCCTCAGCCTCCCCAGCTGCTGGGATTATAGGAGTGAGCCACCACACCTGGCCTAATGGCATGTTAAAAAAAGAAATTTAGGGCTGGGGATGTGGCTCAAGCAGTAGCACGCTCGCCTGGCATGCGTGTGGCCCAGGTTCGATCCTCAGCACCACATACAAACAAAGATGTTGTGTCCACTGAAAACTAAAAAATAAATATTAAAAAATTCTCTCTCTTAAAAAAAAACAAAAAAGGAAATTTAGTAAAAATTATGAGATTCATGCTTTAATTTTTAGACATAATTTTCTGTGCTGTATTTCCAGGATTTCAGACAGTTTTAAATTTTGTTCTTTCTTTCAAATATGAAAACAGTGTTTCTCTATATATATTCAATGAAGGTCAAGGTGAAGCAGTTTTCCTGCTTGGAGCATCCCTAATTGTCAATTCTGGCCACAGAATTATTTTTAAGTTTATGTTTTGGGGTTTTTTTTCTTTTGAGCCAAATAAGCCAAACATTCAAAAGAAGTTAAGTGCATGGTGGACCTTGCTGATCATGGGCCAGAATGAAAGTGCTTTGGGAGTTGGAGAGAGACCAAATGTGGGATCCAATTAGGTCAGTGGCTCCCACTTTATTTTTACCATGACACACAGTTATAAAATTCAGTTTATAGCATGATCCAGTGCACACACATATACACATATATAGTATATATATCTATACATAAGTAATGGGAATAAAAATTTCACAAGAGTGATACTTATATTTATTAAAGTACAGTAGTACAGTCTGATATTCACTATTTGTTCTATACTCTCTGTACCATTCTGTTATATTTCATTCTCTTCTATTCTGTTTATTTATTTATCTCACAGTACTGGGGATTGAACCCAGGGCCTTGCTCATGCTGGGCAATGGCTCTACCACTGCACTACATCCTCAGTTCCTCCTTAATTTTTAATATGCTGATTAAGATTTAATAATTTGACTTCACTACCCACTGCTGAGCCCTGGTTTGAATTTGGAGATGTACAGGAAATATGAATTTGAGAGTCAAAGAGGGATGACTTGGGAGTGCTGGAATTCAGACATCAACAGGGGTGGAGGGTAGGCCAGAGTGCTAGGGCTGCCATAGCAAAATAGACTGGTGGCTTAAACAGAAATGTATTTTCTCACAGTTCTGAAGGCTACAATGCCAGCAGGATCGGTTTCCTCTGAGGCCCCTCTCCTTGGCTTACAAATGGCTGCCCTCTCCCTGCCTCTTTACATGGTTGATCATCTGTGTATGAGTGTCCCAATGTTTCTTCTTCCAGTGGTATTGGATTAAGGCCCACTCCAAGGACCTTATTTTAATTTAGTCACCTCTACAAAGACCTTACTCTAAATATGATTATATTTTGAGGTATTGGGGGTTAGGACTTCAAGGCGTGAATTGAGTTGGACACAATTCAGCTCATACACAGCATGAGATTATGACACCTGACAGTCTTCAAAGAGGAGGGTGATGGTGGGTCTATGAGTACTGGAGGAGGTTAACCCTTGCTAGAGCATGCAGAGCTTTAAGGGCCTCATTTCCCTCCCACTCTTAGAGGTTTGGAGGACCAAACTTGCCCATAGCTTACCAATATCTGGCCAATATTTTAATTTGGAACAGTTTGGTTGCAGTGTTATTTTAAGTTAGAAAAGACATGAATCTGTTTAAAGGCCAGAGCAAGCATCTGGTGAGAGTCTTTAAAAATTGCTTTTTAAAATCAGCTAATCAAACTAAGAAAAATGAAACAAATTGTGGATGGAGAAAAGAAGGGAAGCAAAAAAATCAGGGAGGAAAATGGTACCATAGTTCTGGAGATGCTAATTTAAGTAACTAAAATCCTTTTGTTCTTATATTTTCAACAGGTACCTATAGTGAATCTATGTCTAGGCAGAGTGGGGAAAGTGAATACAATTAAAACATAATCACAATAATAGTTGAAGGAAAAAATACCCATCATTTTAACCTTGTGCAATTCAACAGTGCAAAACAATATGTGAATGCTAATGGTTCTCAGACTAAAGAAAAAAATGGGAGCAGAAAGCATGTCACAAATAAATTACTGCCATTTCAGTGAAAAGAGAAGTTGGTTAGGCTCAAGTAGTGAGTTTTGAATTTAAAATATAAATGTGTGTGCTTGCTTATACTAAAATCTAATAAAAATCCTCATGATCATATTTGGCTTACTGATCAATGTTGGATTCAAGCTTCACTTATCATAAATGAGAACTGGAAGTTCTTTTGCAATTGGAAGGGAAAACTGTCTAGTCTCAATATGCTATTTTGAGAACACCTGAAGAGCAGAACAGCATTTTCTTTGCAAGCATGAACTTGCCACATCTTACAAAATTATTCCCCTTGGACACCTGTATCAGGATGGTACCATCTCAGTTTTCCAGATACGGAATAGTTCTTTTCTCTCTTTGAGGCTGCATAAAAGCACCAGCAACCCAAGCTAATGCTAAATTAAGAAATTGACTGGTTCTCATCCAATGCAGTTAAACCAGATGGACTACTTTAGCAATATCCAAGCCAATTCCAGCTATTTTTCAACCCAAATTTAATAGATGTGTGCATTGCCTGCCTTTTTCATTTGTCAGCCTCAATAGGAAGAAAAGGAGGACATTTTTAATTGTCTCCTTTTGCAAATATAATACCTTCCACTTCATGGAAAATAAAAAGTTAAATAAAAACGAAGTATAGGTCATCTGTAACCCCACTATCCACTTTAAGGTTTTAGTGTATTTCCTTCCAATATCATCAATGCATTTTTGTCATGAAAATCATGCTGCATATATGCAGTTTTTTTTTAATCCTGTATTACTTGCTTAAGATTATATCCATTCCACATAAAGCTCCTTGTAAGCATTATTTTTCATGGCTACTAGATATTTCTTGCATGTGTCCAGAGGAAATAGAGATGGCAATATGGGGTAGGACCCAAACCCTCACTCAATAGGGTAACCCCAAAAATAGCCAAGGGCAGTTGAGTGATGTGTAAAATGTAGCCATTGGGACAGCAGACCAAGAGGAGATCCAAAGTTGCTGGTCCATGAGCTGTGGGTGGAATTTTGAGAAGGAAGAGTTTGTTCCAGGAGATTAAATATACCAGCAAGGAGTGTGCCATAATATCTAAACTCTGAATCCTGGGCTTTATAGTCTGTGGGTGTTGAGAGATAACTGTAATATGAATATGTGCATTGAATGTGCTCTGAGCCCACTTAGAAATTTCAGTCCCCTGTAATGTCTTTCTTCAGTGTCTGGGAAAAAGGAAGGGATATCTCATGTGTTTGCAACCCTCAATCTGGGCCAACAACACTCTGGTGGCTTGTGGTTCTCTTGAGTTCTGGCACAGCCTTCTGGGCTCTCTTTGGAAAGAATCTGTGCCTCACCTAGCCTCTGTCCATAGAGTGACAACTTCTAGAAGATTCAGTCTAGCCAGTCATGATCCTAATCCTCACATCCTTCAATTACCCAGAAGCCTCTTAATATGTTCTATATTCTATGTTGGGCACCCTTTTGCATCATATTCCTTCAGAGGAAAAGATCCCACAGCAAAATTGCCTGGGCCCTGAGGTTTACAGAAATTAGTGAGGTAGCTCTGTCTTCACATGTGCAGCCCGCCTACCACTGACTCCTCTACTGTGTTGCAGCATGCTGTACTAGCTGCTTCTTTTGGAATCTCAAGCTGTGTTGCTGAACTACCTTAGCACATCAAATGCCTTCTTTTCTGAGATTAATTCTGCCTCCCTGTGACCTGACTCCTGTTGGTATTCTTTTCCTCCCTTCCAAATCTACCTGACATGTCTGTGTAGATCTCCACTCCACCTATGCCTCGAGTCATTTTTTCTGCTTCAGTGCCCACTGTGTATTAGTTCACTCAAATCTTCACTCAAAGGATAGCAACAACCAACACATTTGAGTCTCTGTGCTGGCCTGACTCTGCTACAGTGATGAAGTCATTCCCTCTGTAAGAGGATTGTAGAATATTGCACAAGTATAAATATTACTCTAATAAGTACCTTTTTACATAAATCTTGGGCAGTCATCCACATCTCTGGTTATACTTTTAGGAAGATTGCTAAAAGTGGAATGACATAGTCAAATGGTATAAACACTTAAAAAGTTCTTGATACATAGTAGAAATTGCTTTTCACGAAGTGGTTCCAACTTTCACTCCTACCTGTCATGAAGGACAGTAGAAAAGGCACAGTTTAGAAAACATTCCTGAATTTCTGAGGTTATGAATGGGTGGTGGCTGCACTGAACACCAGAGTTATAGCCAGAAAGCCTTGGTTTAAACTCTGGCTTTCCAAAACTGCATGATCTTAGTGGGTCACTTTTCTAAGACAGTTTCTTCACATGTGTAACGAGACTAACACTTCCTAGTAGAGGTTTCAGAATGAATACATGAGAAATTGCATCTGCAAAGCTTGATTCGCGTCCCCTTTCAGCTCTCCTTAGAGACCTGAAATGAGAGTTTACGTTTTTTTTACTAATTAATTTATTTATTTTAATTAGGAAGAGTTTACATTTTAATGACCAATAATGGTCTAATGGACAACCCTTCCCAGCAACCTTTACCAGTGCTCAATATGCAGGAATGGTCTTTTTCTTCACTTTCCTTTCCTCTTCTCCTCTTCCTCCTTTTCTGTTCTTGCCTTTTCTTCCTTTTACTTTGTGACCAGTCAAGCCTGGTGGCTGGTGGTGGGGAATCCCCAAGAACCCCAGACCACACCATGTCATCCATGCCTACCTTGCTTCCCAGATGTGGAGGGCCCTGCTATCTTGCTTCAATAGAATAAAAGCCACATGGAGAACACAAAAATTTGGGCTAAATTTCTGTTTTACAAACAGTTCCAGTTTTGAATTCAGCTGAATACTAACTTGCCAACAATAGCAAAGTAAGAATACAATTCAGCACCTCATTAATCCCAATATTATTACATGTGTGGTTTTCATTTCACGTTTAATATTTATTTTTCTCAAGAGGAAGCCAGGACCAAATTGAGCATGTTATAGTCATCCAGTCTGAAGGTCAGGAAGGTATTGGTGGAGGAAGAGAGGCAGGGGTTTCTTGGGAAAGCAAAGGCTGGGCTGACTTTAGTTCATGGACCATTGGGTAACTCTCATTAACCATTGTTAAAGACTTAAATAATTAAGTGGCTGCCTAAACTAAAACCATGGGGTAAATCAGCAAATTTAGATTAATCTCTGAGCCTTTGAATCATTTCTAGCAACCACTCCTTCAAGTCACATAACTTTTTAGTAGCACATTAACTCCAAAACGGATCTTAGACAACCTCCTTGTTTCACAGATAAAGACATTGAGGCTCAGAGAAATTAAGTGATTTGTTTATTATCTCCTGACCTGTAAGGGGCAGAGCCAGGATAGAGCTGAGGCCTCTTTTGTTCTCTGTCCAGCATAGCCCCAAATCTCCCTCCCTCTGTCTGCATTTGTGTTTATCATTACAGTACCTGTTGGCTAGGCTTAAATACAATAATAGAAAAGCACCTGGAAAATCAATGGCTTAATTCCTTCCTGGAATTAAAGTCAAATTCCAGTATAAGAAACTACAGGAAGTCATTCACATGCAGAATTTTGTTCTAATTGGACAGATAACAGCCCTGTTTCTGGAATAAAAGAAAAGGGGAAGCAAAACCATTTCTAATCTATTTCCAGTAAATTTGTCAGGAAGGTATTGGTGGAGGAGGACAGGCAGGGGTTTCTTGGGAAAGCAAAGGCTGGGCTGACTTTAGTTCAAAGAAGTACTTTGAACTTCTCTTAAGTAGAATAAAGGTAAAAGTATAATGTCCAGATGATTTTTCTTAACCTCCGTTAAGATATTTCATTCTACAGATATTTAGCAGATGTGGGCAGGGCAGGGCAGGGCAGAAGGAGCACCTGACACATTCCACGGTTGTCATGAGCCAAAGACTAGGGAGTGCTATGGGCTAGATTATGAGAGGAGTTTTGCTCCCACTTAGGATTTGGGGTAACAGTAATGAATTTTGAGCAGGTGAATGACACATTTAAATAATGCTTTAGTAGGAAGGATGAGCTGGAGCCAGCCATGTGTGATAAGAAAGAGAAGGACAAGCTGGGAGTCCAGTTGGGGAACATATATAAAGTCATCAAAGAGGTTGGGAGTGTAGCTTATTCATAGAGTATGTGCCTAGCATGTGTGAGGACCTGGGTTCAATCCCCAGCATCACCAAAAAACAAAACAACAACTAGGGTGTTAGCCAGCCAGTCACTGCTGTGGGCTCAGTCAGTCCTGCTGGGAAGCCCTGGAAGTTCTCCCCATGAGGGACAAGGAAGGTAGAGGATTTGTTCATCAATTCCCTATCTACCATTGATTTAGAACTGCTTCCAGAAGCACTAAGTCTCCAGCATCCAGGGTTGTCCCACACATGGGCTGAATGTGCTCCTTCAAAAATGCCCTTAGGAAGAGAGTCGAAGTTGCTGGCAGTATACAGCCTTAGAAGTGGAGAGGTGAAATGTCAAGGGAATGTGGGTAGAGCACCAACAGGGTCAGATACAGATGCTGGTTTCCCCCTGGAGATCTACAAGCAGTCCTGGATCTTGTAAACTGGATTTAGCACTTTGAGTAACAGGGTGGGAAGACCTCTGAGGTAATCTTTTCTCTAGATTCTGTGATTCTTCCACCTTTAAAAATAGGCCACCCTATGAGCACACCTTAAATTTTTGCTTGTCTCTAATCCCAATGGGAGAGGACTGGGAATGCTGGGGATCCATCCATGGATGACAGGGCTTAGAGTATGGTAGGCAAGTGCCCTACCACTGAGCTACACCCCTAGCCCCAATCCCAACCTTTAATCCATGCCTCTTTTGAAACTTTACTACATAATACAAATTTATTTGAGGACCCTGCAACCAGTGTTGTGCATATCTTTTATGGAACTGTATTTTTAAAATGCTTCTCTAGTGAGATTACAGGAGACTGGAAAGTATAGTAATGAAGGTATTAGCCAGGCATGTGATACCCAAGGTAGGAAAGAAAAACATATTAAGACAACTTGCCATAACTTACTTCAGTGAAGTTGGCAACAGGCAAGCCATCCATCTCCAGCATTTATTAGAATTAATTCAAAGTCCGGCTAGGGTTCAACTGAGAATAGAAACTTGCCAGGGCTTCAAATTGGAAACCATTCAACATTAAAACCAGCATGACATATTTTCTTTTCAGAACCATATGCCTCAAAATTTAAGAAATTTGAGGAATTTCTGGAAAATTCCATAATAGGTCCATGATGATTTATTTCAAGAGAAGTCACTTTCTCAGGAAAACAAAAGATTACTTGCATTTGTGGATCTTAAAACCGACCTTCTTTGTTGTCTCTCAATTAGTTTATTAAGGGGGTAGAGAGTGGGAAAGTGCTAACAGCTCCCAGGATAGATTTTTGAGTGCTGAGATCCACCCAGTGAACTCCAGAGCCAAGTAACCAACCCTTGAAAATACATTTACATCATGGAAGTGGAAAAGCCAAACCCCAGATGGCATTCATGTGGGGGGAATAAATGTAAAACCCGGAACTAAAATGTGGCACCTCTGAGTGAGGTAGCTTTCACTTCATTTTACTGTGTCCCTTTGCTTTTTTTAAATTTTTTTATTCTTGGTTGTTCAAAACATTACATAGTTCTTGATATATCATATTTCACACTTTGATTCAAGTGGGTTATGAACTCCCATTTTTACCCCATATTGTCCCTTTGCTTTGATGGCAGCCCCAAGCAGCCTCTAAGGATTTGGTCTGGGAAGCAGGGGCAGCTGTGGCTTTTACACCCAATTACAGTGGCCTGAGAGTTAGCTCAAATCTGGGTGAACCCACTTTCATTAAGCCAACAGATATTTATGGAGCATCTGATGAGTGCAAGGAACTGATTCAAGCCTGGAGCAGTTTGTAAAGATAAGTCTGTCCTGGAGGACATCAGAATTTGGTAGGGGAGCTAAGACTCACACATAAAGAACTCTTGTATAAAGTCAAAAGGAGAAAACGATCCTCCATGTTCCAACTTCCCTTTAAACTTTTAATAGTTAAAGTGATCATAAAAATAATGGTCATAGGAACCCATGTATAGAACACTTTTAGTGGTCCAAGTTCCATGAGGTAAGTATTACTGCTGTCTTAGGTTACAGATGATGAAACAAAGGCACAGGGAGGTTAAGGAACTTGCTCAAGTTAACATGACCATTAGTGGGAGAGCAGAGATTCAAATCTAAATAGCAAAGCTGGGGCCTGTAGTTAGCAGTAGAGAGCTTGCTTAGCACATGTGAGGCCCTGCTTGGGTTTGATCCTTGGAATTACAAAAAGTAAAACAAGATGAGTTTGGAGTTTTTACGTCCTTCAGGGTACTCTAGAATGGTTTAAAAAGTTAAGGACTTAGTTTTTATTTATTTATTTCTCTCATTTATTTTATCATGTGGTTCTGGAGATTGAACCCAGGGCCTTGTTCATGCAAGGCAAGCACTCTACCACTGAGTGACATCCCCCGCCCACACAATAATTTTTTTAAATATTAGATTCCTTGTGTATACCATTATCTCTCATTTACTTTGGAAAATTCTATGAGGTAGAGGATTGTACTTTCATTTTTAGGTTCTAGCACTTGGTCCAGAGCCTAATTCCAGAAGATTCATGGTAAGTATCTATTGAGCAAATGGGTGGATAGATTGGAAGCACTAGTGAGACTCTGGACCAGTTTAGGGAAGGAAGAAAAACAACATTTACTTAGAGGCATGAGGGAAGGCTGCATGGAGGAAGTAGCATTTGGCTCTGCCTCCACTGGAGGCTAAGGATTCACCCATGTTGGGGGAACACCTTTCAGTTCTATTGATAATGCTTCCCAGCTGCAAGGCCACACAGCTGGCCTACTGGTCCCTGCAGAGAAGCCGCAGAGGAGCAGTAGAACTGCAGAATGGTAGTTTGGGTGGGTTGGATGGAGGGCAGCTAGCATAGCCTGAGGCCGCGTGGAGCCTACCATGCAAGTGTGGAGGTCCTGAGGCGCTGGAGGCCAAAGTGTACTGACCTGTCTATTCCCCTTCAGTGGTCCAGCCTGGGCTCAGTATGGACACACTCTACACAGCGCTGCAGCATGGAATCTGTGAGCATAGACCACTTTCTGACCTGCTGTGAGAAAATAGAAGTGGGGCAGACCTGAATGGAAATTGGGACTCGAGAGTTGACCGATAGCATTAGTACGTTCCCAAACCCTAATTAGTGTAAATTTGGTCAAATAGCATTAGTACTTTTCCAAACCCTAACTAGCATAAGTTTGGACCAATAGCAGTGACCCAAGTGCTATATAAACCCCTAGACTAGCACACTCAGGCATTGCAAACCTGCTATCATGTCCTATCTTGCACTACAAGAATTCTGTTCCTGTTTCTCTTCTTTAATAAATCTTACTTTCATATTTACTCATCCTGGTCTGTGGATTTTATTCTTTGAATTCACAAGACAAGAACCTGGAAAGAAAAAATTGATGGTGAGCTGCTGGGGTCTGCTGCAACACTGGAGGTAACAACCCACCATTAAGAGCTGCAACACTTCTTGGCTATAGAGGCCTGCAACCTTACCCAGACCCCACCTGCCAACAGAAGTGAGGAACTGAGTTTCATCTCAAAACTTCAGCTGCACTATTCTACAAATGCAGATCTTTGGTGAGTTGGGAGGTAACTGGTTGGGCCACAGACCGTGACTTGGCAGGCCTGCTCACCAGAAGGACAGGCATTCCATCACCAAGTGCTAGAGATATGGTCCACATGCTTCTACAAATGCCTCCTGAGGCTGGGAGAATGCTGGAGAAGAAAGAGAAAAGGAGATACCCCGCAAAGAGAGGACTGAACATTTAGGAGGCCAGAGAACGTGTGGCTGCACCATCTGGGTGTGCTGGGCTTGGTGCCACACTGAAGCCCAGAACTCCAGGTAACCAGAGGAAGTGTTCTACAGGCCACTTCTGGCACTGCCCAGATTCAAGAGGCTGCTGCAATTGAGAAGCATCAGTCAGAGTGAATCTTATAGGTTTACCTGGGAAAGCTTGGCAGTATGCCTGGTGGAGCCTATCTCATGGCGAGGGTGCAGATGCACTTAGCAGCAAAGAAAGATGTCAACAGATTGAGAAAGCCAGGACAGGTCCTGAGCCTGAGAAGGACTCCTGTGGCTCTAAGAGAGATCACACCTGTTGGGACTTGGTAAGTACTTGATGGGTCTTACTTGGATTGGTAACTTTGGAAATCAGAACTCAAGGGCATTTAACATCTTTGTAACAAAGAAAACCACTCACAAGGGGGCCTCTGGAGAATCCAGTCATGGTCCAAGGTTAGCTGAAAGGACTCTAGAGACTAATAACTGGATTGTGTAAACTTCATTGACAACCCAAATAGAATGGCTTAGGAATTCATAATGCTGTGAGGTTAGTGGAACTAGTGGTTTCTGCTTAACTGTTTACCCATTCTATCCCTAATTCCGATTATGTGACACTGTGAAAAAAACGAATCTTGCTGTTTAATAACTGTTCTTGTGAAGGAAGCAGCAGGAAATGGAATTGGAACATCCCAGGCACAAAATATAGGCTACATAGTTTTAATTTCCTATTTAATGACATCACAGTTTGGCAATGTCAGTAAAATCAGGGCAGGGCAGTTGTAGGAAACTAATTAGAAGCATTTACCCAGGATCTTAAAATCTTCAACTCCACAGTCCCACTCTCCAATTACATCCTCCCTTTCCCACTGTGCACAGCAATCATCTCCAACATTGACACACCTGAAATTCCTCTACTTCTAGCATGTGACCCTCCTCACACTACACAGAGGACACAGAAACCAAACCAATAGCCCTCTCCTTCATGCTGACCCCAAAGTTAGATGGATTCCTCCCCACTCCCATCCTCATAGTCTTCCTTCCATTTCTGAAGGGACATCCACCGGCCAGCCACAAGTTCTTTGGCTACCTCAATTTCCTGCATCTTCAACCCTCATCTCTCCTCTCTCCTTTATTCATCTAGGATATAACTAGTTTCAAATCAAGCCCTCTTTTTGCCCTTTCTCCCATCTTGCCAGAGCCCATTTTATTTCTTCCTTTTAATCCAGCTTCCTTGTTAAGGTCTTTTTTCACATCCCATTCATTATTCAATGAATACATTTTCTTCAGTTCCCAGAATCCCTGCAATTGCTCACACTAAGGCATTAGTGATTTTCTTATTGGTAAATCTAATTTGCACCATAGTGCTGGACCCAACTTCTCAGATTCCTTCTTTGATTTACATGATGCCACTCTCTCCTCATATCCTCTTTTAACCGGTGATTGCTTGCCCTTAGTCTTCTTCATGCCTTCTCTTGGTTGCCTCCCCTCTCCTTAAATATTTGTTTTCCAAGATCCCGTCCTCAGTCTTTCCTCACCTCTCCTACCTCCTTCCCACCTCTCCTGTATCTCCTCATTCCTTATTTCCACTTTTCTCCTTCTCCTTCTTTGACCTACTCAGTCCTTTCTCCACAAATTAATCCATTCATTCCAAATATTTGAACTACCACCCATAGTTTGATCCCTCTGCTCTGCTGCAATCTATATCCTCCTGCCCATTACACTCTCCTGAATTCCAGACCCATGGGGTCAGTCCATCTAGATAATTCCATTTGGATGTACCCACAGGAGCATGTCTGAAGCTAAATTCACTTTCCTTTCTTTTTTTTTTTGATTGAGAGAGAGAGACAGAGAGAGAGAGAGAGAGAGAGAGTGTGTGTGTGTGTGTGTGTGTGCGCACAGACACACAGGAAC
>NW_026000249.1:8648316-8664189 GCF_001458135.2 Marmota marmota marmota | reverse complement strand
ATCATTTAACCTCTATCTTCCATACCACCTTCCACAACCGGTTTTTTTTTTTTTTTTCTGGCTGTGGTCCTATATATCCTCTAGTCTCCCTTCAAGTACACCTTTGGAAATGAACATCTGGTCATATAATGTCCCTTCTTTATATCCTTTGGTGGCTCCAAATAGCCTTCAAGATTAAACCCAAATGTCTGATTTAGGACCTATGAGGCCCTGTATATCTGGTCCCTGCCCAACCCAACCTCAATAGGCCACATTTTCCTCCTTACCTCCTCAATCCCCTGGTATTGTTTCTATCTGAAATGCTCTTACCCCCATTGTCCTCTACTTCCCCTTCTTCAAACTTGATCTGCTCAAAGTCTTCTCCAGGGTCTCCCTCCCTGCCTTCTACCAGGCTATGCTAGGTAACTCCCATCCCACCCAGAGCCCCCACACTCATTTCTAGTGTAATACTTAGCACATTACAAAGGTTCCTCATCTATCTTCCAACACTTGTCTATATAAGACTTCATTTTTTTTTTAACCCTTGTATTCTAGCATCAAGGATAAGACTTGACATATACTCAGTAATGTTGTTAGAACCAGGCAGGAAATATCTGGGACCTCAAGCTTTAGGGAGCCACAGATAACACACACAGGCATGCATACACACAAACCAATGTATTGGATAGTTGGGTACCTCTGACCTGTAGGACCCAGCGCTCAGCCTGGCACTGCATGACCTGCAACCTTAACAGTCTACTCTTATGACTCACATGGTTCAGACTCCAGGGCAAATGTGTCCACGAGTCTCTTACCCTGTGACTTCAAAACAAAGATAGTTGCATCTAACTGTTGTGGTTATGGAGTCAACATTGGCCTCTTTCACACAATCAGCCAGCTCCCTGCATGCCGAACCTCTAAAGGAAAAAAGCCCCTAATGGAGCAGGAGCATAACATAGATGAGTGCTGGGCTGAGCCAAGCCCAGGCCCCAGCAGCACTGCTACTTGGGAGGAATCACCTCACCCTTGTATTTGTTAGTAAAGAGAATTCAGATTCTTGGGGAGGATTCCCTTAAATTCTTTTGAGGCACCCATGTTCAACTGCTTAAGCTTTGTTTCAGCAACTCCCCTGCCCAAAGTTGCTTGTGTCCAAGGCTCTGGAACAGAAGGTAACCTCTGTTTTGAGGAGGTGGAAATTAAGTCCACATTTATTTTTCTACTGTTATTTGTTCAAGACCACACATTAGAATATGCCTTGTTTCCTTTCTTGTTGTTTCTGGAAAGGAAAGTGGGTTTTTTGGGTTGTTGTTTTTAATGTTTTATGGGTTTGTTTTTGTTTTGAGTCAGGGTCTCACTAAGTTGCTAAGGCTGGCCTCAAACTTGCAACTCTCCTTTCTCAGCTTCCCGAGTTGCTGGGGTTACAGTCATGCAACACCGTGCCCAGCTGGAAAGGAAAGTTCTATTAAAATTGTTTTACTTTGAATAGAGAATAGTTTTTTAATGACAGCTTATTTTGAAAGAGTCTGAGTTTGATTAAATATATGCCAATACTTTCCAAAGTAAGGTAATATTCAGAGACAGACAGTTGTTCCAATCAGATGGCTAAAAGAAATTTCTGGAATATTCACTTGCAAAGATTCCTTATTGATGTGGTTCTTTGACATAAATCTAACACAAAATTGCAACATTTATTCTTTTTGTATTTTCATTATACAGAGTTAACAAGCTTAATTGAAAAGAAAATACTTAAGCTATTTGTTAAAAAAAAAAAAAAGTTCTGTGGTTGCACGGTAGCCAACATACAAAACAGCTACAGCTTTGGAGTGCAGGGAGGATTTCAGTTGGGGAAGTGCTTAGCTAAGAGAAAAAGCTAATTAATTAATTAACATTCTCTGCCAAATATAATGAATGTAATAGATCCTTGCATAATGAAATATTGTTCCCAGTAGTGCCAAGCATCCACTTTTCCCTTCCCCTCTTGTTTCAAGTTGGAATTCCACAGATACTCATGAATTAGTGTGTTAGCCACTGAGATTGCACAGAGAAACTGGGAAACATTTTGCAATATTAGTCAATTCATTAGTTTTTATATGTGGATAGATGGATAGATAGACAGGTAGGTAGGTAGACCGATGGAAAATGTATGAAGCATGGTACTGATTCTTCATATTAGCAAGCAAATGCAACTTGGATGCTAAAAACTACAAAACTAGTAAGATTCAACTGGAGCTGGGTTTGTGGCTCAGTGGTAGAGTGCTTGCCTAGCATGTGTGAAGCACTGGGTTCAATCCTCAGCACCACATAAAAATAAATAACATAAAATAAAGATATTATGTCAATCTACAACTAAAAAATTTTTTTTAAAGATTTAACTAAAATTTTAAGGGAATTGATTGAAAAATTTCACTCTTTATTTTAATAATTGGGGTTTAAACTTACGTTGTTGTTATATTTTTAACTTTCAAAACTACTTTTGCATATTTTAGATGAAAACTAACTTTTTTTTCCCTTGGCACTTGGGATCAAACCCAGGGCTCGGTGCATGTTATTTAGGCAAGCACTTTATCACCAAGCTATACAGCTCCCACCCAGAAAACTAACTTAAAAAAATATATATTTAAAATTTGATTTATGACATCTACTTTAATCTACATTTTTAATGAACGTGTATTCAAATTTTGTAGATTTCAAACGCACATAAATTTTTATGTATTATTTTTTTATTTTTAAGGGCTGGGGATATAGTTCAGTGGCAGAACACTTGCCTAGCATGCACAGGGCCCTGGGTTCAATCCCCAGTACCATAAAAAATAATATTTTTAATTGGCACATAGTAATTATTCATATGTATGGGGTACAATGTGACATTTTGATCTATATACACAATGGGTAATAATCAGATCAGAATAGCTGCCTTATCTGTCATCTCAAGCATGTATCATTTCTTTATGCTAGGAACATTCAAAGTCCTTGATAGCTATTTTGAAATATGCAGTTAGTTGCTGTTAACCACAGTTATCCTATTGTAAATGCACTTACATTTTATTTTTATCTTTTAAATTATTCTTCTCAAAAGAAGGCAAATCATTTGTAGTACCATTGAAATAAGTAAAATGTATTTTAAGAAATAAATATACAATAATTTATACATTATAATGTCTAATTTATTACTCATCTAAACCTCATCAGTAAATCAAAAAATCAAGACACATGCAATAGTGATTAAATATAGCCCTTCTTGACATTTTGCTGACAATTGGTTATGGAAAAACAATTTTTCTACTTTATCTTATAAAGGTACATTTCTTGAGGCAGGAAAATAGAACTTTTTTTTTAAGTTATTGATAGACCTTTGTTTTATTTATTTGTGGTGTTGAGAATTGAACCCAGTACTTCACACATGCCAGGCAAGTGCACTACTTCTGAGCCCCAGCCCCAGCCCCAGCCCCTAGAACATTTTAAAAAATATTTTCTTAAATTGTAGTTGAAGGGTCTGGGATTGTGGCTCAGTGGTAGAGTGCTCACCTAGCATGGGTGGGACCTGGGTTCGATCCTCAGCACCACATAAAAATAAAGGCATTGTGTTGTGTCCATCTACACCTAAAAAAAATATATTAAAAAAATTATAGTTGAACACAATACTTTTATTTATTTTTATGTGGTGCTGAGGATTGAACCCAGTGCCTTGCATGTGCTAGATGAGCTCTCTACTGCTGAGCCACAGCCCCAGCCCAAATAGAACATATTTTATTTAACATATTGTTAGCTCGATTTACAGCTATAAAATGATGGGATAAATGTAATGTGGCTTCCAATCATACTCTTTTCCAAGAGTCTATTAGCAGGGATTGTAGCTCAGTGGTAGACCATGTGCCTGAGGCCCTGAGTTTAATTAATCCCCAGCATGAGAGAGAGAGAGAGAGAGAGAGAGAGAGAGAGAGAAACTCTACTAGTTGCTCAATAAATGTTTGTTGAATGGATGGATAAGCCAGCTTTTAAAGCTTCATACTTTGAGAAGCATTAGTCTGGGCCTGAGATAGATTGAGACAATAATTGAGAAAAGAGCTTTCTTTATTATTGACGTCTGAGAAACAATCACATCTGCCATTTCTAGCATATCATAATAGACAACAAGACTGTATTGCCCTTCTTCATGAGACATTCATTTTATTATTATCCTCAAATCACTTAGTTGTTATTACTTCTAAATAATTCCATTGATACATGGGTTTGTTTTTGAGTATTATACTATGCACATGGCACATGAACCATGTGCTAATATTTATAAATTAAACTGTTTTTAGAGAATAGAGGGAGAAAGAAATTTTGGATAGGTGTCTTAATGATCCTTTAAAATAGCTTCAACATGAATCTTCTGAATGTGAAAAAAAACAACCAACAAATGATTTCAGTAATAAACTGTAGCTTGTTATATATTCTGATTACAGGAATCAGCCTCAAGTAAAATAATTTATAATTCTACAATTAAAACCACTTTGATTATTTCAACAAAAAAATCTAAAGAGCCTATTATTCTTCCTGATATAAATGTCAAGTTCAAATGTGTTCAGAAGTTGTATCACTCAAATTTGGAAGTGCAAAACATGTGTTTTTATCAAAATGGGATTCATGTTCTGTTAAAAGTCATGGTTCTGGAAAAAATAAATTCACAAACACCAATGAGAAAAAAGTTGAAATAACATCAAGAACCAATTCCATATAATAAAGTTTTAGAAATAGTAAAACAGTGCCCCCAATTTTATCAAGATGCCGAAAAAGCAAATGAAGAGCATTTAGAAAACACACCAGAATTTTAAAAATTGTTCAGTTAAGCATAACCAAGCTTATTCAGAAAAGAAAGTTTTATGAAAACCTCAAATAAAAAGTAATATTGACATAAGCATATCAATGCAATCCAGATTTAAGGTCATACTTATTGCAAAATTTATCGAGTGAAATAAGAAAACAATTTTTTAAGGAAAACATCTTAAACAAGAAGATAAAAATTTCAATAATTATCAAAAGTGCTCAAACTATTTCACATAAAAGTACTTTTAAAATTTTTAGTTGACACATAATATTTGTACATATTTATGAGGCACAACAATGATAATTTGATATATATATAGTGTGCAATAATCAAATCAGAGTAATTAGCATTTCCATCCCTTGTAACATCAAAGTATTTTAACAACTTACTTAAATTATGAGATGCAAGAGTGAATAAATTTAATGTGTTTTGTTGATATATAAAACTGAAAGGAGTAATATATTAAACTGTTTTTGGTGCTTGAGGAAAATAATTTAAAAGACAAATATTTTCAGGAAAACCTTATTGCCTGATAAAACAAATGGAACTTTAGTTAAAATTTTTGGAACTTTTCTGGATTCTTTTGTATTGGAGTTTAAACTCAGGGGTGCATTACCCCTGAGCTACATTTTTAGTCCTTTTTCTATTTTTTATCTTGAGACAGGGTCTTGTTCAATTGCTTAGGGCCTCACTCAGTTGCTGAGAATGGCCTTGAATTTGTGATCCTCCTGCCTCAGCCTCCTGAATTGGTGGGATTACAGGTGTACATCACCATGCCCAGCTCTGGATGTTTTAATTTGGAAGTAGTCATTACAATCAATTCTTCTTGAATGATGCATTAAAAACATAAACCAGAACAGAGATTGTTCCCTGGGTACATGGGCTAAATCCGGCCCATTGCCTATTTTTGTTTGGCCTCTAAACTGTAGAAGAAAAATATTTATGATACATGAAAAATTATATAAAATTCAAATCCCAGATTCCATAAGTAAAGTTTCATTGGCACACAGACACACCCATTCATTTCTAGTTTGTCCATGATTGCCCTCTCACTACAACAGCAAAATTGAGTCATTTCTATAGATATCATCAGTCCTGCAAAATCTAAAATATCTTACTTCTGGTCTATCACAGAAAAGTTTAACAACCCCTGAATTAAAACCTTAAAAAATATTTCCTCAATAAATTTTACAATATACTACCATACAAAAATAGCAATTGGAAAGAATTATGTAAAACATCTAAAGGGATTAAGGGTATATAGTTCAGTGATAGAGCATATACTTACCATGCATAGTCCCTGGATTACATCCCTAACACTGAAAAATGATAGATCAATAGATAGATAGATCATCTAAGAATCTGTAAATTAAAGTAATATAAATAGAAAAAATATTCTGATATCCTGAGATAATTTGTAGGGCTTAGAGTGTAAAAATGTTCTGGAGATGATATCAAGCCTTGTATAGTCACTTTAAAAGAAATTATTAAATGTAATTAACTATTTATAAAATATAATATTATTAAGAGATTTGGCTTGAATCAATGATATTCTAACTGAGATGTCAATACTGTCTTCAGCTCTCAAACAAAGGAATGTTTCTATGTTAAAGGTGGTAGATTTGTTAGATGAACAAAGGTATTGATTACATAAAACAAAATAAATCAAAGTATAAGAGAGAGGAGGAGGATATTATAGAGATAAAGAATTGGGGTTTACCCTTTGAAATTAAATAAATATTGATTTCAAGAAGAAATACTATCCATGTGCCTTAAAAATTATCTACAAATGGATTTGTTGTTTACTGACAAATGCAAGAACAAAACACATAATATTGATGCCAGAAATTTGATCAAATGATGTTTGCAAATCCCTTTGGATTGAAGAAAGCAAACAAAAAAATTTTTTTTAATTAGGTCAACTAATTTTACATAAAATTCTAATAAATGATTTTAGAGCTTTAATGTCATGCTAACAAAATAGATGGTGAATATACAGAATTGTCAAGCAGAATAAAATCTGAAAAGTCCTTAAATGTCTATGCTCTAAATTCAAAGAAGCTAAAAGAGGCCTAAGCACCATAAACAATGAGATATTAAGACGAATTATCTACAAATTGAGACTACAAATTATCTAATGACAATACAGTTAATGGTGTCATTAGAAGTTTGTTTGCTTGTTTTTTGTTTGTAGAGCTGGGGATTGAAGCCTAGACCACTGAGCTACTTCTCCTCCAGCCCCTATTGCTAGAAGTATTTGATGTTGCTTCCTGTCTCAAATCATTGCTCACTCAGGGCTATTTGGTAGTAATAGCGACATGTCAACCCAAAGGCCACACTAAAGTTTTCTAAAAATCAACAAATAACTTTAAGTTACCAGAACTATTTGATGAATGATTGAATAAAGTTTTTGATATATAAACATACAGAGTTTAGTTAGGAGAATAAAAGAAATTCTAGATGGGCGTAGTGGTGCACCGTTGTAATCCCAGAGACTGTGGAGGTTGAGGAGGATTGCAAGTTTGAGGCCAGCCTCAGCAACTTAGTGAGACCCTGTCTCAAAAAATAAAAGAGGCTGGGGATGTAGCTCAGTGGTAAATCACCTCTGGGTATAAGCCCCAGTACCAAAAATTAAAAAAAAAAAAAGAAGAAGAAGAAGAAAGAAAGAAAGAAAGAAAGAAAGAAAGAAAGAAAGAAAGAAAGAAAAGAAAAAGAAAAAAGGAATTATATACATTTAACTTTTAATTATCACATAATATGTACCCAAATATGTCTATATCTCCATCTACATGTGCTATATTTCTATATTTTCATCTCTAAATTACCATACTTCTTGTTAAATATTTTGACCATCACCCCCAGGCACAACTAACATTCCATACCAGTTTTCTGTCCTGGCCTCACCTTTTGGTTGGCACACATGAAATTGACTTCCCAGCTCTAACTTTGGCTTTGGTCAAGAACTGTTCCAGTTCTCCCCTGCAGCTGGCTGCGCTGTCTCAGACTGCCTCAAGTTACACCTCTTTTAATTCAGCCCAGGCCTGGGGACCTTCCTTCTCTGGCACAGCTGGTGGGTGACACTCCCACTTCTTTTGCCTACTCCTCTTTGGTCTCAGCAGGGTCTGGGTAGAAGAAGCCTGCCCTCTCCCTGTCTACCTCTTACAAAACTTGCTGTCCAGGAAGCATCTGAATTCTTGGCCAATAGGCTTTTCCCAAGTTATGTCTGACTTCAGTAGCAGGAGGAAAAGCTTCATTCCTTTATAGAAGAATTTTAGGCCTCAAAGGCAGGTGGGAAAGAATTTGGGGAGCTGAAGAATCTAGAATGCAAATGTTTTATGAGTCCACCTGCAAACCAAAAGAGAGCTCTTGATTTGGAATTTTTTGAATTGGACTTTTAACATATTCTTTTTCCAAAGTGGGAAAGAGAAGTCCCTCTACGTTCTTTGGTTTGTGCTTTCTTTTGTGAATAGATCATGTAAGTGAACAGACTTCAGTAAGATGAAGTTGCTGCTGCTATATCACTTGTTAGGTTATGGCATATAAAGTCATACAGTTAACGGGAAAAGGCAGCTTGAAAAGACATCTGGGTAAGCTGGCTTTAAGACTCATGTTCAAGAAGTCCTAAATCTTAACACTGATTGCTAAATTGGCCATAACTTGCAATAAATATGTCTGCATCTTCAATAGCCCACAATTAAAATGCTAGCTAACTTAAATTGGATGTCTCTTGTATGTCTTATTTAATCCACAAGACAGATTTGGGGAGTAGGTACTGTATCTATCCCTATTTACACAATTTGCATTTTGCAGCATGCTGATATTCCCTGTTTGAATCGCCCTTCCTATCCACTCTTGGCCCATCTGGGCCTCTGCTCTGTGCTCCAGACCTCCTTACCCACTGGATTCTGTTTGGATTTGGCTGATGGCAATCACTACAGGAGATTGGAGAGTAGGGGGAGAGAGAGTTTTCTTCCCATCTCTCTCCCTGTTCCACTTACCTGGTTATGGCAGCAGCTGCCTCCCTTGACCACTATAGCTTCTGTCAGTTGCCCTTCTCCATAGCTGCGGCTGTAATCGAGAGCTCATGACATTGTTTCCTCCCCTTCCCCTTTCTGGTTCAAGGGAAGCAAGAGCTTCCCACCATTTATGATATCTCTTGTTGATTCCCTTAACCCTGCCCAAACCTCCACAGATGGTGTCTTCATTCACTTATCTTCACAGTTGAGTATGCCTTCTTCTCTTTTTTTGCTGGGATCCTAACAAATATAATATTTGATCTTAGAACTATCTGCTAGGGATCCTGTAGACTCAACTTCCATACTTACTGCCTTCTTCCAAACGCTAGATTTTTGTTTATTTCTTTTGAAAAGTCTGTCTGGTTTTATGTGAAAGGAGCTGATTTTACATGTAAAGTTACCTGTTTTTCAGAGGAATACTGATTGTTTTGACCTTTGGTTATAGAAACCACCTGCTGTAGCTATTTATACATATTCATGAATATTGATCCTTTCCGTGGGATTACTACTCCTTATTCATGAATGTGCAATTAGAAGGTCTCAAGGGCTGGTATTCAGTTTGACACAGGCACACATTATAGTAACCAGCAAGCAATTTTTATCCCTTTAAACCAAAATAAACATTTGGGGCATTTCTGGAAAATGTGATCAGGCGAGTTTCAGCAAGATGCTGCTCATGACTTTCCCAAAGTCTGTGGAGAAGGCTTTCTTTATTGGTAGCTCAAGGGGTTGGTTTAGCGACTTCACTGCACTCTTTGGAAAACTTGAATATTTAGGATATAATTTTATAGTTGGATAAGTAGCCTTGTGTTCAGGCAAATTAACATGTGTTTGAAATGAGGGCAGAGATTAGAAATTCAGGCTTGAATCAAGGCTTCACATTGGCTCCTGATTTCTTAGAGGCTAAGTTAAAAAACATATTTAAATACTTGTCCTGGGATCTCTATCCCTAGACATAACTCAGTGTGAAATGATGTGTAAGACAACCACACACATAATAGTTTTTTAATATCACATAAATGTAATCCAATTTTCCCTTTCCCAACCCTCATGATTCATATTTTCTTAGCCACTGGAATTCTTACATATAGTTTCCAAGTTGATAGGATTGACTTTTTCAAATTGGTGGTATGACTAAGCAGAGATAGCTTCTTGTTGGAGCTACATTGCTCCAGGCACCAATTTATCTCCTGAATTATGTTCTGCCATGGGCATGTATATGTTAAGATAATTGTGGCTTATCAAAGTCCAATTCCAGATTTTTATTTCCTTAACACAAGCCCAGAAAACAAACAAACAAAAAACACAGCCACAAAGATGCTTAAACAGGCTCAAACACAGCTTAAGTGACACTTTCAGTCAGGTATATGATTTTTATCAAAACTAATCGATTTGATAATCAAACACTTATACACTTATTTTAAAGGGTTTGTTTATACTTAACCATGTAAATGAATGATTAACCATTTAAATGAATAATTCCATAAGAATGCAGCATTTCAAATTTTGGTTTATAGATCAAATAACATTGTGGAGTTGCTAAGGTAGAAGATAATTAAAAAACACAGCTCCTAATTTCATAGATATTAGGACTACATTCCAAAAAGAATCTCTAAATTCCACAAAAGGTCTGGGACCTCAAAATCCTCCCAGATGGTTTCTGCCTAAAGCTTTGAGACAAAGTTTCATTCTTTCAGGTTAAACATTTAATGTCTGTTGAAATGTAAATGCCACCACTGAAAGGTATTAGTATTAGATTTGGCTGCATGAAGCAGAAAAATCAGAATAGCAGTAGCTTAAACACCTAAGAATTTATTTTTCCCTTATGTATAATAAGTCCATAAGTAGGTAGTTCCATGTTGGTAGGGAAGTCCCATGATTATGGAGAAAACAGGTCTTTTTACTTTATCTTCCTAAGCATGAGCAATTCATCTCCAAGTTCCACTCAGATTCCAAGATGGCTGCTGGAGCTCAGGCCATCATATATGTATGTACTCCAGCTAGCAGAAAAGAAGAAAGAAGGAAAGTCAAAAAAAACATTCCAGATTCTACCCCTTCCTAAAGAGGCTTCCTGGACACCCCATCCAACAACCTCTCTTTGCATCGCATAGGTCAACCTGTCTGCAAGATAAGCTAGATAATGTAATCTTTCCACTGCTTCCATTGACATGTAAAAGAAAACGAAGATTCTATCCCCAAGGAAGAAAGATAATGAGTGGTCTCAGACATAGAAGGATAACATTTTCATCTTTTATCATTTAAGCATTAGTGGAGATAAGAGACCTGAATAAATTACTTTAGGAGAGAATAGAAAAGTGCCAGAATCTGAGGAGGGTAGAAGGAAGGAAGCAAAACTAAACTAGAGAAGGAAAGTTTTAAAAAAGATTCAGTGCTTGGCACTTACTAGTCACTAATGAAGAAATTGTGGGCTGGGGCTGTGACTCAGTGGTAGAGTGCTTGCCTAGCATGTATAAGGCGCTGGGTTTGATCCTCAGCACCACATAAAGATAAATAAATAAACAAAATAAAGGTATTGTGTCCATCTACAAAAAAATAAAAAATTAAAAAAAGAACTTGTGGAGGGGAAGGGGAAAGGAGAGATAGAGGAAGGAAAGAAAAAAACAAATGAACTGTTCTTCTGTAGATGCTTAGGAAATAGAGATCTTCTTTTATTGATTTTTCTACTCCTGAAAGCCCCCAGCGCAGGCTCTTACCATCAACATAGTTGTGGATGTAAGGTCTCTCCTTTTATGAAATCTGATACATTTTGTTCTGCCTTGATAATGTCACATCCTTTGGTCATTTCCTTCTTTACATTATTCTCTTCCACTAAACCATGCATTCTCAATGGGAGCAAAAGGGCCCCAAGGGGGCAAAATTTAGTCCTGGGAGAAGAACCATATCTTAGATATGACAACAGTTGATGACCCTCCAAAGGGCCACAAATATATAAAGAGATTAAACAGTGTGCCTGTGGATGTCAAATTTCATTGGGTAAGGTTTGAGGGGAAATCTATTAGGGACAAAAAATATAATGAAGCTCTTTCAGAGGGTGATAATTTTAAAAAAAAGTTTGAGAGCACTACATGAAACTATGAGTTCCTTGAGGTCTGAGAAGGAATCTCACTTATTTTGTGTTCCTAGCATGGTACCTGGTAGCCAGTAGATGAATGAATATTTGTTGAAACAATGCATACATTTCCAAAGGGACAGCTTGACAGGGAAGGGTCCAAAGATGCAAAGAAACATTTTATTAATATCAGAGTTTGAAATGGTCAACAAACATATAAAAAATGTTCAATATCTCTAGCAATCAGGGAAAAAGCAAATCAAAACTCCACTGAGGGCTGGGGATATAGCTCAGTTGGTAGAGTGCTTGCCTCACATACACAAAGCCCTGGGTTCAATCTCCAGCAACACACACACACACAAAACAAAACAAAACTATACTGAGATTTCATTTCACTCCAATTTGAATGGCAGTCATCAAGAATATAAATAACAATAATTGCTGGTGAGGATGTGGGGAAAGATACACTCATACATTGTTGACAGGACCACAAATTGGTGCAACCACTTTGGAAAGCAGTACAGAGAATTTTTTAAAAAGAGTAGGAATGAAGCCACCATATGACCCAGGTATCTCTCTCCTTGGCATTTATCCAAAAGAATTAAAATCAGCATATAATAGTGATACAGGCATACCAATGTTTATAGCACTATAATTCACAATAGCCAAGTTATGGAACCAGCTTACGTGTCCATCAATGGATGAATGGATAAAGAAAATGTGGTCTGAATACACCTTGGAGTTTTGCTCAGCCATAAAGAAGAATGAAATTATGTCATTTGCTAGTAAATGGATGAAACTGGAGAACATCATGCTAAATGAAATAAGCTAGAATCAGAAAGTCAAAGGTTGAATGTCTTCTCTCATGTCTGGAAGCCAGAGAGGAAAAAAGAAAAGGAATTTTAAAAGGGGATCTCATGAAAATAGATGGGAGACCAATAGAGTAGAAGAAGGGAATGGTGAAGGAGGGAGAAGGGGAAGGGATAGGGAAGTACTAGAGAACAAAATCTACTAAATTATGCTATGTCCATGTGTGACTGCATCACAATAAATCCCATTTATATATATAATTATAATGTGCTAATTAAAATAATAATAATAGAAGGGAGATCAGTAGAAAACATGAATGGGAGGAAGAAAGAGAGGGAAAAGGAAGATATTGGGGAATGAGATTGATCAAATTATATCATGTACATGTTTGAATATGGCATTATGGATTCCTCTGTTATATATAATTATAATGCACCAATTAAAAAAAATCACAGTTTGGGGCTAGCCCTAACTCCTGCTTTCATGATACCTGCCCATCCAAGGATGCATTTATCTCATAGGTTGATGCAAAGATAATTGATGGGAGTTCATAACCAACTTGAATCTAATGTATGAAATATGATATGTCAAGAGCTTTGTAATGTTTTGAACAACCAATAAAAAAAAAGAAAGAGATAAGATGAAGGTTTTAAGCAGGAGAAAGTGAGAAAAAAGGCAATATATTTCAAAAGTTACCAAGAGAATGGAAAAGAAAAGGCCAAAGTAGGGAATGTGGAGAATATTTATTTCCATCTACCTCTTTATTTGTTTCCATCTTCTCTCTTTGACATTAGTATTTTTTCACTTTCCACCTTTTATGCAAGTTTTTAGCCCTGAATAAATATCTAGGAAGACATGGAAACTTCAAAGATAATTTGTCTTGGGGCTGGGGTTGTGGCTTAGCAGTAGAGCACTCACCTAGCACCTGTGAGGCCCTGGGTTTGATCTTCAGCACCACATAAAAATAAATAAATAAAAATAAAGTTATTGTGTCCAACTACAACTAAAAACTAAATATTTTTTAAAAGGGCATAGTCCTCCTTTAAACAAAATAATAATTTGTCTTTTGGAAAATGAGGAAAAGTCTGAAAGGTATGTCTCACAACAAATACAATATTATTTGAAGCAGTGGTTCCCAAGAGTTTTGGAGTTTTGATGTGTGATAGTTTAACATATGAACTAAATGTAGATTGTACACACACACACACACACACTCACACACACTCACACACACACTCGACGAATGTTTTGCTATCCTATAGAAACAACCTAAAAGGAAACATCTTGTGTGGGGCTTTACAATTTTTGATCACTTTTTGATTCACTTTCATTCCTTTTTGTGGCCAAATTATATGGATATACCGTATTTTATTTATCCACTCATCAGTTGAACTCTTTATATTTTCTAGATAAAAGTCCCTTGTTAGATATATGATTTGCATATACATTCTCTTATTCTGAGGGTTATCTTTTCATTTTCTTGAGGTTATCATTTGAAGTACAATAATTTTCAATTTTGTTGAAGTCCAATGTATCTATTATTTTGTTGTTTTTGCTTGTGTTTTTGGTATCACATCTAAGAAACCATTGTTTACTTCAAGACCAGGAAGATTTAGCCCTGTGTTTTCTTCTAAGAGTTTTATTGTTTTAGCTATTATATTTAGGACTTTGATCCTTTGGGGGCTAATTTTGACATATGATATTATGTAAGGTTCCAGTTTAATTCTTTTGCATGTTAATATCCAGTTGTACCAACACCTTTGTTGAAAAAGACTATTCTTGCTTATTGAATTGTTTTGATACATTTGCTAAAAATCAATTGACCATATATATGAGTTTATTTCTAGACTCCTACTTGTTTTCCATTAATTTATATTTCTGCCCTTATGCCCGTAACAATTAGTGCGATTTTGCAGTAAGTTTTGAAATAACTTAGTTTTAAAATAAATTTGTTCTTTTTAAAGATTGTTTTTGGCTATTCTTAATCCCTTTCATTCCCAAATGAATCTTAGGATCATCTTGGTAATTTATAGATTTTTTTAAAAAGTGCCAGCCTAGATTTTGATAGGGATTGCACTTGAATTTGTAAGCCAACTTGGAGACTATTGCTGTCTTAACAACATTAATTTTTCCAATCAAAAACATGATTATCTGTTCATTTATTTAAGTCTTGAATTTCTTCCAATTTTTTGTAGTTTTGAGAGTATAAGTTTTACTTTTTTTATTTTTAGTACTGGGGATTAAACCCGGGGTGCTTAACCAATGAATCATATCCACATTTTTAATATTTTATTTAGAGATGGGGTCTCACTGAGTTTCTTAGTGCCTCGCTAAGTTGCTGAGGCTGGCTTTGAACTGTGATCCTCCTGCCTCTGACTCTGGAGGTGCCAGTATTACAGGCATGTGCCACCACTGCCAGTTAGTTTTACATTTTTTGCATTAATTTTATTCCTGAGCATTTTGTTCTGTTTGATGCTATTGTAAATGTAATTGTTTTCTTAATTTCATTTTCTGATTCCTCATTGTAAGCATGTAGAATTAAAATTAATTTCTGCATATTAATCTTTTATCCTACAAAACCTAGTGATTTTTTAATGTATTTCTTGAGATTTTCTATATGTAAGGTCATGCTATTTGTGAAGACAGATTATTTTACTTCATCTTTTCTAACCTGGCTGCCTTTTATTTCTCTTTCTTGCCTAATTTTCCTGGCTAGAACCTCCAGTACAATATTTAATTGAAATATGAGAGCAGATTTTCTTTCTTTCTTTTTTTTTCATTCCTGATTTTAGGGGAAAGCATTCCATCTTTTACCATTAGCTGTGCGTTTCTCATAGATGCTTTTTATCAGACTGAGGAAGTTCCTTTCTATTCTTAATTTATTATTTTTTGTTGATGGATTCAGTTTGCTAGTATTTCATTTGGATTTTTTTAATCTCCATTTGTGAGAGATCACGGTCTATGGTTTTCTTTCCTTATGATGTCTTAGTCTGATTTTGTTATCAGGGTAATACTGGCCCTCATAGATTGAGTTGGGATGCAGACCCTTCCTCTTTTATTTTTTGAAAGAGTTTATGAAGAACTAATATTTGTCTTTCTCTAAACATTTGGTAGAAATCACCCATGAAGCCATTAGGCCTGGGCTGTACTACCATTTCTTTATGGTTAGTTCTTTTTTTTTTTTTTTG
>NW_026000249.1:8642768-8648292 GCF_001458135.2 Marmota marmota marmota | reverse complement strand
TTTTTTTTTTTTTTGGTAGTTGTTGATGGATCTTTGTTTTATTTATTTCTTTATATGTGGTGCTGAGAATCGAATCCAGTGCCCCACACATGCCAGGCAAGTGCTCCACCACTGAGCCACAACCCCAGGCCTTGCGGTTTGTTTTGATTACATATTTAAGTATTATCTGATTTTCCATTTCTTCTTGAGTTCATTACCTTGGTTTGTGTCTTTCTAGGAATGTGTCTATGTTGGCATACAGTTGTTTATAGTATTCCTATATAATATTTTTTTTATTTTATTAAGGTTAGCAGTAATGTTCTCTCTTTCCTTTCTAATTTTAATGTTTAGATTCTCTCTCTTTCTCTCTCTCTCTCTCTCTCTCTCTCTCTCTCTCTTTCTTCTTGGTCAGTGTAGCTAAAAGTTTGTCAACTTTGTTGATTTTGTCCAGGAACCAACTTTTGGTTTCATTGGTTGTTCTCTATTTTTTATTTTCTATTTTATTACTTTATGTTCTAATCTTTATCATTTCACTTTTTCCCCCATAGGTGAAAAAACTGAGGCTCTAAGAGGTAAAGAGAATGATCCTAAGAAATTAACTAACATACATTTTATCCTTTTATTTAAATGTACATCTTAAGATTTGGAGTACAAAATGCATCGACTATCAAGATTCAAGATACACAGTCCAGGGTTTTTGTATGAGTTTGTTTACTATAATTAATTAGTCATGCATGAAGGGGTACATTAAAGTGTGAATAACTAGTCACTAAAACTCGATCCTCTCCCACCTGGGCACCTTGGTAGACTGCATTTCCCAGCCTTCCTGCAGTTAGGTATGGCCATATGACTGAACCCTAGCCTAGACAATGAAAGACAAGCAAAAGTGAAGGGCACTATCCAGGTGTGGCCTATAAAAAACTACTCATTCATATTCCTCTCTTCATCCCTCTACCATCTGCTGGTTGACTGTTGGACATGAGCAATCATGAAAGCCATGGTGTGAAGACAGCAAAGCCTCTTTTATTGGCTATGTCTACCCTATTGTAACGAAGTTGCTTTGTGATATTTGATATAAAGTTCAAAGGAATTGAAACTTTAAAATTCAACCCTAAGAAGATTTTATATCCTGGAGATGCAAAGGTTCTTACTTGAAGCCCCTGAAGCCTCCTCCACAAGTATGGCAGTATGTTTAGAATTCAGGTGATTAATGAAGTATAAAGGGTTGGCATATATCATCTCTTTTGCAGCCTTTGAATATACTGTCAATGGTAGTGGAGAATATATGTATCTTGTTTACTTTCTCATCCTGAGCACCTCCCATAATATCTGACACATAATAGGTGCTCAATAAATACTTGCTGTATGAATGGGTAGACAAATTGGGTGTCCAAAAATTAGACACCCAAATCGATCAATTAGAGGGCATAGAGAGAGAAATTAACAAAAGTCTGTTATGCATGGGCTGTAGCTCAGTGGTAGAGCACTTGCCTCACAGGTGTGAGGCCCTGAGTTCGATCCTCAGCACCGCATAAAAATAAATGAATAAAAATAAAGATATTAAAAAAAAAAGTTTGTCAGCACTTGAGGCCTCAATTCCTATGTCTAGAGCAATATTAAATGTAAAACATCAGTTTCTTGCACATGGTAGGCATGTCATAATATATGTATTATTCATGTATATATAATATATATTATATATTAACACATTATGTAAAATAATATTAAGTACTTCTGAAGCCATTAGAGTGACTTCAGAACTTGACCATTCAGCCAGAGAAAATCTGACTAGTATGCAGAATCCAATGGGAGGCATTTAAGTGTTTAAGTCCTCTTAGATAAGATTTTATGACACAGTAAAGTTATAAATATGTTAGATTAAATCCAATCCAATGGGGAAATGACCTGGACTGAAGAATCCTGAATTTTCATTTGACTCTTATCAGATAAAAAAAGTGAAAGAAGTGCAGGGCATGGTAATGTACGCCTGTAATCCCAATGGCTAGCTAGGGAGGCTGAAGCAGGAGGATCGAAAGTTCAAAGCCAGCCTCAGCAAAAGCAAAGCACTAAACAACTCAGTGAGACCCTGTCTCTAAATAAAATATAAAATAAGGCTGGGGATGTGACTCAGTGGTTGAGTGACCCTAGCGTCAATCTCAAGGACCAAAAAAAAAAAAGTGAAAGAAGTTAAAAAAGTAGATAAATCTTGAGTAGAACTTTCTCAGAATACTCTGAGAGCAAAACTTGCCTCATTTATAGAATCATTTATAGAATCTGAACTTGGAGTTGCCCATTGTATAGCCACTGTGGAAAAATGTGTGGGTTGGAGGGCAGGATTGGGGCATTGTAAGGCAGCTTGGATTAAGGAAAGATCATTCTGGATGCTCTAGATCTCACATTCTGACAGAAATCTCAGTCAAGTGACAAGGTAACACCTGAAAAGGGACACCCAAATTACTTGCACATATGTTCTTTTTTTTTTTTTTTTTTTTTTTTTTTTGGTACCAGGGATTGAACCAGGGATGCTTAACCACTGAATCACATCCCCAGACCTTTTAATTATTTTGAGACAGGGTCTTGCTAAATTGCCCAGACTGGCCTCAAACTGTTTCAATCTCCCAAGTAGCCCCAGCTACTCTGTGTGGGCCACTGAGCCCAACTCCAGTGATGTTCTTTTTTTTTTTTAGTTAGAGGTGGACACAATGTCTTTATTTTACTTTATGTGGTGCTGAGGATAGAACCCAGTGCCTCACACATGCTAGGCGAGCACTCTACCGCTAAGCCACAACCCCAGCCCTCCAGTGATGTTCTTAAGGAAATCTTGTTCAGAAAGGACAGATACACTTAGAAAAATAAAATATGTAAAATGTTTAAATTCCTGAAAAATTAATTAATCATAAGAGTCCCTGTAGGGCGCTGGGGTTGTGGCTCAGCAGTAGAGCGCTCGCCTAGCATGTATGAGGCCCTGGGTTTGATCCTCAGCACCACATAAAAATAAATAAATAAAATAAAGGTATTATGTCCATCTACAACTAAAAAATAAATATTTAAAAAAAGAGTCCCTGTAAAATTTTGATAAAATGCAACTATATTTATAAGGAAAACAATAACATTTGTAAGTTCAATTTAAAAGTTTAAGAAAGATCTGTTTTTAAAGTTGTTGATTTAATTTGAATCAAATATTATTTCCAAAAACAAAATTAGCCTCTGAATAATATTTTCTTTGTGCTGAAGCCATTCTTGAGGACACAAAAGAACTTCACATTGACAATGAACAGTTAGTTGCCTCATAAGGGGTGTAACCCATGGTTTTACACATAGTCCCTGGGGACTCTGAGGAACAGCCTTACGTCCTTGTTTCACAAAATCACTTTCTGGAAAGATGAATAAAACGTATGACTAAAAATGAGAAAACCAAGAGAATAATGTAGGGAAGAGAATTCCCCCAAAATGAGGGAAAATAGAAAACGTTAAAGTTTGGGAGTTTTAAAATTTTGTTTGGAAGGGAGAAAAAATTCAGGATAAGGTGTCAATACTCTCTAGTTTTGGGAAAACACGGAATAGAATGATATTGTAAAGTAGCTAGAACACTCTTTTTTGCATATTAATGCACGTTCAAATCACTTTGGGATCTTATTAAAGTACTGATTTTGATGTAATAGGGCTGGAGTGGGGCTTGAGATTCTGCATTTCCAACCAGTACCCAGGGGGTTGTGTTCATCCTAGTTCTAGAACCACACTAGAAGTGGCAAGAAGTCTGAAGATCAGCCATTATAATTCTGTTTCCTAAGGACAAGGCTTATCCTTAACATTCATAAGCAAATACCAAAAGAACTTCTGCCCTCAAAAAGGAGGATAAAGAAGTACAAAAGATTTTAGTTGGTGACCTTTCCCATTTATTATTATAGGTGCTGATCAAGGCTCCCTTCCTCAGAGGTATGAACACAGGAACTGATGTCAGCTTGCTTATTTGTACTGAGTTTGCTAAATAGCAACACTTGCCGGGGGGCGCAGTGGTGTATGCCTGTGATCCCAGTGGCTCCTGAGGCAGGAGGATTGAGAGTTCAAAACCAGCCTCAGCAACTTAGCGAGGCCCTGAACAACTCAGTGAGACCCTGTCTCAAAATAAAATACAAAATAGGGCTGGGGACGTGACTCAGTGGTCTAGTGCCCCTGAGTCTAGTGCCCCTGAGTTCAATCCCTGGTTACCTCCCTCCCACACCCCCGCCCCCCAAAAAGCTAAATACCAACACATGTAGATCTTCATGATGGGGTCAAGAATGTTGAATGTTCCAAAATACAGCAGAGAGTTTACACTAGTACAAAAAGCACAGGGTTTCTCTTCTTCTCATGGGACAACCAGATTTTTGCATCTCCGGCTCTGATTGCTCTTGCTGGATGAGCCTCAAGATTGGGAAAGGAATGGGTCTGTGTCTGAAAATTCAGGGTCAATTGAAAAATTAACAATTCTGTAGGCAAAAAAGGAAAAAGAAAATTAAAGTGTTAGAAGAATCAGAAAATAACTTTATCAGTAGCTCATAAAATGAAACTGGGTGAGCTCTCAGGGGACAAATACTCTTGGAGTTCAATTTGTTGGTTTCCAAATCTGTTTGATAATATGATGAACTCTAAATCTACAAGACACAAAATCAGTTCTTGTCACAACGCCAATGGGTTCTTTGATTGTCAAATTTCACTTGCATATAGTTATCTTCAAAGTACAGGTATGACAAATCCATTTGAAACAAAATTTTTTTTAAATTAGTAACAATGCTCTTGCTATCTAAATGAACTCTCTTTCTAAATAGCAGGTACTAAACATGGTGACTTTTGAAGAACAATTCTGGTTGTATGAAATACATTTTTCCTTTTCTAAACTTAAAAAGAACTGTATAGTCAGCTATCCGGGGCACTAAAGAAATGCAGAAGTAGAATCTATTTTACCAAAATTTTTTAAAAGACAAAATGTGGTTATGGGATTTTTCTCTTATAAATAAAACATATTTGTATTCTACATCTTTAGTGAGTTATTTCAAAGGAAATTTTTATTTTAGTAAAAGGTAGTCCAAAGAATAAACTATTAATACTGACTCTAGAAAAAATTTGAGGACAGGGATGGAAATATTGAAAGAAAAAAATTGGGGGGGGGTACCAGGGATTGAACCCTGAGGAAATAGAGGCCCCCAAAGAGTCAGTATTTGTGATAAAGAATCCAGGTCCCCTGATTTGTCAAATATTCTAAAAAGAAGCCACTGTAACACTGGTTGAGGTGGGTGGGGAGAGATGTTCATTTTTGTTGAAAAAAACCCTATAATTTAAACCTTATTAAATTATCAACTCACAAAAGCATATAGGACACTCACTAAAAGAGACAGAAGAGGATCTAACTTAAAACTAACTTACATTATTTTGAGGAAAAAATGTATGACTGTGTTTCCAGAGACAGGATCAGAATGAGCCTCATAAAACCAAAAGAATGTAAGAGGTGGTAGATACGCTAAGTTTTAGCATAATGCCTCTAGTCTTTACTGGGGGGGGGGGGGGG
>NW_026000249.1:8630384-8642445 GCF_001458135.2 Marmota marmota marmota | reverse complement strand
GGGGGGGGGGGGGGGGGAGAGAAAAAGAGTAAAGAAAAATAATTGTATTTGGATAGGTACAGTCAAATTTTGTGGAAATCTCACATCTGCCCCTGGAATGCAAAGGATCATCAATTTTGAAGATATCTGGATTCACTAAGAAAAATACACTACTCATGAAATGGTTCAGTTATTCAGTCAGCACAGCATTTGTTAAGCACCTGCTATGTGCAAGGTCCTGACAATATGGTAATACCCATCATAAGGTTCTAGTCCCCCATCTTCCAGAGAAAGTATGTAACCTCAGCAAAAAAAAAAAATATTAATACTCCATCCTCCAAACAGTCTGTCCCTGGGATTAATATACACCCGAACAGGGAGCAGGAGTTGTCTTTCTTCTCTGAGTTTGCCATTGGGCTGATACAAGCTGTAGGTGTCTGTGGCCATGCCTCCTGCAGCTTAGCATGGAAGAAACATTTGTCTAGAAGGAAATTAGGACCAACTCCTGAGAGAAAGAAAGAGACAGGTCAGGGAGAGAAAGAGAATGAGAAAAAAACCTATTAACATAATTTGAATTCAAAACACACTCCACCTCTGTCCTTCCCAGATAAGAGCTGAAAAATTCCCTTACTTAAACTGGTTTGAGTCAAGTTTCTGTCACTTGTGCCCCAAAAGCCCTGACTCAAACTGATCATAGACTTAATGAATGCACAAGTTACAAGAACCTCTGAGGTCATCCAATCCGATGGCTCTCAATGTGGCCCCTGAAACTTATTAGAGATGAAAACCTCCCAGTCCCATCCCAAACTTACTGAATCAGACTAGAGGTGGGGCACAGAATTTGATTTTAACAAGTCATCCAGTTGATTTTTTTCTTTTTCTTTTTTTTTTAATGTTTTTATTAGTGCATTATAGGTATACATAATATTGGGGTTCATTTTGACATAATCATTCATGTATGGAATATAATTTGTTCCACTTCAGTCTCCAATACGTCCTCTTTCCCTCCCCTCCCTATCTCCCCCTGTTTCTGTTCCTCTACTTTTTTGGTTTTCCTTCTATTTATTTATAGTTTTTTTTTTAAATTGGTGCTTTTTAGATTTACATGAAGGTGAAATTCACCGTGGTGTATTCATATATATACATAGCATAATTTGGTCATTTTTATTTCACTGCTGCTCCCTTTTCCCATCCCTCCTCCCTCCCCCTCAATCCTCTTCCTCCAGAGGATTTGAATCCACATTAAAGTTTGAGAAACACTGTTCTGGTACATCCTTTCCATGAGATGTGAAACCAGAGGCCCAGAAAAGGGAGTTAACTTGTTGAAGGTCAGAAATTAGTGGTGGCCCCAGACCCTCTTAGTAATTCAAGAGCTGTGGGGCTTGGGAAAGGAGGTCCACTTGGAATTTTGAGGGAAGTAACACATGGATTGGCAAATTGGATGGGGAAAAATATTTTGGGTCAAATAATACAGTACGGTTGGAAACACTTGATGTGTGTTTCCACAGGAGTTTAGAGAATATTTTACTCATCTTGGCTCCCCAGCTGAGCCAACAACAATGTGTTAAAGCTCCATGGCCAATGGCAGGAATCCAGGAGAGTCCTTTTTATGTGCCAGTAAAGAGGAATTTCTTAGAAAAGCTACAGAAATTATGCTACTATCACATTTCACTTTGTGGAGTGAAGGAACAGGAGGATGAAACTAAAAAGCAGGGGATTGAAGTTACTCCTAAGAGTCTCACCTCACCAGTTGCAAGAAAGGGATTTTATTGTCGTTCTTGCCAGAGCAGTGATTCTCCACAGGGAAACTGGGCACCTAACCTGGTGATTTGGAGAATAACTTGAGTTTTTGAACTTTCTTTTTCAGGTGGAGGGAGAGAGCAGCAGTATCCCAGAATGTCCCTGGAAATTCTATTTAGTAGCCTGCTTTCTGATGATTTGCCCAGCCTATCCCTGGGGATATGGTCCATCCAGAGGCAAACCTAAAAGAGGAGAGGCCCTGGCGCCAATATTTCTGAAGTTTTCTTTTTAATCTCTCCTTCTCTTTCTCTTGAGTGTACAGGTTAAAGAAAAACCAAGAGATCCAAGGAAGTTTCTGGCATTATCAATATTAGAGAGTATAAACTTTAATATCAACATATACTTTTCCTTTGATACATCTACTCAAGCAAGCCAATGCTGTCCAAGAAGGCACCTGGTTATAAAGCAAAACAATAGGGTTGGGGTTGCAGCTCAGCAGTAGAGTACTTGCATCACACGTATGAGGCACTGGGCTCGATCCTCAGCACTACATAAAAACTAAATAAATAAAGGTATTGTGCCCATCTACAACTAAAAATATTTTTTTAAAAAAAGCAAAACAATATGGGCTGAGGCTGTAGCTCAGTGTAAAGTGCTTGCCTTGTATGTGTCAGGCACTGGGTTCAATCCTCAACACTACATAAAAACATCTACAACTAAATAAACATTAAAGAAAAAGCAAAACAATAAAAAATAACTGCCTTCTCTTATATAAATCCATGATCTACAGATTCATTTATTCATCAGTTATTTATTTAGTACCAATTATGTGCCAGGCACAGGTCTAGGCATTAGAGACACAGCAGCAACCAAAATAGTTTCTACTAAAAGCCTAGCCCTCATAGGACTTAGCTTCTGTCTTTTCCAGAGAGGAATAATGAACAAAGCAAGCAAGTGACCTATGTTGGATGGCAATCAGTGGTAGGAGAAAAATAAAGCAGGAAGATTATAGAGCACCAGCTAAGGGTGACAAGGAAAAGCGTTTCAAGGTATAAATGAGTTGGTCAGGGCAGATGTCACTGGAATCCAGTGTGGTCTTGGTCATCCATCCTCAAGAAATATCTATTACAGCTGAAATAGGTCCTGAGAAAGAGACTCAAACTATCCATCAAGAAATGACTACAGAGCTGGGGTTGTAGCTCAATGGTAGAGTGCTTGCCTCACACATGTGAGGCCCTGGGTTTGGTCCTCAGCACCACATTAAAAAATAAAATAAAAATAAAAGATATGTGTCTAGCTACAACTAAAAAAAAAATTAAGAAATGACTACAAGGGGCTGGGGATATAGCTCAGTTGGTAGAGTGCTTGCCTTGCATGTACAAGGCCCTGGGTTCAATCCCCAGCACCAAACACACACACACACACACAGAAAAAAAGAAAGAAAGAGAGAAAGAAAGAAAGAAAGAAAGAAAGAAAGAAAGAAAGAAAGAAAGAAAGAAAGAAAGAAAGAAAGAAGGAAAGAAAGAAAGAAAGAAAGGACTACAATACCAACTATGTTATAGTGTTTCTCTACACTTCCCAGCCTTCTTGAAGTTAAGTTGGAGCTATGGGACTAAGTCTGGCCAATTAATTGTGAGCAGAATTGATATGTGTCACTCTGGGCCAAGGTATCTAAAAAGCCCAAGTGCCTCTCTACTTTTCTCTTCCCTTCTCAGCTATCTTGGGGACATGTGTTCCTGATGGCTTATCTTTAAGATAAAGAAGGGTATCTTGTCCCATCTCAGGTTTATGTGAGGAGAAATATGCCTTTGTGGAGTCAAATCTATTGAATTTTAGGGTAGTCACAGTAGCCTAGCCTAATTTTATTTATACTTCTACTCTTATACATGTGTGAACACTGTAGGGAAGAAAAAGAAGTTAGCAGGGTTTGCTCTTGAGGCACTTATGTTCTAGTTGAAGACTAAAACTACAACTTGAACTTAACTTTCAAGATCATGAATCATCAGTGCTTAATGAATGGTGCACACAATGAGGACTTTGGGGATTCCATGGAGGGGAGGACTATGATGTTGCCTGGCATTCTGGGGTTGGCACTTAGGGTAGAATCAATAGAGGACACGATCAAGGAGGATTTGAAAGAACAGACTTTGAGCTTGCCTTTGAGAGCCACATAGGATTCAAAGAGGCAAAAATGACGAGGAAGGACATTGTAGGTAGGAAATACAGCAAATGAAAAGATAAAGCAAGGGGAATAGGCTAGACACATTCTGGCACATTCCAAGCAGAGTGTGCAGGGATTCTGACAGGAATTAAGGATGCACACAGGGAACTAGACTGAGTTCAGATTCCTAGAGGGTTCTGAATACCAAGCAGAAGAGTCTGGGCTGGATACTTCAGGTGAGAAGGAATGCTATGGGGGTGATCTAGGAGGTCAATGCGACCATTCACAACTGAGAGCAGAAGACTTCTGTTACTGGTTGTGGAATAGTGAACCCCTAAACCAGGTAAAGGGCAGTGTAGTACTTTTCCCATCAGAGTGAGGCGTATCAGCACTGCTTGGCAGAAATGCAGAATTCCAGGCCCCACCCCAGAACTTCTGAGAGAATCTGCATTTTAAAAATTGTTTTATTTGTTCTGCTTAGTTATATATGACAATGGCATGTATTTTCATATATCATACATACATGGAATATAACTTCCCAGTCTTGTGGTTATACATGATGTGGAGTTACACTAGGCAGGTATTCATATATGAACAAAGGAAAGTTATATCTTATTCATTCTACTGTTTTTCCCATACCCATCACCCCTCTCTTCCCCCCACTCTTCCCTGTCCAATCCAGTGAACCTCCACCCCCCTATCCCCTCCAATTGTAAGTCAGCATCCACATATTCAGCCTTTGGTTTTTTGGGATTGGCTTATTTCATGTAGTGTAATAGTCTTTAGTTCCATCCATTCACTGGCAAATGCCATAATTTCATTCTCCTTTAAGGCTGAGTAATATTCTGTTTTGTACATATGTACCACATTTTGTTTATCTATTTATCTATTGAAGGGCATCTATGTTGGTTCCATAGTTCAGCTATTGTGAATTGAGCTGTTATAAATATGATATGGCTGCGTCACCTGTAGTATGATGATTTTAAGTTCTTTGGGTATATGCTGAGGAGTGGGATAACTGGATCAAATGGTGGAGAATCTGCATTTTTAATAAGACTCCTAGGTAGTTTATATACACATTAAAGTTTAAGGACAGCTAGTTCAGTGGATACCAGTTGATGGTTGTCATAGTCCATTGGGTCTGCTATAAGAAAATACTTCAGAATGGGTATATATAAACTACAGAAATTTATTTGTCACAATTCTGAAGTCTGGAAAGTTCAAGTTCAAGACACCATCAGATTTAGGGTCTAGTGAGGGCCTGTTTTCTAGTTCATAGATGGTCTTCTGACTGTGTCTTCACATGGTGGAAGGGGTGTGGAGATCTCTAGGGGTCTTTAAATAAGGGCACTGATCCCATTCATGAAGGCTTGGCTTTCATGATCTAACCAATTCCTAAAGGTCTCACCTCTTAATACCATCTCATTTGGAATTAAATTTCAACATAAGGATTTTGAGGAGACACAAATATTCAGACCATAGCAATGGTCTAGCCAGAATCCATTCCTCTCCTACCCCACTTTTTTCCACCTTTCCCTCCTCCTCCATATAGTCTGGTCCTCATCAATCATGGTAATCACATTCCCCTTGATAGCAGTTGGTTCTTGAACCCAGGACTTGCACCAATCAGTGTCTAGCATTCTTCTGGCAGCTGTAATTGGTCCAGAGGTGGTCATGCCACCAGTGGGCTGAAATGAAGGCTATTTACTCACCATAGGAGAAGAGTCCCCTCCCTTGTCCTTTCCCCTCCCTCTTGATGACACAACTAAGGTAGTATGTTGCTTTCTTTGTTCCTGACAGCTAGAACATACCTATGAAGAAAACCAGACCGAGGACAGAGCTGAAAGCATAACAGCAAAAAAGGGGCCAGAATCTTTGCACTATGCCTCTGGTCTTCCTGTTCCCTGAAACAGTGTGTATTTCATTATTGTTTAAGCCAGTAGAATTTGTGGTTTCTGATACCTAATAGCCCAAAATGTCTTAACTACAGATGAGACCAAGGAAGAAAGGGGACAATGGGCATACCAAAAATATTTTAAGATAATTTTTTTTTAACCAAGTTCCAAAACACTGGACCCAGATAGACTAACTGCTACAACCTGAGAAAAGAAACTAAATACAAATAAAATGGACTATTGCTCTATGCAGGTAGATCCTTGATTAGCAAATTAGCGAAAAATGTACAAATGGCAGCCAGGCACAGTGGTGCATACCTGTAATCCCAGGGACTTGGGAGGCTGGAGTAGGAGGATCACAGGTTCAAAGCCAGCTCCAGCAGCTTAGCAAGGACCTAAGCAACTCAGAAAGACCCTGTCTCAAAATAAAATATAAAAAAGACTGGGGACATGGCTCAGTGGTTTAAGCGCCCCTGGGTTCAATCCCTGGTTAAAAAAGAAAATACAAATGTTTTTTCAAAAATGAAGGTGGTGGGGATAGGGATTTTAAATAAGACATATTCTTACATGAAATGAAAACAAACAAAAAATAGTAATGTCTAATATGAATCTGGAGCATATTGTCATGCTGGAAAGTAAAGAAGTGCTCAAAAAAGGATGGGGACACAGGACCCATACTGAAAATCTCCCAATGACCAAGCTATAACAATCTGGCAACAAAATAAAAAATAATAGCATTGATTTATAACCCAAAGACTAAAACAAATATCTAGGAGCCTATGTTGAGTTAAATAATAATTGAATAAGTAAAAATACGGGGAAGAAGATGCAGCTCTTTCCTCTGGAAGAATTCTGGTGAATTAATGAAGAAACAATGAGGGAAATAGCATCACAGTGATGTTTTTTTTCAGGCAAGATCCACCAATGGATGCTAAAGTTAGTGGGAGAAGGTTTGAGGAGAGACAGGTTACTTACATAGTCTCAAAATATCTTCCTCCAGAGGAAAATGAATACATGAAGCAAACTGAGTGCTGTAGGGGTCCATCCATCCAGATTTTCCTTCTGAAATGTGCCCTAGAGTTTAAGAGACAGGAAAAGCAAGAGAGATTTAAAATTGCATGATCAGGCCAGACGCGGTGGCCCATGCCTGTAATCCCAGCAGCTCGGGAGGCTGAGACAGGAGAATCATGAGTTCAAAGCCAGCTTCAGCAATGGCAAGATGCCAAGCAACTCAGTGAGATTCTGTCTCTAAATAAAATACAAAATAGGGCTGGGGATGTGGCTCAGTGGCCAAGTGCCCCTGAGTTTAGTCCCTAGTACCACCCCCAAAATATAAATAAATAAAATTGCATGGTCAGGACTTCATGGATTCCTCTTGGGAACAAAAAAGTCCATTGCTATCTGGAGCTCTTCAATTAGCACTGAGCTGGATGTGGCCTGGCCCCCAAATTTGCCTCCTTTCTCACTACTAAAGAGCCCCAAAGACTCATCCCCTCCCCCAACTCTCTATCCCCAACCCCAAGGCCCTGGGATTGCTCACTGCCAGGCACGGTGGTGGTGAGTTTCATAAACTAATCTCAGCGTGCAGATTGACTGGGTTGCCTTCAGTTTCCTCTGAATTTTTGGGTTATTTGTGTTGGCCCAGGATCATGTTCAGCTCTTCCCAAACTGGAACACATTCTCAGAAAGGGTTGGTCCTACCATTCTCATCTTGTCTGAAGCCAAAGTCTGGCTTCATTTTTCATTAAACTGTCATTTGTAACTTTCATTGAACAGAATGACAACATGTCCAACTGTCTTCATTCAGTATTTTCACAAAAGAGGGCCTTCTTGCCTCCCAGGAGAGTGTGTGATTTATTTATCTCCTCTGTTATGCAATCGGTTTACCACCATTACAACTAACACAATGTTCTGGAGAAAAATGTTGCTGTATCACATGGTGACTTCACTTAAGTTGGCAGAGACTGGTTTCTCACCTAGATCCACCAAAGCCTTCACCACCGGGGAGAATTACATCACCAGCAACTGCTCTGGTCTGATTGGGAGTGAGTGATTGGAGGGGCTGGGGCCACCAGTTGCTCATCCTCCTTTGCCCTGGGTCTGTCACATAGCAGGTGTGATAGTCATTGGTACTGTTCACCAAGTGTTTTCAGCTTTTCACTTCCTGGGTCTTCATAGGGCTGCATCTCCTGGCTCTTGGCACCTGGGTGCAATTATGTGAACAGTTCCATGTGATGAGTTGGGAGGAAAAGTGTCACACATCACTTCTAGGTTGGAACATGAAAATGCTTGTGGTTCAGAGCCCTTTTTTCCTCCAGTTCTGAGTGCTTGCAATACATAAAATTCCTCTTCTAACTATGAGGAACCCATGAACCTTTGTCGTGTTAACCCCTGGGATTCTTTCAGATTCTTTTTTCCTCCAATACTGAAGATTGAAACCAGGGCCTTACACATGTTAGGCAAATGCTTTCCAACTGAGCTATGTCCCCGGCTCTTTTTTTATTTTGAAACAGGGTCTCACTAAGTTGCCTTTAACTTGTGATACTCATGCCTCCGCCTCCATAGTAGCTGGGATTATAGGTGTGCACCATCACCAGCAGCTAATCACTGAGACTGAGGGCTGTTTGTTATTGCAGCATAACCTAAGCTGTCCTCACTGATCCCTTAGGCATAAAATAAATTTTCTTGAATGAATGAATGAGTGACATAGGCCAGAAGAGACTTCTGAGAAGTATTGCACTAGAATGTCTATAAAGGAGAGATGCATGCATGATAGTTTAATTACAAGTATGTGAGAAGTTAGAGCCATGTTAGCTAGGGAGCTTTTCTTGTTTACATTGTATAGTATGCAGTTTTTATTAGATGGCTTTTATTTGGAATGTGGGAGCATTGATGGAAATTAAATCACCCCAAACCAACCAAGCCTTGGCATTCATTACCACTGGAGTTTTGATGCTATGTGTTTTACAAATGAGAAACCAAAGCCCAAACTGTCTAAGTGAAAATGCCGATTAGTTAGTGGCAAAACTGGTGGACACAAAATCCCTCATTTCCTGATTCTTTGTCTACTTTCCTATGCAAATGTTAAGAAAGCAGGGGTTAGAGAGTCACACTCTGACCGATTCTAGTCCTGGCTCTACCACTACTAGCTGTGTACCTTGGAAGAATCTACTCAACCTCCCTGTGCTTTAGTTTCCTCAATTATACAATCCTTAGTGAGTTGCCATGAGGATTTAGTGAAATGAACTATAAAGTTTGTAAAGATTGCTTATTATTATTATTATTCATCAGCCCTCTGTCTTGACTTGCACCTGAGTCCCATGTTCTCATCCTGCTCTCCTGCTCTTGGAAAATAATTTATCTGTTTTAGGCCATTGTGTGGTATATTTGTAGACTATTTGGCCACAGGTAAAGTGCATTCAAAGATCTAAGGAGAATTGGGCCCTGAACACTGGTTTAACTGTCTTCCTCTGCCATCTCCTTTGCTAAGAGCTCACACTACAGGGTCTGCCAATGGAAGGGAGCAAGGAGACAAAGATTTCTGCCCTACTTACTCAGTCTCTTCCATATTTGCTAAGTAATCTATGTCTGGTGATCAAACTCCGTTATCAGCTCAAAGACCCTGTGGAATAAGGGCCAGTCACCTACTTGCCATTTATCCAGACATCAGACCACAGACTTTGAATAAATATTTAACCACAAATCCTGAGCACCCACAATCTTCCTTCGTGTCACCTGTGTAGGAGGCAGGCAGGTGATCAGGGCTTCCTGTTGGAAAGGCAGAAGGCCCTCAGTCTGAGGGCCAGGTCTACTTGGTCCCAGCCTCTTTTCTGTAGGTCCTGATACTGATCTGAGAGTGTTTGTCAAAAACGAAAGTTTCGCTGGAAGTATAACAAAATAAGAACTTTTAATTTTATGGTGAGAACTGGCTTTTGGTTTTTAGACAGATTTCTTTAAAGTACTTTTTTTTTTTTAAGCAAGTTGTTTAAAGGAAAAACATAGTCTGGAATTTCAGAAATTCAAGCAACTTTTTTTTTTTTTAAAGAGAGAGAGAGAATTTTAATATTTATTTTTTAGTTCTTGGTGGACACAACATCTTTGTTTGTATGTGGTGCTGAGGATCGAACCCGGGCCGCACGCATGCCAGGCGAGCGTGCTACCGCTTGAGCCACATCCCCAGCCCTCAAGCAACTTTTTATATGAGGTATGAGATACATGTTTTAACATTTAATTGAAGTGAAACATATATACCAGAAAGTGGACAATATTATAGTTGAGCAGCTCAATGAATTTGAACAAATATAATAGATTCATGTAACCAGACTCCAGATCAAGTTTGTTACTGGCACCCTGTAAGCCCTTCTTATTCTCTCTTTTAACTCTCCTTTAGTTCACCAGTGATCACTCTCCTGACTTCTAACAGCACAGATTAGTTTTGCCTGTTGTATCCTTTATAGAAGCAGAATCCCAAGCACGGACATCTCTGACTTGTTTCACTCCATGTTGTTTATGCAGTCCATCTAAATTCAGTGTAGCAGTGGTTCAAAAGTTCTCATTGCTATCTGACATTCCATTTGGTGACTATACCACCAACCACTTTTAATCCATGCTACAGTTAACAGGCATTTGGGCAGTTTCCAATCTGGAGCTATTACAGATGCACTGGTATAATAGTCTAGTTCATATCCTTTGGTAAGCAGACACACTTATTTGATCTAGAAGGGGAGTTGCTCTCCATAGGGTTAGTTGTACTCTCAACTTTAATACATTCTGCTAAAGAACTCTAAGTGTTATAAGCAATTTACACTCCCACTAGCAGTCTATGAGAGTCCTGATGGTTCTATTCAATATGAAGTTTATTTTATAGAAAGTCAAACATATGTAAATAAATTAATTTAAATAGAACCAATTTAACCCTTTGGAGTAACATCAAGTTACTCATACACTCTTTTCCCTCTAGTCATAACTTCTAGCTTGTTATGTAATCTGGATGAGCTTCTTGACCTCCACTCTTCCTTAATCCAACCAGCCAAAGGTCTCTCTGAAAACACTGTCCATTCATGTATCCCGCTAGAATGTTGTGTCAATAAATTGGTGTTTGCAAAACAAATTCCACCCCTCCTGCAAAGCTCAGTATATACCTCACCTCTGATGTGGCTAATATGGCAGAGTCAAAGAGGTGCTCTGCAGATTTGCCCTTTATAAACATCACGTCTCCAGGGATGTGAATTCAATTCGGAATTCAGATCAGAAAGATAAACCGTATATTCTTCTGCGGGTTTAACCGAGAGAACAGTGTTCTTAAAGTGATAAAGCATTTCTCAAATATAAGTGTTATTTGACTATAACGGGGGGAGAGTAGCAAAAGGAGCCAGAGAGGGAATTCGGAGTGTATAGTATTTACCTGGTCTCTATAACTAATTTGTATTGTAGAACCGAGCCTCGGGTTTCCCATCTGTAAAGTACTTTGACAAGATGCTTAGGTGATCTGTAAGTGCTGTTCAGATCTAATTTTTATTCTATGAAAGTGCAGAGGGTGGAGATAATGACAGGGTGAAACCATCAACTTCATAAACTGTCACCTCACCCCTCTAGCTGTCCCCAGAAGGCAGAGCGCTGAGGATCCTAGTTTCTAGGTACCCAGTGAATTATATCCTTCACCAGGAAACCACGAGTTGAATCCTTTCCCAGGACGTTTCTTTTTTATCGGTCTCTCCAAACCTTAAGGGGTCTGGTTTCTGCATTCAGGAATATCCTGGCAAAGGGGCGACCTCGGGGCTCCCATTTATCACAGCGCGCGGCGCTGGAAGTAGCGGGACAGGCCTTTGGGTACCAGAGCGACCCCTAAAGGTGAGCCGCTAGCCGTGAAAGTTGGGGACCCGGAGGGAAAGCGCGCCGGGCTCCACGCCCAGCATCCAGGGACTATTGGTTCGCGGAGTCCAGAAGCGCCGCGGAGGTTCTGGCGAAAGTGGGGTGGGCAGCCGGGCTCGTTGCCCCCGCTACCTCCCACCTCTTCAGCCCCAAGCTCCCTGCAGGGCTCTGGCCGGCTACGCGGCTCGCTCACACCCTCCTCACTGCGCCCCGCCCGCTCCCCACCTCCGCGTCCAGCCTCCGCGCCCAGCCTTGGAGCCGCCGAGCGCCGGACGCGCCACGCCGCGTTGGGCAGCTGGAGAGCAGGCGGGCGCACGAGCGGTCCGGGAGCGGCGGGGGCGGTGCCCGGCCCGCGGGAGGGAGGAGGAGGGACGTGGCCCCGAGGGAAAAGGGAAAAGGGAGGGCCCCGAGGGCG
>NW_026000249.1:8598369-8629197 GCF_001458135.2 Marmota marmota marmota | reverse complement strand
CGGAGGAGCGGCTAAGCGCGCCCCGGGCCCGGGACTGCTGGGCGAAGCACCACCTGGCTGGGCCCAGAACAGGTGGCCCCGGGCCGGCAGGATGGAGCAGCGGCTCAGAGCCAGGGGCTGAGCATAGGGGAAGAGGCTAGTGGATTCGGGCGAGCGCATTGTCAGGGACTTGAATTCTGAGGCTCCGGAACTATATACAAAGTGAGAGAGAGAGAAAAAGCGCTGCCCGGCTGCCCAAAAGCTTGATGAAATCAGAGACAGAGGTTTTACGTGGCTGCCTCGACAGTGACACTTCTAGCCTGTACTGTGCACATGAATCCCTTGGGGATCTGGTTAAAATGAAGTTCTGATTCAGTAGGTCTGGGGTGGGGCCCCAGAGTCTGCAATTCTAACAAGTTCCCAGATGCTGCTACTGTTGCTGCCCACGGACTACACTTTATGTGGCAGACTACTTTATGTGGCAATACTATATAGACCTACTTTTTGTCCAACAAGTTGAAAATTTAAGGAAAAGTGGGAGATCTGAAGATGAGGTCCTAAGACGTTACAACTCATCTGTATCCCCAAGCACACACATTAAAAACGACTAAACTATTGCTATTCATGTAATAGCAAAATGCTTTACTCTTCTTACAGCTTTCTAGCCGGTACTTTATCTAACAGCAGAGTTGGCTTCATGGAGGTACAACCTACACTTGGTTTAATGCTGAAATTCTGAATGATTTTTGAACAAGGGATTTTGCATTTTTGTTTTGCGTTGGGCCCCACAACTTATGTCGGATCTTGTCTCATGATCACCATAAGTGGGAAAAGGATCATTTCTTTAATCAGGTTTGGAACTGGTGGGTGATGTCGAGTAAAGTTTTATTAAGCAAAATATTGCAGTTTTTCTAATCTTTCTCAACTTTGACTATCATAAGGATTCCTGAGCGTAGCCCCAGTCATGCATGGTAGGACAGAATTTATTGCTTTATTAATAATTAATAGTGCATTAAGAGTTTCACATTAGTAGACAATACTATTAAGGTTGATGGCCAGATAATTTGTAAAATAACAGACAAGGTATGTTATTTCCAAAGGATTTGGGGAGGCTTTATCTAGTGTCTCAAAATTTTGCTTAGGTAAAATCCAAGATGAGTTGGACATTGCTTGGTTTGGCCACTTGTACAGGTCAAATGCAAAGCTGGAATACAAAAAGTGGCCAAATTTTGTAGCTATTCAGAGGTATTGTTTTACAGGGCCTCAGCACCCGGCCAGCCCAGATCAGATTCCCTTTTGCTTTTATCGTTCCCACATCCTTGCAAGGTGACTTTCATTAAAAGGGGGATAAAGCAAATTTCACTACTGAAAAAAAAAACACTGAAGAAATGCAGGGCCAGCATCCTTGTTTTGTCTGTGAATAATTCTTGCCAAAAACCCACAGATTCCAGGTGTGTGTATTTTTCTGGAAAAAAAATGTTAGAAAAAAAGAAAAGAAAAAATGGAACTCTAATTATGGCTATGATTTTCTTCAGCAGAAGGAGAAAAAAGTCTGAGAAATGGAATTTCATTGGCGGGTTTGGCAGGGAAAGGAAAGCCGCTATGTTTTTGGTACCACGAACAGCCTTCAAGAAATGGTCAAGTGAGTTTGCTCAGGTGTTAGGGAGAGCCAGCATAGAAGTTGATTTTCCATGGCTGATGTGGTCATTCTGGGGACTCAGAGAAGGTTCATCACGACAAATGTTCTTGGTGCTTTCACTACTCAGATGAAACTGGCAAATACATTTTTTCCATTTTAGAGAGTGCCAAGTCACTTTCAAATACACTATCGGGCCCAGCACCATTAAATTAAAAAATGGGGAGGGGGGATGTGTTTCTGTAATGTTAACAGTTCCAAAAATAGAGATTCTGACTTCAATAAAAATCTGGGAACTGGTTTTTATGCCTCACTGAGAAAGTCCTTCTCTACCTCAAGAGAGAGGAAAAAAGTTCATTTTAAATGTTGTAAAATGTCTAGGTCTTTAATCTGTGGAACTTTATTTGGGGGGGGCATTGTGTGAGGTGGGGGGAAGTTGAAATATTTGGGAAAAATTATCATAAAATCAGTTCCTCAAAGATTCTGAATCTATTTTGCATTTTTAAAACTGAAGTATAATTTATTATACTTCACTGTTGTTTATGTTTTTTAAGTTGTAGATGGACCCAATACTTTATTTTATTTATTTATTTTTATGTGGTGCTGTGGATCGAACTCAGTGCCTTACAGGTGCTAGGCAAGTGCTCTACCACTGAACTACAACCCCAGTCCACACTTTGCTCTTTTTAATGTACAGTTCTAGAAATACATATAGTCATGTAACTATCATCATATCATGTTATATCCATCATATGAAGATAAAGAAGGATTCTATCACTTCAGCAAATGTCCTATTGAGTGTCTTTGTAGTCAACCACTCTTATCACTCTCAGCCCCTGGAAAGCACTGATTTGTTTTCTGTCTGTATGCTTTTGACTTCTCCAGACTGTTCCATAAATAAACTCATACACTCTGTAGGCTTTTGAGTCTGGTCTCTTTTACCTAGCATATTACATTTGAAATTCATCTATGTTATTATGTGGATCAATTATTTATTCTTTTTTTCTTTTTTGGTACCAAGCATTGAACCCAGGGACACTTAAACACTGGGCCACACCCCAGCCCTTTTTAATTTTTTTATTTTGAGGTAGGGTCTCACTTAAGTTGCTGAGGCTGACTTTGAACTTTTAATCTTCCTGCCTCAGCTTCTTGAGCCACTGGGATTACAGGCATGTGCCACTGCACCGAGCTTAATTCATTCTTTTTTATTTCTGAGTAATATTGCACAGCTTATCCATTTGCAATGATCAATTATCAATTATCCATTATCAATGGTTAATGAGTAAAGCCAACATAAACATTTGCATACAGCATAAATTCCCATTTCACTCTACTCAATACTTAAAAGTAAAATTGTCATGTTTTGTGGTAAGTTTAACTTTATTAAAAAAAAAAAAAAACTACCCAACTTTCCCAAACTGGTTGTTTTTTGATTTATTGTTTGTTTTTGATTTTGGGTGGTTCTGGGGATTGAACCCAGGGACTCAACACATATTAATCAGATATTCTGCCATTGAGCTACATGCCCAACCCTAGGTTATACCTTTTTTTTTTTTTTTTTTTTTNAGCCTCTTTTATATTTTTGTATTTGAGACCAAGTCTCATGAAGTTGATGAGGCTGGCCTTGAACTTGTGATCCTCCTGCTTCAGCCTACAGAGTTGCTGGGAATACAGGCATGTGCCATCAGAGTTTTTAAATTCTGATAAACTTTTAAGTTATCAAGTTTTTTCTTTTAGGGATAGCATTTTTAGTAATCTAATAAGTATTTGTCTATCTCAAGTTCACCAAGATATTCTCCTGTGCTTTCTTCTAGACATTTTATAGTTTTATCATTTATATGTAAGTCTTTAACTTCATTTCAAGCTTATTTTTGTATGAAACAAGAGTCAAGGTTCACTTTTTTCCCAATATAGATATCTGGCTGTTTCAACATCATTTGTTGAAAAGATTCTTCTTTCCCTTCATTATATCCCCTTGTCCCCTTTGTCAAAAATTGACTGTATATGTGTGAGTCTATTAATTTCTCTATTGTGTTCTATTGATCTGTGTGTCTATCCTATGCTAGTATAGGTTGTATGTCTTATGCATCCTTTTAGATGAATTCCAAGATTGTTTTTTTTGTATGTAATTTTTATTGCTTTTAGAAATTTATCTTTTTTTCTCATTTCATCTTCTGATTACTATATTATTGAGTAGGAAGGCTATTTAGGTTTTTTGGTAGATCTATCTTATATTCAAACCATTTTACTATACTTTTATTCATTTCATATTTTTTCAATTAAGTTTTGCACATTTTCAAAGTAGATAAGTAGGTCATCATCGGCTTTGAATGGCAATAGTATAGGGATCCCCTCTCCCCAATTTTCTTTTTATTAATTCTTTAGTTGTAGGTGGACACAATATCTTTATTTCATTTTTATGTGGTGCTGAGGATCGAACCCAGTGCCTCACATGTGCTAGGCGAGCACTCTACCACTGAGCCATAGCCACAGCCCCAATATTTTTACCTCATTTTATTTTCTTGTCTTAGTGGCTAGGCTTCCTTCTAGGATAATGTTGGGTAGTAATTTATGATTTGGGTGGGAATGCTTATTTAACATTTTGCCATTAAGTAAAGTATTATGCATGCTGTAGGATTCTGGTAGCTAATTTTCTTTCAGGAGGTTTTTTTCATATTTAGTTTGCTGAAAGTCTAAAGTTTAATTCAAAAATTTCTTATTCTGCTTAGAATTTTTTGTATTTCATTGAAAGCTTAACAGGTTTACAGCCACTCAATCTTCCTGACTTTGGAAGTTCATATTTTGATCTCTTTAGAGAAGTTAGTGTAGGATTCAATCAATGATTTTATTTAGATAGATTATGAAGAGACTACATTTGGGGAATTTTCATAATGTTCTCACTTGGCAAGATGCTGGAGGCAGTAGGGAGGGGAGAAAATAAAGGGATAGTTATAAGCTATACATGTATAAATAAATAGAGTAATTTCATAGTGTTTTTCAAACTCTTGCCCACCATTCTCAGTGAGAAGTGCATTTTATATTTCAACCTAGTATAAACACACCTGTATATAATTGCAACAAAATCTCAAGTGTTACATATTTTCCCCATGTGAGTGTATTGATATTTCACTTCCCATCTGTTCATTTTATTTTAAAATGATCACGATCCTCTTGATCATAATTGTCTGAGTTGATTTGACCACTCTTTTCCCTTTCATTTGATTTTATGACCTACAGTCATGCTTTATAAAACTGTTCATTTAGCCGTTTTGTTTGTTTGTTTTGATGGTGCTAGCGATTGCACCCAGTGCCTCAAGTGTTCTAGGTAAGCACTATACCTCTGAGCCACACCCCCAGCCCCTTTTATTTTTATTTTTGATTTTGAGATGGGGTCTCACTAAGTTGCCCAGGCTGGTGATCCTCTTGCCTCAGCCTTTCGAGTAGCTGGTATTATAGGCATGCGTCACCACACCTGGAGTATTAATTTAGCTTCTTTTTCTTCCTCCTCCTCTTCTTCTTCTTCTTCTTCTTCTTCTTCTTCTTCTTCTTCTTCTTCTTCTTCTTCTTCTGTGTGTGTGGGTAGTTCTGAGGATTGAACTCAAGACCTCACACACTAGGCAAGTTTTCTGCCACTGAGCTAACCCATTTAGCTCCTCAGCCATTCATTTAGTTTTGAAGCCCCTAACCTGCAGGATTGTGTCCAGGATAGGTTCACTTTCTATCAGATCCTGTTATGATGCAAAGTGAGTTCCTTTATATTACCCAGAGATAACTGTCACTACTCACATTTCTCTCTGGAATGACTGTTGAGCCTCTAAGCTAGCCTCCCAGCATCCACTCTTGTCCCTACAAACTAGCCAGTAAGTAAATGAAGTCTTATAACTCCATGGTTGAAAACTTTCAAATGACCTCCTTCCACACTTAGGATGGATTCCCAGGTCTCCAGTGTAGCCCCCTTTATTTATTTTCTTCTCATACTTCTCCACACTGGTCCTCACCCAAGCCAAGCATTTGCCTGCCACACAGTCACGTAACTTGTTCCCTGGTTTCATTGGGATGTTCTCTAACCCTTGTTCTAAAAGAGCACCCCCCACCTCCCACTGGAAAGGTCCATTCTCTTATCCCACTTTTGTTAACACTCTTACCTGCAATTATATTTCTATTACTAATTTCACATCTTTGTTTTTTCCCTGTTAGAATATAAGTCCCAAGAGGTCAGGGACTTTGCTCAGTTTTTTTTTTTTTTTTTTGTCAGGATCTCCACACTACCTGGACATAGTTAGTGCTGAATGAATATGTGTTGAATGACTGAATGAGCATGCCTAGAATCTAGAAGAAATCAGACACTAATTCTAAGAAAAATTCAATGCTTTGAGCCTTTCTGTTCACATTGAGTGGGGACATTTCTTTGGGTTCAGCATTGAGTCTATTTTAATGTCAACAGTTCATTAATCCACAGACATTCATCTAGTATCCACTACATTTCTGACTGTAATTATAATAATGGTAGCTAATAGTTAATATTTACTGCAAACACACTGCTTTTACTGCTTCACATATATTAACTCATTCAATACTCCTAACATCTTGAAGCAGGTATTTTTATAACTTTACAGAAGAGGGAACTGAGGCACAAAGAAGTTAAGTACCTTGTCTAAGGTCATTCAAAAGGTGAGTAGTGGATCCAGGTTTTGAATACAGACCATCTGATTTCAGAGCCTGTGTTAAAATCACTGGGGGAGTTCTAAAAATAAATAGCAATCTCTAGGTCCAGTTTTTTATTTTAATAAACCTCAGTGGACCTTCAACATTGCCAATCCTACTATGCTTGCCTAGTAGATTTGCCTTTCCATTCCCCAAAGGCGCTGTTTTATATTTTATTTCCTCTGCCCTTCACACATCACCTGCTGTCTGGAGCTCATTAGACAGGAACCTCCTCATATTCCCACCGTCCAACATGCCCACATTTGTACAAAGACTCACAGTGCTAGCCATTGATGCTGTGAAACTGTGAGTGAGATGCCCCTGATGTGTCAAAGACCATCTTTTCTAGGCTCAGGATATCTCTTCTTTGTCTTCCCAAGCACGTAATTTTTTAACGTCTTTTATTTTTTATTTTGAAAAAAATTTAAACTTCACAACTGTTCCACTTTATTTGTAAAAGTGAAAACAGTATAAAGAATACCTAGCTGGGTGCAGTGGCGCATGCCTGTAATCCCAGCGGCTTAGGAGGCTGAGACGGGAGAATTGCAAGTTCAAAGCCAGCCTCAGCAAAAGCGAAATGCTAAACAACTCAGTGAGACCCTGTCTCTAAATAAAACACAAAATAGGGCTGGGGATGTGGCTCAGTGGTGGAGTGCCCCTGAGTTCAACCCCCCAGTACCCTTATGCGATGCTGGGCTCAGTGGTGCACACCTGTGATCCTAGCTACTTGGAAGGTCAAGGCAGGAGGATTGCAAGTTCAACACTAGCCTCAGCAACTTAGCAAGACCCTGTCTCAAAAATTAGAAACAACAACAACAACAAAAAGTCTTGGTATGTAGCTCAGTGGTAGAGCACCCCTGGGCTCAATCCCTAATAAATAAATAAATAATAAACTAAAAAGGGCTGGGGATGTAGTGCAGTGGTAACACCCCTGGGTTCATTCCCCAGTATTGAGGTTAAAAAAAAAAAGAATACCTATATACCCTTTATCCAGATGCATCTATTGTTAACATTTCACCCTATATGCTTTATTATTTGCACTCTTGCTCATGCACTTATTTTTTCTCTGAATTATTAGAGAATAAATTACATACTTCATGGCCCTTTACTCCTAAATACTTGAGTTTCCTAACAATAAGAATATTCTCTTACATTACCACTGTACTGTTATCAATTCTGTAAATTTAATGTTGATAAGATACTGTTATCTAATCTTCTATTTCTATTTTGATTTTGACAATAGGCCAGATAACATCCTTTACAGTACTTTTTCCTTCTAGTATAGGATCCGGTTTAGAGTTATTTCTGCAATTAGTTATCATGCCTCTTAGTCTCTTTTAGTTTGGAACATTTCCACAGCCTTTCTTTGTCTTTTAGGACATTAATATTTGGGATGAATACAGTCCACCCCCTCCTTTTCTTTTTTTAATAGGATATTCTTCACTTTTGATTTATCTCATGTTTCTTGTGATTAGACTTATGTTATGCATTTTGGGCCATAGTACTGCATAGGTGATGATGTGTCCTCCTTAGGACATCATATCTTAGAGGCCCATGATGTCCATCTCCTCCTCATTGGTAATGTTTAATTTTTGATCACGTGATTAAAGTGTTTTCTGATTTCTCCACTGGGTGGTTACTGTTTTTTTTTCTTCCAAATCAGCAGCCTTTGGGAAGACTAAATATTCTGCTCCTCCTAATATTTTTTCTGTAGATTTAGCATCCAGTGATGATTTTTGCCTGATCCAATCTTTAATATGATGGTTGAAAATAATGATTTTTCAATTCTAGTATTCCGTCCACATTTACCAGTCGGCTTTCAGCAAATGCCATTCCTTTTGCCCCATTTATTTATGTGTTCATCTATTTATTATTGATATGAACTCATAAATACCTGTGTTTTTGTAATTGTTTGTAACTTATTGCCATACTTAACTGGTGTGTTTGCCGAACTGTAAAGGACTTAGTTTTTTATTCTATTTCCTTCTCTCAGGGCCAGGTGTGAAGTTCAGTGGCAAAGCATTTGCCCAGCATAGGTTCCATTTAGTACTGTAAAAAAACAAACAAACAAGCAACAATAACAAAAACCATGTAAAAACGATGTTTCCTTCTCTCTTTCCTGCTTTAATGAATTCCTCCCTCTCTTTTCTGGATCATTCCTATCAGTTTACAATCATGCTCTAATATCACCATTAAGTCTGCATCTCCCTTCACTATCCCTCCCTCCATTTCTGGTCACCCCCCTCAGAGGAACTTCTTCAAAGGATGCTCATACTTTATTGCTCCACATTCTTCCCTTGTCCAATCTAATCAGGTGCTGTCCTGAGGCTCTTGTCAGTCCTTAGTGAATTTCACATTGCCAAATACAGTTCTTACTTACCTGACTTATCATGCTAGACTTGGCAGCAGCATTTAATACAAGTAGTCATTCTTTCCTTTGAACATTTCTTCTTCTGGCCTTCATTATATTACACTGTCTTATACATTCTCCTGAAATGACCCCATTTAGTCCCTATGGCTTTACATTTCATCTAGATACCAAGTACTTTGTTGGGGCAGACAACGCAAGGCACCGAAGACAGCAGGAAACAGTTTTATTTGGCTATAGCCAGGTTCAGAGGGCACAGCTTTTGCTGTAATCAATTAATCCCCTGAACCCCGAGTTCAGGGAGTTTCAGAGTTTTATACCCAGCATGTAAGGGGAGGGACTCAGAAGTTCACAGTCTGCTAAAGTTCACATAAAAGCAGCTTTTTCTTTCACTGTTTTGGGCAAGTTAACCCTTCAAGGACAACACCTGAGAAGGGGAGAGCTTCTTCTCCCCTTTCTTTCCTCTCCCTGCCAGCTGTTACCATAGAGCCCAATTGGTCACTTATCTTAAAAATGTAGACATCTTTGTGAAGCCCAGCTCAAGGCCAGAGGCCTTGTTTGTACATTTCTACAAACTACTATACTGTATATGTTTGTGAAAAACTAGTAAGGGGGTGTCCAGCACCTGGAGTTCTGGTATCTTCCTGGCCAGTGGCCAAGTAAAACAGGGCAACACTAAAATAGGAAGTTTACCTACATTGAACTCTTTTGCAGAGACTCTTTTGCTGACAGTCCTAAAATTAGCCATGGTGAAGATTTCTGGAGAAGCCCTGTTAAGACTTTTCTGTAGAGAAAGGGGTGCCACTTCAGTACCTCTAGGCATGACCTTTCTTACCAACCAGGATTCAATAATTTGCATAGATATCCAACAGGCATATCAAATTTAATGTTTTCAAAGTAAAATCTCAGTTCTCTGTCACCCTCATGTAAAATCTGATCCTCTCTCTATGAGACCCATCTCAGTCTGTGATACCACCATCCACTCAGTTGTTCAAGCCCTAGACCTACCAAGTTCCATACCTCACATACAACCCATCAACAAATCTTGGCAATTTAACTTCCAAAGTATGTACCAAATCTTTCCACTTCTCTCTACTGACACTTTTCCACATATGTCAGCCCACTATCATCTCTTTCTTGGATGACTGCAGTGACTTCCTACAATCTAATCCACATGGCAGCTAGAATATCTTTTTAGACCACTAAAGGATCATGTCATTCTCTTACTGGATTACGGTGTTCTGCCATGGCCTGGACCCCACTGTTCATCTCTGTTTGTGGCCCACTGTGCTCCTTCTTTAGATTCTGCCAGCACATCAAGCTCCTTTTGGTCTTTTATACTGTTTGTTCTCTTTGGATGGTCTCTCTTCCTTCTCCATCTTTCTATGGCTGATTCTTCATCATTCAGACTTCAGTTTTCACCTTACAATTCTCAATACTGTACTTATTATCTATTAGTTTACTTGTTTATTTGTATTTTTATTGTGCCACTATCCTATTTCCCTTCCCCATATTTAGTGCCTACAACAATATTTGCTATATAGTAGGTATCCAATAAACATTTGGTAAATGAATGATACATTTAAACCATTTGACATGATTTCCACCACATTAAAGATATCCAGGAAATGTTCTTTTTCTCCTATAGTACTCCCATATGTCTGGGACTAGTCTAGAAGCTTCTGGTGAGGAGAGGGATCCAATGAAAGATCCACTTTTATGTGTTAGTGTTATTATTTGAGTTTTCAGAAAAAAAGGGGAATTACGTTTTACCAAGAAAAAAAGTGATAGAATTCCAGAGATCACCAGTGTCACATTTTTCAATGGGGACTTTCCTGGTCTTCCTAAATAGTTTAAGACTGGTTATCAGATTTTTAAAAAGTTGACATACCTTGGGATTCAGGCATGTAAATTCTCTTAGTGCTCCATTTTAGAGGACTACATGTGGAATTTTAATGGGGGAGAAGGGGATAACAAAGAAAGTGACATTCACCTCTGCCTTTTGTTTATAGTATAATCCACTGAGTCCATTTCAGTGGTTGTTCTGGAATAACACAGATGATAAACTGGTGGATGTTACGGGAATCTGGGAAAAGGACATAAAAAATGTCTCCTAGTAGGTGGTTCTGGTATGGCAGTCATAAATTGAATACATGGGAGATGGGGGGGGTGGAAGATTGGGAGGTTGTATACTGAAATGATTTTCCTTTTGGAGCATTATTTGAAGATTATTGAAGTTCTTTTTTCACTGGTGCTGAGAATGGAACCCAGAGCCTGCAGCATACTAGGCAAGTGCTCTATCACTGAGCTACATAGGCAGCACTCAATTTAAAAAAACCAAACAAAACCTCTAGTAGAGGACTCTATGATACTAAAGCATCCAGGAGAAAATCAGTACAAATGAGCTTCAAGCAGTGATTTTCTTGTCTAGATTATTAACTTTATGACAGAAGGTACCACATGTTTTGGTGTATTTGGGGAAACCATTACCCCTGATCCAGTAGGGTCTGGTTTTCTAAATTGGCCCAAATGCTTGTTGTATTCACAGTTCATACCTAAGAGCTGTGCACCATTATTCACTCTCAGAATATCTATTACCTATGCATCACCATTAGTCATTTTCTTTCTAGCACCCATCCTTATGAAGTAGGCATATGTGTCAAGTAGCATTTCATGGACTCATTTAGAGACTTACTCTTTTGACTCATCTGTGAAAGTGGATAGAGAGTGCATAAATATATTTTTTAAAATCACACTTGTATTGAAGTACAAATAATACACATTATAAATGTATAGCTCAGCAAATTTTTACAGGCTGGGCCTACCCCTGCCACCAGCCCCCATATCAAGAATCTGAACATGAAAAGCCCCCAGAAGCTTTTCACATCCTTCTAGTAATTACTGTCCTGACTCTTAATGCCATAGATTAGTTTTGTTTGTTCTTACATTTCATGTGTATGGGTCCAGATGGGATTGCTGACTTCTTCCACCAGCTATTGGTTTTGAGATCCTCCATGTCCTTGTAGATAGTTGTGGCTGGATCGCCTCCCTGCTGCGAGGTACTGCATCACATGCTCCTGCAGTTCATCCTTTCTACTGTGGATGGGTCTTTGGTTTATTTCCAGTTTTAAAATAATGCTGTGAAGAACACTTGCATATTTTTTTGGAGAATACATGTGTGCATTACTAGCAGGTAAATACCTAAAAGAAAGCTTTATAAAAGCTTTTAAATATATTTTAATTGTTTTCACAGGTGTCAACTATTTTTGGTATGCAGTTAGGGCTAGTAGCCACCTTTGGGCATAGCTCATACATCTCTATCCATATGCAATTTTGAGTCTTTTCAAATTATATACATATATATAATTTGAAATAATTTTTAGCATCATTTTTCTTTCTGTTTCTATGTTTCTTTATTACTCTATCAATGACCTATATAAAGATATCATTTTTAAATGTCTTAAGAATTTTGTGTTGCTTTTCTTTTACTGCAAACTGTCTCTGAGTATCTCATTTTTTTGAAGTAAAAAAAAAAAACACCCCTGGAACTGTTGAAACGTAGATACAGAGGCACAGATTCACCATCTAAATGGACAAGTGTAATGGGCATTGATTCCTCATTTTTGCCAGGTAAACAAAAAAGGGAAAACAAAGGAAGAAAGAAGTATATAAAGGGGGTTTGGAAAAACTAAGGTATACTATCTTTTGTCGTGATTACATCAGGTCAGTAGGGTTTTTTTTTCCTTTTTTCCATTCAGCAACTCTGATTTTTCCAACACTGGAACTGGAGCAAATACATTCCACTTGTTTTTGGTGAGAGACACTTTCCCTGTAGGTACTTTTTATGCAGAGAGAACAATTAGCAAAGAGCCTCATCTGCAGCAGTGCTTTTCAAATTCCATTGTGCTTAATGATCACCTGGGGATCGTATTAAAATACAGATGTCGATTCTGCAGCCTTGGGTTGCTGCAGGAGATTTCTGCTTTTCAACTCCTACGTGAGGCAGATGCCAGGTGTGAGGCTTTAGAGCACAGCTGCTTCTCAGTTCCTGGGGGATTATATGGGGGCGTTTGTCAGTTGCCCATTTACTATGATAAACACCCCTACCTTAGAGGGTGTTCTGGGCTGGCCATGCTGGCTGAAGAACCAGGTTATGTACAGTCTGCATTACAGCGGTGGAAAAAGCCCAATGTGCTTTGAACGATTCTTTTAGTCTCAATTAGCAACTTCTATCAAAGTCCCCCCACCCCCACACTTGTTTTCTCCTCAAATGTAGCAAATAACTGAAGAGAAACCACTGAACTCTTCCAACATATGCCAAAAAGCAATGCACACATGTACTCAACCCCAGGTACTGGCATGAAGAAAGGAGTGAGTTGGGGCCAGCATGAAGCCCCCCTCTCCTCTCCTGTTTTTAATATTTCATGTTTTCTTGTTCATTCCGGAGAGCCTAGGTGTCCATTTCAACCTCCTTGTCCCTGACCACTTCAGCATACACCAGTCCTCCTGCCAGCTGCAAGTGTGTCTGAGCCTGGGTTCAACCCCCTAACCGACTCCTGAGCTGCCCTCAACCAATACCTGATAAAAATTAGATATATACACCACACAGTTCTTTGGCCTTGAGAGGGATAATTTCCAGAATTCCTAGGGCTAATTTCCAGTCCCCCCACCCCTACCCTGCAGTGGTGATGATGTGTGTTAGCTACCTCTCTGCCCCTCTCACGCTTCCTCATTCTCCTGTGTTTCCTGGAATCACATCCTAAATAAACCACTTTCTCTTCAATCCATGCCTCAGAGTTACCTTCTGGAGGAACCAAAACTAAGTCAAGGCTCTTCAAGGATACATGAAGTACTTTTGTTTTTTTAAGAAGTCCTTTTACAAGAAAAGAAGATGGGACCTCTGTGGGGTTTGCTCTAAGGCCTGGGGGGGGATCACCAATATTTAGATATTTTGGTAGCATGACACTAAACTTTTAGATGGCTAGAAATAGGTTGATAATGGAGAGAGTACTTCCATGTTCCTGGGATCATGTCAACAGAGTTGATTTTCAGGGCTCCCCAGTCAAACTGATTCCTGTCTTTGTGTCTCCCCCCCAGGAGGATGGATGTATAAGTTCCCCCTCAGCCTTGACCATGCCCTGGCTACATTATGTTTTTATGCTCTTTCCATAGTCCTCTCTCAGTGGCTTTCTCTGTGGTGGGCTCTCTGCCTAGCCCCTTGTGGTGAGGAGTCCTTGGATATTCACCTTACTGAATGGAGGCCCATGACATTAAGTTTCAAGGACATATACAAGCTTTGCATCCGTGGTCATTGCTTCTCCTAGCCACACCCTTAGCTTTTTCTTCCTCCTGCTTTCTTCCCCAGACCAGAAGCAGATAATTTAAGGTTTTCAGTGCATTTAGGGGATTTTAGGGCTATCTGGGAGTTCTTAGTCCCTCTATATGTTCAGAAATATGATACACAGCCTTTCCCTCTCAAGACCTTGTATTCAAAGTTCTCCATGGTTCCTTTCATGTTCAAAACCCACACAGGCAGGGATATTGTCCTGATTTGGCACTCTGGACTGAGTTTCTCACGGTTGTGTCCTACCTTGGCCAGGTTGCACTGCCCAGCAAACTAAGTCTCTATCTCTCTGTTTGGGATTTTTGAAGGTGCTAATTTGGACATGCTATCTTAAGAGTACATACTGTATCAACAGGGCTAACTTTAATGCAACAATTATTAAAACATCCAGGGTGGCTAGGTGATTGCCTCTCTGTGATTTGTGGAACCAAAAATATAACTTTCTTTTCAATTGTTTCTGGTAGTTAGTGATAAGGATAAATTGCTATAAACTGGATGGCTTAAACATCAAATTTGTTTCTCACAGTTCTGAAGACTAGAAATCCAAAGTCAAAGTATCAGCATCGTCACTGTCCAGTGAGGGCCCTCTTCCAGGCTTATAGACAACCACCTTCTCTTTGTACTTGGCAGAGAGAAAGATCTCTTTTTCACTTCTTATAAGGCTACAGTTTTATCAGAGTAGGTTCCTACTCATATGACCTCATTTAACCTAAAATACTTCCTGAGACCCATATGTAGTTACATTGGGAGTTAGGGCTTCAACATATGAATGGGAAGAGGGTTAAATATGGTTTATAACAATAACTGCCCAGCTTCCCCCGCCCCCCACCTCCCCTGCCAGCTTCTCACCTATTCATCTGACTGAAACCTGAAATTGCACAATTAGAGATTCATTTCCTTGGTTTAATGTGTTGTTAAAAGGTACATAGGTGCAGAATCTGGTTGACATGCCTCCATGTGCCCTTTTCCTAAGAGCAGGCAAGGGTTCAAAAAGTTTGTATTGGGTACCTACAAGTTGGGAATGGGCCCCATCTAGAGGACAGAAAGGGAACTAAAAAGGGAGTCGGTTTTCTCTAATGTCTGCCTATTAACTTTGGGAAGGCCTGTCCTAGTCTTGAGAGTTATTTTCTTACCAGTTCCTGAAAAATTGTCCTTACATAAAAGAACTGAGTACTTAACTTTGTTTTCTTGGATGTACGAGTGGTTCAAGAGACTCCTCGTTTAAAAAGGAAGTCATTGAGAGAGAGGTGTAAGTTCAACTTTTCCATCAACACAAACTCTTCGTTAACCAGCAAATTTTGTGTAAAGACAACAGGTGTTTGTAGTAATGATTCTATGTGCTGCTGGAGCCTTAATTACTTTTTGAAATGTCAAAGATTAATTATGTATGGATGATTTTCATATTAACTATGATTTTGAGAAAGTCTTCATTACTGTTTTTTTACCAAACGGTAATCTTTTTTCAATCAGAATATTTTCATCTCAGTGTTTCATTTTCCTCTGCTGCTGGCATCAAAATGGCACCTGAAATGAAGTGAGCCACTTCTGGGGGCTTGTTATTGCTGGGATCAGCTGCTTATGAACAATTAACTCAGTCAGTATGTAACCATCAGGCATATAACTCTGCTGCCTATGTGGCCTTTGCTCTCAGAGGGACCTGATGAGGTAGAGTCAGTGGTGGGTCAGTGGGAGAGGAATGCATATGAATGGGAATGCATATGGAATCCTGTTCCTTTTGGGGCTGCTTTAGCAACCCTGGCTCTGCATCACCTTTTAAAACATGTAAAGATAAACATTATCCTGAATTTGGAGTTTATCCTTCTTGTATATTTCTTATAGTTTCCCTGCTTATGACTATGTCCCTAAGCAAGAGAGAATGCCACTCACATGACATGACTTTTTTTTTTTTTTGAGACAGTGTCTCTCTAAGTTGCTGAGGTTCTTGCTAAAATACCAAGGCTGGCCTCAAATTTGCAATCTTCCTGCCTTAGGCGCCCCCCAGTGTCTGGGATTATAGGTATATGCCACCATGCCTGGCTCACTGGCATACTTTTAAAATTCTTTTGATTGTTATCTTTTTTACCATCACGTTCTCTGCAACTTTCATTTCATTCAACATTATTTTTGTCAGATTCAGCCTCATTGTTAGATGTAGCTGTAGCCCATTTCTTTTCCTTTGCTTTACCTCTGAACCATTACCAGTGAACAACCAAACCCACATTTACCAGAATAGGGAGAAAGCAGGGATGGTGTGTATACACAGTAACTAGTTGATCTGCAACACAACTCAAGCTATTCTCTTAAACCAAAATCAAGCCAATAATTAATTTAGTTTTTAACTAGCTATTTTGGAAAATGTTTTTTAGGGCTTTGGTTCTTCCATATTATTCATAACCCACAAAATTGGTTTTGGAAATAATCCTTTTTCCCTTTGTCTACAAAGAATGGCAAAGTTGAGTTTGAGTTCATTTGCAGTAGCTTTTCTTCCCCTAAGTTTTCAGATAGTGTTATCTTTCTCTGTTTCCTTTTTTGCTTGGCATGGATTTGCCCTCCTCTCCCAAGAGAATGCTCAGTTCCTTCACAGTCTCTCCATTCATTCATGCATGCATTCTTTGACATGTTTATAATGTCCCTACTATGTGCCAGGCACACTTCCAGGTACTGGGTGGTCAACAGTGAGCCAAACAGACAAAAATCTCTGCCTCAACGAAGCTAATTTTCTAGTGGGGGAAGCCGATGATAAACGAGTAAAGCATACAGTGTGTTGGATGGTGAGTAATACTGTGGAAGAAAATTAATCAGGAAAGAGGCACAGTGAGTACTGACTGGTTGCACTTTCCAATAGCATTTCTCTAGGCCAGGGGTTGGCAAACTGTGGCCTGTGGAACTCCACCTGTTTCTGTAAATAGAGTTTCATTGGCATGCAGCCATGCTCATTCATTTCCAGATTGTCTGTAGCTGCTTTGGCACTACATCAGCAGAGGTCAGTGGTCACAGAAGAGACTACGTGGACTGCAAAGCCTAACATGTTTGCTATTTGGCCTTTTATAGAAAATATTTACTATTTGCCTTTGCATTAGAAATGCAGGTTTTTACACATAACTTTGGGAATTATTATTCATGTTTTGTTTTCCGGTATCCAAAAGATTGTCATAAACACTGTCTCGTATGAGTGCTACACAGGGCGGTGTTGTGAGGCAGGTCTCAGTAGTTTTGTTTCATGGGTGACTGAACAGAGGCTCCGCCAGGTTAATATGGTTGTCTAGGGTTGCTTGCCTCGTAAAGTGGTGGTGTTTAACTCTCAAAGCTGGTGCTTTTTACAGCCCAGTCTCCTACTCCCTAGTGATAACTATAACCCAGTTTTTAGCCTGGGAAGCTTCCTATCATATGAAACACAGAAAGGTAATACCTAGTACCCCCCAAAAAGGCAATACTAAAAATAAGAAAACAAAACAAAAAATAAGCAAAAAGACAATCCTGGGTAACCATTGAGCATGGGCTCTGAAGCTCCACTGCCTAAGATGAAATGTTTGCTCTGTCACTTCTCCAACTTCAGGCAAGTTGCTTGACCTCTCTGGGCCCTGTCTCAGTTTCCCTGTCTATAAAGTAGTCATAATAGTTTGCCTTCTAGGTAGGATAGTGATGCATCTGATTTGTCCAGGGCAGGCATGATTTTTTTTTTTGGGGGGGGGGTTATTTTTTAAATACATGACAGCGGAATGCATCACAATTCTTATTACACATATAGAACAATTTTTCGTGCCTCTGATTGTATATAAAGTATGACACCAATTCGTGTCTTCATACATGTACTTTGGATAATGATGTCCATCACATTCCACCATCCTTGCTAATCCCCGCCCCCTCCCTTTCCCTCCTACCCCTCTGCCCTATCCAGAATTCATCTATTCCTCCCATGCTCCCCCTCCCTACCCCACTATGAGTCAGCCTCCTTATATCAGAGAAAACATTCGGCATTTGTTTTTTGGGGGTTGGCTAACTTCACTTAGCATTATCTTCTCCAATGCCATCCATTTACCTGCAAATGCCATGATTTTGTTCTCTTTTTTTGTGAGTAAAATTTCACTGTGTGTATATGCCACATTTTTTTTATTCATTCATCCACTGAAGGGCATCTAGGTTGGCTCCACAGTTTAGCTATTGTGAATTGTGCTGCTATAAACATTGATGTGGCTGTGTCCCTGTAGTATGCTGTTTTTAAGTCCTTTGGGTATAGTCCGAGGAAAGGGATAGCTGGGTCAAATGGTGGTTCCATTCCTAGATTTCCAAGGAATCTCCATACTGCTTTCCATATTGGCTGCACCAATTTGCAGTCCCACCAGCAATGTATGAGTGTGCCTTTTCCCCCACATCCTCACCAACACTTATTGTTGTTTGTCTTCATAATAGCTGCCATTCTGACTGGAGTGAGATGGTATCTTAGAGTAGTTTTGATTTGCATTTCTCTAATTGCTGGAGATGATGAGCCTTTTTTCATATATTTGTTGATTGATTGAATATCCTCTTCTGAGAAGTGTCTGTTCATGTCCTTGGCCCATTTGTTGATTGGGTTATTTATTTATTTATTTATTTGTGTGTGTGTATGTGTGCTTAGCTTTTTGAGTTCTTTATATACCCTAGAGATTAGTGCTCTATCTGTGTGAGGGGTAAAAATTTTCTCCCAAGATATAGGCTCTCTATTCACCTCACAGATTGTTTTGCTGAGAAGAAACTTTTAGTTTGAGTCCATCCCATTTATTGATTCTTTGTTTTAATTCTTGCGCTATAGGATTCTTATTAAGGAAGTTGGGGTCTAATCCCACATGATGGAGATTAGGGCCTACTTTTTCTTCTGTTAGACGCAGGGTCTCTGGTTGTATTCCTAAGTCCTTGATCCATTTTGAGTTGAGTTTTGTGCATGGTGAGAGATAGGGGTTTAATTTCATTTTGTTGCATATGGATTTCCAGTTTTCCAACATCATTTGTTGAAGAGGCTATCTTTTCTCCAATGCATGTTTTTGGCGCCTTTGTCTAATATAAGATAATTGTAATTTTGTGGGTTAGTCTCTGTGTCCTCTATTCTGTACCATTGGTCTACCAGTCTGTTTTGGTGCCAATACCGTGCTGTTTTTGTTACTATTGCTGTGTAGTATAGTTTAAGGTCTGGTATAGCGATACCACCTGTTTCACTCTTCAGCAGGCCTGATTTGCCTGTTTTCTCCACTTTAATTAATAGTGTCCCATTTTACTCTCAGGTACCTTACTTTGAACAATAAATTTTATGCATACCCTAGCTAGGGTCATTGCAGAGATTGAGTTCATACAAACAAAGCAGTTAAAATCATGCCCAACTGGAGTAAGCATTTATTAGACTTTGGCTGCCATTTCTTATCAATGTCATGCCAGCCCTATCACTTAGTTTTCTTCTGGCCCATTACTGGGTTCCACTTGGTCCAAACTGATTACTGCCAGAAGTGATTACTGTTCTGGGTTAACAGGCCATTTAGGATTCTTCTTGCAATTCCCAGTGCCTCTGCCTGCAACCTTTGTCCCTAGGGAACCCCCTGGTGTACCCCTGACCTCTTGTAGCAGCTCTTGGCTCAGATGTCTTCTCATAGGGCTTTTGCAAGCTGCCTCCCTACAATTGTCACCATCCCTTCTCCTGACACACTTCCTATCCTTCCCTGTGTTGTATTTGTACTTCATACTTATGATTAACATGCAGGTTTTACTGATATATACATATTATAGTTCTAGAGATTAAACCCATGGCCTTGAGCATGTGAGGCAACTAACTGGTCTACCACTGAGATACATCCCCAGCTCCCTAATAATGTGGTTTTGGGTTTTTGTTTTTAGTACTGGGGATTGAACTCAGGGCACCTTCCTCTGAGAACATCCTCAGCCCTTTTTATTTATTTATTTTTTATTTTATTTTGAGGCAGGGTCTCGCTAAGTTGCTGAGGCAACTTAGTTTTGAACTTGCAATCTTCCTGCCTCAGCCTCTGAGTCACTGGGATGACGTGTACCACCATGACCAGCCCTAATAATGTTTTAGTATAGCTTGCTTTTGCTGTTATATACACAGAACAAAAACAGAAATACCCCAAAATATATTATGCCGGTAGGATTTTTCTGTTTTCAAAAATAATGTGTCTTCATTAAAATTCTGGAAATTACAGAAAAATGTAGTGAAACAACCAAATACAATGCACCTGTGGTCCTACACCCGCTTTCACCACCAGAGTTGATGTTTTGCTGTGTACCAAGACAAAAACAGGCTTCCTCAGGCTGGAGAGGGAATACATTTTCTAGTCTGATTGTGTAACTCTAGCTAAAACCTTACAAGCAAATGACCATTTCTTGTGTTCTCTGAGTATAAATTGAGCATCCCTAATCTGAAAATCTGAAATCCAGAATGCTCCAGGATCTAAACTGTTTTGAGTGTTGACATGACGCTAAAAATGTTTTGGATTTTGAAGCATTTCAGATTTTGAATTTTTTGGATTAAAGATGGTCAACTGATCAAGTGTTTGCTAATATTTCACAATTGAAATAACTCTGAAATCTGAAACACTTATGGTCCCAAGCATTCCAGATAAGAGATATTAAACTTGTATTACAAATTTGATTCCTGAAAGATAAACTTTTCCTTCCATATTTGTATCTGAACCTTAATGTGAGAGAAAATATACACACACTGCTCTATCCTATCCCATCTCTAGCAGTTAAAAAAAAAAAGTGAATAGCAACTGAGTGAAATGTAATGTTCCCCTGCTTGAAGCTAAGGTTTTCTGGCATGTTGGCAAAGTGTTAGCCTGACTCCTGCCAAATTGAGTCTCTTAATAGAAATTATCATGTGTATCACACTTTTTATTTGCTTTCTTTATTATATTGAGCAAGTTATTTTCTGTGTCTTTGTCTCCTCTAAGAATATAATTAATCTCCGTGTTAGCTTTCAAACTGTTAGCTTTAAAAGTCTCTTAAAAACTTGTCACTGTTTCATTGATTTGTCCATTTACCTTTTTATTTGTTTGAAGGTCCCACGGGCACGGATGGTCCAGAGGGGGCACAGTTGTGTCTGTCTTGTTAACCAGTATGCTCTTAGTACCTCACATAGTGCCTGGCACATAGTATTTACTCAATAAATATTTGTTGAATGGGAAGGTGCCTGAGCATGACAGAGCACATGCGCCCTCCATGCAATGGGGGTATCCTGCTGCTGGGGCCAGGTTGGGGGTGACCCATGTGTAAACCCTCAGCATAAGAAAATAAACACCTAAAATGTGGTCCCTGGCCCTCAAATATCATCCGTACTTTATTCCCCCAGGATCCAAATTCCTTTAACAAAGACAAAGTTATTAATTCAGCCATCTGAGTTGGTTTAAAGGGCAGATGCCTTTTGAGATAGGAGGCTCATTAGGGCCTTCATACTAAGAGGTCAAGGGTGGATATTAACTGTGTTCCTGGGTGGCAGTTGTGATTATGTAGGAGTGAAGAGGAGGGCACCGATGGCTGTGGGCCCATGGCATACAGAGTCTTTTCTATAGAAGCATGATTGTCCATTTCACCACAGCTGTGGAGCAATAAGCAGAGTGCTAGGCAATGACAGAGCTAATGGCAGTAGCTATGTCCTACAAAGTAAACTCTGAGCCTAGCACTTTTCTTGACTGACTCACAACTGATGCTTTAGGACGCAAGTATGATGATCCCCAATTTATGAGTAAAGAATCCAAGGTACAGAGGTAGTAAATATCAGTGACTACTTGATCCTGCAACTTATGATAGGCTTAAATTAAATATTGAGCATTATTCTCCTGATGCAGTGAAAATATCTCACTCCCCTTCCCCCCACTTTCCTTTTTTCTATAATCTTGTATGTGAAAAGGTTTTAACATTTTGGCCAGTGATTGGACAGTATTGGGCTTGGGATATAGCTCATTGGTAGAGCCTGTGGTTTGCATGCATGAGACTCTGGGTTCAATCCACAGCACCTCAAAAAAGAAAAAAAAGGCATTATTGTAGTTATAACTAAAGGCAGCTTATGATTCTTTTGGAAAGCAAATTTTAAAAGCAGGTATTTTGAGATTTTTGTGCACTTTTTTTTAAAATATTCTTAAAATTGTCGATGGACCTTTATTTATTAATTTATTTACATGTGGTGCTGAGAATCGAACCCACTGCTTCACACATGCTAGGCAAGTGCTCCATCACTGAGTCACAACCCCAGACCTTTGGGCACTTGTTTTAACTTGTATGAGCACATCTTTATTCAAGCAGAATCATTTTTATAACAAATGGTATTATTTGCCCTATTCTTTTTTTGTGTGTGTGGTGCTAGGGATTGAACCCAGGGCCTTATGCATGCGAGGCAAGCACTCTACCAACCAAGCTATATATCCAGCCCTATTTAGACCTTGTTAGACCTATTCTTAACTATAATACTGATAATTACTATTTATTGAGCATTTGCTATGTGCCAGGGATTGTTTTGTGGGTTTTACATGTATTGTAACATGTATATGTTCCCACAACTGTGAGATGAATGCTATTTGTATTACCTTCGTTTTACAGATAAAGAAACTGAGGCACACGAAGACAGAGTTACTTGCCCCAAATTTTAGGAACAGCAAGTGGCAGAGCCAGAATTCAAGCTCAGGGACTTATGCCCCTTTAAAGGGTTCACCACCTGTCCATCTGCGAGTGGACACAGTTTCCTTTCCTTCCTATGGTTAATACCTAGTGACATTGGCAAGGAGTTAGGAAGTTTATAAATATTCCTTCCTTCTAGATGTCACCTGGTTTTCCCATTTTGGTCCATTTCATTTCAACTTCATCCTTTTCAATGGGAAATTGGGAGGCTGAAATATTCTGTCATATTGACCCTGCACTTTCTTTTTTGTTACCATAAAAATTGTCATATGTTCCTGAGATGAATCTGTGTGAATATTAGAGAAATAATGTTTATTTTTTTTCCTGAGCCTTCTTTTCATCATTATAATTAACGAGTTACTGACTTTACCAATAAAACATTTTTGGCATACCACATGCTGACTAGCAAAGTGGGGATTGCTGACAGGGTGACAGAAAGCCTATTGGAAGCTGCCTCCAGAGAGTGGCCTTTCTGCCATAATTCGCTAAGCACTCATAGCATTCAAATTCAGAGTAACTGATACACACAGATATGCCACCACATTCCCTGAAGTGTGTTAAAGTGAGTTACAGACCTTGTGACAGACAGGCCCAGTGCACCTCACAGTTCACCAAGTCATGGAGTCTGCTGGCAAGTGATTTGCTTTGGAAGCCACTTGACTCATGTATTCTCTTGTTTTCTCAAAAATATCTGGGGAGTCAGTCCTTTACTGCAAGGGAAAAAATAATACTCCCATGCCACTTGGAACACCCCAGTTTTGGAAAAAATCACTTAAAAATGTGCTGTAAAGCCACCCATGCTGCATCAGTGCAGGAGGGCCATTTGGGAAGAGGCAACGTCCAGACGCTTGTGGGAGGTAGGATTTTTATGGTCTGTTTGTGTGTCCAGTTTTGCAATCTTCAGAGGACTCCATTCAGGCTGTCAATGAAAACCATTGAACCTGTCAAGTTGTTGTTTGCCAGGTCTCCTGGAAAAACACACTGAAAAATCTCAGCACTGGGTGGGTCAAAGAGGATAGTACTATAAAAAGAAGAAGAAAATGGATGGCCCTGCTCTGGTGGGAGGCCAGGGCTTGGTGCTCCAGCCAACTTCCCTGGTGATAGAGGAGTTTCCACCATCCGAGGCTTCCCCTTCTGGCTTTCCCCACCCTACCTTACACCATCCAGTCTTTAAAAATAACTCCATTTCTGGTGGAGCCAAATAGAATGATCTGAAGGCGATGTAAGCAAAAGGAGCAGGTAGTGCTGATGCTTTAGGAGAGAACATTCTGATGAGGGAAACAAAGGCCGGGCAGCAGCTGGGAGATTTTCCTGGATGTCAGTGAGCTGAATGGACTGGCACTGATTTCGGCTCCCCACCCCCCAAGTCATTCTGTGCTCACCAAATGAGGCATTGACTCCCTACTATGCTGATTTTTTTGTTATTAATACTTGCCTTATTTTGAACTTTCATATGGGCTAGTTTGAGGGGAAAGTCCAAGAAGTGATGTTAGTTAACCGCATAGAAATTGTATGTGACTATGAAGGCCAAGAGCATTTTTGAGGAAGTATCCCATACACTTGCAATCTCACAACAGAAGACTGCAAGGACGCTTCTGGGGCTGGGGGATGTGAATGGGACTGGCAGAGGGGCGGGGGCTGAGGTGGGAAGGCCCGCTGAGCCTAGGGGTGACATCCCCAGTTCAGACTAGGCCACTCATTTCCTCTGAGCCTCAGTTGCTTCAAATAAACTCTAGGCAGGGGCTGCCACTCTTTTTCCCGGGTTAATATTCAACTCAAATGTCTCAAAAGAAAAAAAATACAAATAGCCAACAAATATGAAAAACATGTTCAACATCGTTTGCCATTAGGGAAACTCAAATCAGAGCTATACTGAGATGTCAACTCACTCCAGTTAGAATGGCAGTCATCAAGAATACAATTACAAACGCTGGAGAGAATGTGGAGAAAAGGAACAATTTTACACTGTTGGTGATATTGTAAATTAATAAATCACTATGGAAATCAGTATGGAGGTTCCTCAAAAGATGACCTAGCTATGCCACTTCTTGGTATTTACCCTGAAGAATTAAAGTCATCTTACTACAGTGATTAGTTTATAGCAGCACAATTCACAATAGCCAAACTATGGAACCATTATCCCGGATGAATGGGTAAAGAAAATGTGGTATATATACACAATGGAGTTTTACTCGGCCATAAAGAAAAATGAAATTATATCATTTGCAGGAAAGTAGATGGAACTAGAGACCATTACGCTGAGGCAATAAGCCAAACTTAGAAACTCAAAGGTTAGATGTGTTCTCTCATGTGTGGAAAGTAGAGAGGAAAAAAGGAAAAGAAAGGTGTGTGTGTGGGGGGGTAGAATCTCATGAAAATCAAAGGAAAATCAGTAGAGTAAAGGGACCAGGGGTGGAGGAAAAGGGAAATACTTTCCAATATCAGTAAATGATATTGGCCAATTATATTGTTATATTGTGTGCATGTATGGATATGTAACAATTAATCCTAACATTATGTGCAACTACAATGTACTAATAAAAAAATATGGAAAACAGAAAAAAATCCAACTCAGACCCAAGTCTTGTCAATTCTCCCTCCCAAATACCTCACAAATATGTCCCATCACCACAACCATCTTTATCCAAGGTATCATTGTGTCTCATTTCAAATACTAGGTTCACTTCCTCATTGGTACAGAACAGGGCAAACTGCTGCCCATGGGCCAAATCCTGTGAGGTAGCTGATTTTGTACATAAAGTTTTATTGACACACAGCCACACCTGTTCATTTGCAGAGTGTCTGTGATAGTTTTTGTGCTACAATGGCAGAGTTGAGTAGTTGCTGCAGAAATCCTACAACTATAAAACTGGAAGTATTTGCAATCTGACCCTTTACAGAAAAGGTTTGATAACTCCTGGTGCAAAGGGAATACTTACTTGTGTAATTATTTTGACTCTTCCTCCTTTTCTGAACTCTAATTCCTGTAAGATTTTAGTAGATTTTTATGTGTGTGTCAAATAAACAAATTTGGAGTTTCCATTTCCTTGAATATACCTCTTATTTTGGATTTTGAATTGTTCACAGCTTCAGAACATTGTTTGAAAATGGAGTGCAGAAATCTGAAACTTCTGCTCTCCCCCCTCCAATCCATTTTTCAGTGCAACACGTAGAACGATCTTGTAAAAAATGTGCATCTGAACACATCAGTCACTGTTTAAACCCTTCACTGACTTTCCATTGCTCTCAGAACAAAGGCACAGCTCCTTACCTTGGCCACTCGTGGGAGCTGGGCCTTTCTTGCCTCTCCAGCCTCATCTCTTGCAGTTCTCCCTTGTCCTTCCATGTCCTACCCACTCTGGCCCTTTTTTTCAGTTCCTTACATAGGCTGCACCCTCTCCCACTACAGTGCCTTTGCACATACTGCTGTTTCTACTTGGTATGGTCTTTCACTGCCTCTGTGATGGGCCAATTCCTCCTATTTACCCTTCAGGTTTTAGCTCCACAGGGAAGCCTTCTGTGACCATTGGCTTTACCCAGAGTTCCAGATGCTTTTCTTTGGCACTTAGTACAGTTGCAGTAATGCATTTCTTGGTGTTAACTTTTGCATCACACCTTTGTTTCCCTAATAAGGCAATAAGCTCCCTCAGAGCAGACTTCTCTTGCTCTCCCGTGTATCCCTAGTCCCTACCTAACACAGGGCTAAATATTTGCCCTGAAATTACTCTGTACACATCTGTGGGTCCAGAGAGATAATGTATACAAAAGCATTTTGCTTACCATAAATCATTGTACAACTGGAAGAAATTATTAGTACTAATAACAGAGGAGAGGAGGAAAAGTAATTCTCTTTCAGTGGCTTCCATTGTTCTATAGATGGTTTAGGTCTATAGACATAGGAAGGGAGATGTTGGAAGATGCTTGAAACAATGAAGAATTCCTCTGTCCTTGTAGAAGTTTGCATGAAGAAATCAAGAACAATCCTGGAAAAGGCTTCCTAAGAGTACACTTCCTATTTACATTAGTTGTTGGAAGCTGAGAAAATATCTGTCTACATGACATTTTGATGGTCAGTTTTGAAATACAAGCACCTAGAGAAGAAGAGAACTTCTCCAAGGAATCCTAAGGGAGAAAAGGGTCTCATTAAAAACATCATAAAAAGAAAATGAACATTTATCCAACCCCAACATCTGATTTGACCTTTGTAAACATTAATGTCATAACCACAAACAAATGGTGGGTTCCAAGACACCAGGGAAAAGTAAGTTTTCAAAAAGTCTGAGAAAACATCATTCGGGAGAAAAAAATAAGTTAAAGTGGAAACAGAGTACAGACTGTAAATGTGGAAGAGGAAAGAAAAGCCTTTTAAGAAATGACCTTCTTCTGGCTTGTGAGTAGTATTGAGTGGTTCGATGTCATTAGCAAGATGATCCTATTGATTTTCTTTTATTCGTGTAGTAAACAAATGGAAATCTAAGCATTTTACCACTCACAGCGCGTTGTTTCCTGTAGTTATATATATATTTTCTGTACTTTTAGCCTGGGCAGCCACTTGAGGGAGAGTGTCTTAGGCTAGGCCCCTTAACCCTTGTGTGTCTGGCTTGCAGACTCATTTTCTTCTTATTATACTTCCCCTCCAGTGGCTAGGAGTAACAGGTAGATGGGAAATGTAGAACATACTCAATGGGTCACAGTGACAAATAATTCTCCAGGGAGATTATCATGAGGGAGTGCCCAGAGGTGGCCTCCCAACCCTGCCAAGCATCCATCCTATAATCAGTTGGTCCCAGAGGGTTCATCTCTGTGAGGCCCACACACCATACAAGGTCTGCTATGTTGGCCCTAAGTAGACTTTGTATTCCAGACAATATTACTCTGTTTCCTATTTGTAGAATGAAACACCCGAGTCTGTATACTTATAAAGAAAAGAGGTTTATTTAACTCACAGTTTTGGAGGCTGAATGTCTAAACAGCATAGTGCTGGCTCTGGTGAGGGCCACCCCTACTATATTACCTCATGGCTGATGGCCTCACAGGGATGCTGGGAGAGATCATGTGACCAGGAAGGCAAAGAGGCTGGGTTTGTTCTTGTATAACAAACCTCTCATCAGAACTAACTCAGGGGTCCTATAAGAACTACCTTGATCCCTTCTGAGGACAGCATCCTCCATGACCTTTGAGGCCCAACTCTTAAAGGTCCCATTACCTCTTTTTTTAAAAAATTTATTTTGTAGTTCTATATAGACAGAATGCCTTTATTTTGTTTATTTTTATGTGGTGCTGAAGACTGAACCCAGTGCCTCACACATGCTAGGCAAGCACTCTGCCTCTAAGCTACAGCCCCAACCCCCTTTACCTCTTAATATCACTACACTGGGGAAAAAGTTTCCAGTATATGAACCCTTGGGGGACACACTCAAACCACATTCAAACCTAGCACAGAGGACGTGGTTTAGAAGAAAGTGAGGCAGGCTTTGAACTAGAGACAGCCTAGTTTAAAGGCTTAAACCCACCGTGTGCTTGTAGTACTTGTAGTACTTAGAGAAGGAAAAGAAGAAAATAAGAGTAGGTGGCTAGAGAGGAAAGGAAAGTGAGGAGGTAGGAAAGGAAGAAGATGGTAAATAAGTTACCTTTTTGTTTTATATATATATATTTGTTTTTAGTTGTTGATAGACCTTTATTAATTTATATGTGGTGCTGAGACTCGAACCCAGTGCCTCACACATGTCAGACAAGTGCGCTACCACTGAGCCACAGCCACAGCCCCTAAGTTAGCTTTTTCTGTGTTACAAAATACTTCAAAACCTAGTGGCCTAAAGCAGTGACATTTAGCTAATTTACACTTTGGAAGTGCGCACTTTTGGCTGGGTCCAGTGGAATGGTCTTTCTGCTAGTCTCAGTTGGGCTAACCCAGGCATCTGCTGTCTGCTGCCAGTCAGCTGGATGATTCTGATCCTGGGGGTTGGCTGGCTGTCCCTTGGAGCAATGGGGGTGACTGGGCATGTGGCTTTCGTCATCTGACAGGCTGGTACAGGCTTGTTTCTACACTTATGTGTAGAGCAGCAAGACAGCAAAACCATGCTTCGGACTTTGCAAGCTTCTGCTTGCATCACCTTTGTAATGCCCCACAGGGCAAAGCCCATATTCGGGAATGGAGAAATAGACTCCACGTTTTGATAGGAGGAGCTGCAAAGTGACATTTCAAGTGGACAGGCACACTGGGATTGGAAGAATTGACCAGTTTTGCAATCTACCACAGAAGGGAAGGAGTAGACATTTCTTTTGTTAGCAAAGTCAGTGAAGACATAGCAATCTTGAATTTTAAAATATTAATAAATCACTATGTTCCTACCTTCCACAATTTATCTGTCAAATAGGACCAGATGATAATATAACATGTTACTCATTTCCAGTGGGAATAGTAAAAACTTTATGGGTAAGAATTTCCTTGTCTTTTACCCCCTAGAACTGAACTAAGGAGCAGTTAAATATTTAGAACATCTCAAGTGGCAAATATATTTGGAAACAAAAATTTTAACACACCAGCCTTAGTTTCTAGCTCAAATACACAACAAAGACTTACTAAACAAAGGCAAAATTTACATGTGTGGTTTTATTAGTTACTTGGTGGGACTCATCCTATATGTACAATTATTCTTTCCTTATCTACTTATCTTTTCACCATTTTTTTCTCTCATTATTGAAAATATAGCACTGAAACATAATTTAAGCAGAATTTTACAGAGCTCATTGCTTGTTGCTCCTCAGTGGAAAAAGTTCAAGTTTACTAGAAAAAGTCAGTCATGGCCATTGGGATTGATACATTCAGTTTTCCTGGTGAATTGTTTTTATACAAATGGAAGAAAGTTCACTTCTAGTTAATTTTGTACAAACTCAGCTTAATGTAAGACTGGCATTAAAAAAAATCAAGTATAAGGTCAGGGAGTCATTTGAAGGTGTGTCTGTCACCATGTGGTCTCTAACTCTCTTCTCTGGTGTGGGCAGAGGCAACTAGCAGCGTTCTAGCTTCTAGGACACATTTGGCAAGCCTCAAGATAGCTAAGGGGAGGGAAGGAAAAGAGAGAAACTATGGAATGGAGAGTAGAAGGAAGAGGGACCAAGAGAAAAAAGAAAGCTTTGGGGCTGGGAATGTAGCATATACCACGTTCAATCCCCACTACTGAAAAAAAAAAAAAAAAAGAAAAAAGAGAAGAAAGCTTTTCAGTGCTACAGAAAAATAACATGGGTGCCAATAGTTGAAAGAGGCCTACTGGCCACTTCTCTTGGCCTGCTTCATGTCTCCTCGGCCTCCCCAGACTGGCTAAGAGGTCACCTTTTGAGGTGGTTCAGAAAGCAGTTCCAAAAGCCTTCTTAGTCTTTTCTGTAATTTAACAGTGATGGATACCAGGACATTCTTCTTCCTGTTTAGTTTAAGTTCTTTGGCTCTGTGTGTGGGTTTAAGCTATTTCCTTTCTTTGGAATGATCTTTCCCATTTCTTCATGTTAAGAAAGTTGTGTGTTCTTTAGGATATGGCCTGACTGTTACCTCCTTGACATAACTTTGCTGGATCCATTTTCCCATACTGGGTTGGGGCCCTTTCTCACTCAGTGCTTCTGTTACTGCCTGCAGCTGGTTCATATGGCACCTCCAGAAAGCCTGGCATCCCAGATTCTGCTCCATCGATCCCTATGCCAGGCACCCTTGTGCAAGGTACAACCTGCACAACCATACAAAGTGGCCCTGTTTGTGGCACATAGTGGGTATATGGCACACGTTTGCTGAGTGAATTATCTTTAGAATTTTACAGAGCCAACTTAACCCCTCTTGAATGGTGGCATCCAGAACTAAACAAACCAATCTGTGCAGATAAGGGTTCTATGATGCAGTGGCTGGTCAGGAATGAGGCAACCATGAGATTCTAGAACCACTCTTGTTTGCTCCTCAGTGGCAGTACCTACCACTCTAAAACCAAGGATCTGCATGCACATCCCTGACTTTCTGGATGTGCCCACCAGCCTATCCTTTACCATCATTTCCATTCATGCAATTTGTTTTTCCTATGGTGTGGAGAAATTCCTCTCTCTCTTTCTCTCATTCCTCCCCCCTCATTTCTCTCTCTCTCTCTCTCTCTCTCTCTCTTTGAG
>NW_026000249.1:8586624-8594129 GCF_001458135.2 Marmota marmota marmota | reverse complement strand
AATTCTTTTTTTTTTTTTTTTGGCATATGGGATGTTATTTCTCTTACTAGGCAATGCTGGCTTTAGTTCATGGTGACCTTATCTTCAAAGAATTTTGTTGCTAAAATTCAGAATGGTTCCTTTTGTCCCTATATCTATGCAGATTACCTCAATTTACAAGATTTGAAATTTCTCTTAGACACTTCTGTGAGCATTCCAGAGAATCCTATAAATACTCTCATTTGATTTACATAATGATAAAAATGTGAGAACTTTTTCTTGTTAGGTTTTTGACATGGGTTTTGCTAGCCTGGTAAAAATGAGTTAAGATGTGCTCTATTTTTCTCTTCTCTGAGTTTTTGTGAGACTAGAATTATTGTTTCTTAAATATTTGATAGAATCACCAGCATCATATTCTAGAATTTTCTATGTGGGAAATTTTTGAGACTTTTAGTGGCTATATGTCCTATTTAAATTTACTTTTTCTTCTTAATTCTTTCTTGGTAAGTTGCATTTTTCTCCTAGGAATATGTCCATTTCTGTCTAGATATTCCAAATTATTGAATAAAGTTAGCCCTAAAGAACTTTATATCTGTTTTTATGTTTATAGCATTTGCGTTATGTTGCTTTTTAAAATTCTTTCTCTTGGTTATTTGCTCTCGCTCGCTCTCTCTCTCTCTCTCTTTTTTTCTCTCTCCCTTCTTCAGCTCCCTCTCTATTCTCTGTGTCTTATTTTTGCCAGAATTGTCTTTTCAAAAGAATAGCTTTGGATTTATTAACAGCCTTTATGTCTTTTTTCTGTGTCATTACATTAGGCTTTTATTTTTATCATTACCTTCCTTCTTGAGTTTATTTTGCTGTTCTTTTTCAAACTTCTTGAAAAGGACCTTAATTCATTAATTTTAAGCTTTCTCATTTTCTAGTATGTTTATCTAAAATATTGAAGATCCCTCTGTCTTTAGCTCTATCCTACATGTTTTAATATATAGTGTTTTATTGTTGATAAGATCAAATGCTTTCTAATATACATTATGACTTCTTCTTTGACTTGTAAATTATCTATTAAATAACAAAGATAACTTTTTGATATTACAACTTAATTGTGTTGTGATCAGAGAACATGCTCCTTTCCTTTTTTCTAATTCTATAAAAAGTTTTTGAGACTTCTTTGGCCTGTTTTTCATAGATGTTCCATGTGCACTTGAAACCACTCTGCAATTGTTGAATGAGAGGTTATATGTATGGCCTTTAAGCAAGTTGATTAAATGTATTATTAAAATATTCTTTATCCTTAATGACTTTTTATTTGATTTTTACCAAATGCTGAAAGAGATGGTTGTGAATTTATTCTATTTCTATATTTTCTCATTGTTGCTTTGTGTATATTGTGGCTATTTTATTGAGTTCACATATAAATTTTTTCTGTCTTCCTACTGAATTAAATCTTTTATGAATGAACCATTTTATTTTTAGGTACTGTTTCTTGCTTTAAAATATAATTTAATATTACTATAAATACATTGTTTTAGTCAGCTTTTTGTCACTGACCAAGAGACCTGACAACAATAGCTTAGAGGAAAAAAAGTTTATTTTGGCTCATGGTCTCAGAGGTTCAGTCCATGGTTGGTGGACTCTATAGCTTAGGGCCCAAATTGAGGCAGAAAGTCATCATGGAAGGATATGGCAAAGGAAAGCTCTCGTCATGATAGCCAGGAAGCAGAGAGTGCTTGAGTGCAAAGAGCCAGGGATAATATAATCCCCAAGGGCATGTCTTATTTACTTACTTCCTCAAGCTATACCCTACAATTACCTCACATTAATCCACTCAAGTTTTTAACCCATCAAGTGGATTAATCCACTGATTAACTCATTAATATCAAAATATAATCTATTAATTTCACCTCTGAACATTCCTGCATTGTCTCACACATGAGCTTTTGGAGTACACTTCATATCCAAACCATAACACATTACTTTTCTCTTGATTGGCATGGCATATCTTTTGCATCCTTTTGCTTTCAAACTTTATCATTAGGTTCCAGTTGTGTCCTTGTAAATTGCACATAATTGGAGTTTGTACTTTTTTCTAGCCTGATAATCTTTGCCTTTTAATGGAATCATTTAGTCCATTTATATTTAATGAATCATTGATGTGTTTGTGTTCATCTTCTATTTTTTTCTAAACATTCTTTGTTTATTTTTTCCCCTTTCTTGCCTTCTTTTAGATTGACAGAATATTTTAAAAATCATTTTTCCCTCTACACCACTTAGGAAGTTCTATTGTTCCTAATACTTCCCCATTTCTATTCTTTAGTAGCCACTATAGCAATTATAACATGTTGACAGTTGGGCATGGTGGCATATATACCTGTAGTCCCAGCTACTCTGAAGGCTGAAGCAGGAGAATTGTTTGAGCCCAGGAGTTTATGGCCAGTCTGGGTAACATAGTGAGACCCAGTCTCAAAAACAAAAAACAAAAAACCAGCATGCTATTCAACTTTTCAACATCTTTAGGTTCCTCTAGGGTAATATAAAGTCTTTGGAATACTTTAATTTTTAAATTTTATGCTTTCATCTCTTTAATATATGTAGTTTCTTTATTTTATGTGTGTGTACATATGTGTATGTATATAGTTGTCATATGTTTTTATTTTATCATGTTTCACTAATCCCTGCAAGATACTATTATTACTGTTTATTATATAGTTAAAAATTCATTTGGATATACCATTATATAGTACTACTCTTAGATATGGGAAATTGGGGCCTCTGGGTTGTATATCATGATTTAGAGGTCCTCTCTCTGGCTGTTCTGTAGTTTCACCTGTCCCCCAAAGGGTAAGAACTCTGTAGCAGCAAGAAGACATGCCTGACTGGAGCCTGTCTCCTTCCTCCTCCAACTCTTGTTTCTAAGTCATACTGTGGGAACCTAGGACCCTTGAATTCCCTATGTAAACATTCTCAGCCTATTTCCAGGACCTGAGCAGGCCTCTTCCCCTGCACAAACCATGCTGCAAGTATATGTACCTCTAGACCCCAAGGAATGACCAAGGGGTATGTGTTTGCAGGAGAGGGGGTTTGGATATATGGGCTTTGATGACCACACGCACATGTACAAAGCCTCTTGCAATTTGATACAGCCTTAGTGAAAGAGGAAGAACAAACTGTACCTCTTTTTAAACTCTTGACCTGTATCTTACAAATGTTAGGGGTGGGCTGGCTCTATACTAATCACTATCTTTGTTCTTTATTCCTTCTTGCATCTCAGATCTTACATCTTCTACCGGAATACATCTTTTAGAATCAATTTCAATGAAGATTTGCAGGTAGAAAACAACATCATAGTTTTCTTTTTATCTGAAAATGTCTTCACTTTGCCCTCATTCTTGAAAAGTATTTTCACTGGGAGTAGAATTCTAGGTCAGCAGTTATTTTCTCTTACAACATTGCAGATAATATTCCATTGTTTTCTGGCTCTCATTGTGGCTTCTGAGAAGACAGCTGTTAGTCTAACAGTTGCTCCTTTGAAAGTTAACTGTCTTGTTTCTCTACTTTCAGGATTTTCTTTCTTTTTTCTTCAATTTCTTTCTTTTTTGTTTTTTTCTTTTTCAATTTCACTATGACATCTCTAGGTATAGATCTCTTTTTATTTATTTATTGTAATTGAGATTATTTGGGCTCCTTGAACCTGTGAATTGGTGTTTTTCACTGGTTTGGGGTCATTTAGTCATTATAATTTCAAACATTAACTCTTCCCCATCCTCTCCTCCTTGAATTTTATTCAAATATATGTCAGTCCTTGAATTCTATCTAAATATGTATTTTCTCCATGCCTCTGAATTTTTCTCTGATATTTCATATCTGAAACTCAAGTTTTCCCCATGGGCCCCTACCTTTAGGTATAAGTGGCTTCACTGCTCATGTTATCTCCCTGCCTTTCAGCTTTATCTTCAACTTTGGCCTGACAATTCCTTTCTATCTCGTCAGCTCTTTGCTATAGTTAAGAAAATGCTTCTAATCTTTTATGAATGATTTTTAATTGTCTTCAGCAAAAGGTTTTATCTAAATAACCTAACCCAAGTTACTCCTAAAACACCAAAGACATTTTTTCTGTTTTTATTCCTGATTTATTTGCTATATCAAGGTCTTTTAGCAGAATTCAAATAGAAATTTAATTGTGCTTTTACACACAGCTTCCTTGGTTCTTCCCCACTCCCTGACTTCTTTGACAGGTGAACAATCTAAATCGATTGCTTTTTCACTTTTTGTTCTTGCTTTGTCCACACTGAGAACCTCTTAGTACCTCCCTTTTTAAATTTCCTCATATTCTAGTCTTGTTAGCCAACACTAATGACTCAATGTAAATATCTCAAAGGCATAGAGATTTCTAGAAGACTTAATGAACAATTATACCTCTTGTTACTTAGGTTAAAAAATATTGATCATTGCATATATCATAGCAACTATGATATAATCAAATATGGCAGTTAACCAGAGATAACAGAGATTAACCTTCACCCAGACCTGCCCTACAATAGCATCAAGCTATTTGCCCTCTTTTAAATCTTACTCTTATTTTTAATAATTCTATATCTTTATAAAGATAGATTTATCATTTATTGTCATTAAAGGTTGTACCAAGAGTTACATTTTAAAAATATGACAGTGGTACTGTTTAATGTAATTGAAGAGGTATAGAACAATTTCTTGGAGTGGTTTAAGCAGGTGCATGGCATATAGTCATGTAGCTTATGCATTGTGCAACCCTAGAGGTTGCCATTTACATCAAGGTACAACCTAAAGGAAGCCCTAGACTAAGATGAATTTGGGCTCATTTTTAGTGAGTTGATTGTCTAGTGTCAAGGTCTAAATTTTACTGGTTAAATGCTAGCAAGTTATTTTCTCTATAATTGATGCTATCTTACTAGTCATTCTTAATACCTTAAAATTTTGCTGAGAACTGATAGCTATTCAGGTCATTTCTGTTGATGACCCAGATAATAATGAGCTAACCTATATTATACCAGAGGATGAGGAAATATTCCATAAAAGGAACCATCCACCAACAAGACATAACAATTATCAATTTGTATGCACCAAACAATGGTGCTGCAATGTTCATAAAACAAACTCTCCTCAAGTTCAAGAGTCAAATAGACCACAACACAATAATTATGGGTGACTTCAACACACTGCTCTCGCCATTAGACAGATCCTCTAGACAAAAGCTGAATAAAGAAACTATAGAACTCAATAGCACAATCAATAACCTAGACTTAACCAACATATATAGAATATATCAAACATCATCAAGTGGATACACGTTCTTCTCAGCAGCACATGGATCCTACTCAAAGACAGACCATATATTATGCCATAGGGCAACTCTTAGTAAATATAAAGGTGTGGAGATAATACCAAGCACCATATCTGATCATAATGGAATGAAACTGGAAATCAATGATAAAAGAAGGAAGGAAAATCCTACATCACAAGGAAATATTCCAGTTGAAAAAATAAAAATGACTTATATAAGCATTTGAAAATCTATAGATATCTCTCTTTGATCAATGATCCCAGAGACCTGTGACTTAGCAGGACATTCTCAGTTTATGTAGAAGTCAATAGTAGCTACATTATTTAAAATACCATAAAACTTCTATTAGCAAATATATTTTTAGCCTTGAGGAAACATAGTTCAGACATGACAATGAAAGCAGTCTCTTCAGGGGCTCCCAGGAACTAGTAAGTTCTTGATCCATATTCTCTTTTCAAGATGATTGCTGGGATCATTCTTCATTCTGGCTTTTCTTACCCTCACCTGGGAGTTGAGTACCTTTCCTCTTCAGTATAAAGGCATGGTTTATTTTGATCAGAGGCCCAAGTCACAGTACATAATAACCAGTCACTGTGTATACTAACTTAACTTTGACCATATCTTGTATACCACTTAGCCCTGCCCTAAGAGTTGGCAAAGGTCAGGAATGAGTTTGTAGAAATTTTGAAATTGTATAATAGAATTTTGAATTTGTTGATTCATTTTATCTGATGGACCCAAAACTTACTTACAAGGAGACAAATTCTCAGGAGGCTGGTATTGTGGTCTGGTAGAAAGTATACAGACTCACCAAATAGCCAAATGACCTTGACTCATCTTCAGGAGCATACTGGGCCTCTTTGTTCATCTGTAGAATGAGGGTTTGAGGCTAGGTGGATTCTGAGTTCCATTCCAGAATAAACTGCTCTTATATTCTTCCTAGAGATGAACTTAGATACATGTGCGTTAAATCTTCTAAGTCAACTCTACCAATTCTAGACAGACTAGAGCCTAAGGCATTTGCATAGGACAGAGTTTTTGTAGCATTTTAGTTCACTAAATAATTACCTTTTAAAAGAGCAGTGCTTTTAGAGGTGGAACAGGGTTCAGAAACTTTAAAAACATATTTATTTCCAAACTTTCAGTTGGAACTTCCTTAGATATACATATAATGTCTAATTCATTGAATTTTACAAACTGAACATGCCCATCTAACCAGCACGCAGAATATTATCTGTACCTCATAAGTCCTCTCTCCTTATGTCCACTTTTATGATTATTACTACCCTCTTCCTTCCAAGGATAACTGCGCTCCTGACTTCCCTATTGATTAGTTTTGTCTGCTTTTGTTTCGCATATGAATGGAATCATGGTACATTATGCATTCTTTTATGTGAGGTTTCCTTGGCTGACATTATACATCTGAGACTCATCAATATTGTTGTGTGTAGCTGTAGCAAACACATTTTTCCTTCAGATAGACTGATACATCTTTGCAAACTGTATTGACATTCTCATTTGAGAGACTCATTTGAGAAGATCAATAATATGCCATTATAAACAGAGGATAAAAATGCTCAAGAGAAGAAACAAATGAGAGGCATTTTATAATTTATTAACACATTGTATTAATATATAATACAATTTATTAATTTTAAAAATGCAAATCCTCTTTTGAAGGAGAAGGATTCACCTCCTGGTCTAAAATGTTATCATGCCATGTCAAGGAAAGAATCACTCTCCCAGTACTGGTTATGGCTACTAAATGACAAGAGTCTCAAAGAGTTCCAGCTTTACCTTGAAACGAGAAACTGTAGTTTATTTATCCCCCTCTTTCCCTGCCCTCATCACCTTAATCCTTGTGCTACATGACCCTGCACATGCTGGGTGCAAAATAAAGATTTGCTGAATGAATGAATGAATGAAGAATATAGCTAACATTTATAGGGCATTCACAATGCCAGCCACTGTGCAAAGATCTTTCCTTTACTCATTGTTTTAGTCAGCTTTCTTGTTGCTGTCACCAAAAGACCTGACAAGAACAATTTTAGAGAAGAAAAGTTTATTTAGGGCTCACAGTTTCAAAGGTCCATAGATGGACGACTCCATTGCTCTAGGCCCAAGGTGAAGCAGAGCATCATGGAGGAAGGATATGGTGAAGCAAAGCAGCTAAGAACATAACACCAGGAAAAGAGAGAGAGAGAGAGAG
>NW_026000249.1:8507368-8585787 GCF_001458135.2 Marmota marmota marmota | reverse complement strand
AGAGAGAGAGAGAGAGAGAGAGAGAGAGAGAGAGAGAGAGAGAGAGAGAGATTCCTATGATTAAGGGTCTTATAACCCAATCATTTTCCCTCTAAATTTTCTTTCATTGTCTCACACATGAGCTTTTTGGGGACACCTAATATCTAAACCATAACACTCATCACAGCAATACTATAATGTTGATGCTGTTATCACAATTTGCTAAATGGGTAGTTTGACCATTGGAAATTACTTTCCTAGAGTCATTCACGTTATGTGGCAGAGCTGGATCCTTTCCACTCATGCTCTTTAGTCTTCACCACTGTGTATGCACACTCTGCCTCAGGCTTGCAGAAGCTGCCTTGGTGGCTGGATTGATGGGTACTCTTGGCCAGTAGGGTTGCCAAAAACACAGCCTGGTCTGTTGCAGCCCCTTCCCTTCTGGCTATGTGGGAGTGTGTTCATTGGGCTCTAACTGCCTCCCTGCTTGTGCCTGAGCTGAAGAGTGCATTGCATTTTCCCAGCTGGCTTCTTCCTCCCTGAGCATCCACGCCAGCTTCCATGGCATGACAGGTGCTGCCTGCCTATCATGGGTTTTGTTGGTCAACTCCTCCACCTGAGCAGAATAGAAGTAGTCTTAGCATTTGCAGTGCCCCACCTCCACTACATGTAATTCTTCTAGTTACCCTGTTCAGTCCTCACATCTCATCTGGTACATGTCGACTCTCAGTAGATTCATTGAATGAACAAATAAGTGAATGGTAAGTGAAGCCTTTAAATTCAATTCTGATATAAACTTTGTTTTTTAAAAAAGTTTGACTCATGGACTACTAAAAATGCAAGCAGTGACAATAAGATGCAATAAAGAGGAAACACAAAGTACCTGGCCTTTTACAGTATAAGACATAAGTAGGGTAGATTATTTAGAAGATTCTGTGAATCCTTCTGATTCTTAGTATAATCTCAACCAGCCTTTATATGGTGGTAATAATTATATACATACCATTTTGGTTTTAAATTTCTTCTGATATTTTGAATGTGTTGGTATTTTCTTTTCTTTTTTTTAAAATAATTTTTAGTTGTTGATGTGCCTTTTTAATTTATTTACATGTGGTTCTGAGGATCGAACCCAGTGCCTCACACATGCTAGGCAAGTGTTCTGCCATTGAGCCACAACCCCAGCCCCCGTGTTGGTATTTTCCATAGATCTTCATGGACTACCTTGCTAATCATTTTGAATATAATGTCCTACTTTGTGACTTTCCCTTAATCAAAACATGGGCTTTGCTTAATCATTTTGAATATAATGTCCTACTTTGTGACTTTCCCTTAATCAAAACATGGGCTTTGCTTTTTAATGGCTGGTGCTCACCTGGCATTGCTGATTTTCTGGACTCATAGTACTAAAAGGAATCAGCCTTGCAGGTTGCCTTGGTTGAGGAATGACCTTTTGGGTATTGCTGTGTTGTGATTATGGCAGCTGTGACAATCTGTTGTCCCCCTTCTTTTATTTCAGGATGTTTTTCTCTGGTGGGCAGTGTGGTCATGTTGGCAGACCTGAAGAAGTTTTACTGACATTCAAGATATTCCTTGTCATCATTTGTCTTCATGTTGTTCTGGTTACATCCCTGGAAGGTAAGGTGTCTGTTTTTCTTTTCTTTTTTTCTCTGTTTATTTGTGTGTGTGTGTGTGGGGGGGGGTTGTTGTTATTTAAGATCATTTTTTCACTATGGTAAAATATACACAACATGATATTTACCATTTTAACCATTTCTAAGTGTACAGTTATTGGCTTTAAGTACAATCATGATTTTGTGCAGACATCACCAATATCCATTCCTGGAACATTTCACTATTAAACAGTAACTCCACATCCCCCAATCTCTATTCTTTTTGTTTCTATGAATTTGCCTATTCTGGGTACTTCATAAGTAAAAATATAGTAATATTTATCCTTTTCTGTTCAATTTACTTCAGTTGGCATAATGTTTTCAAGGTTCATCTATGTTTTAGCTTATTCAACAGAATTTCATTCCTTTTTAAAGTTGAATAATATCCCATTGAGTGTATGTGCCACAACTTACTTATCCATTCATACATTGATGAACATTTGGGTTGTTTCCATCTTTTGGCTATTGTGAACAATGCTGCTATGAAGATGGGTATACAAGTAACTATTTGAGTCCCTGCTTTCAGTTCTTTGGGGTATTTACCTAGGAGTAGACTTGCAGGGTCATATGGTAATTCTCTGTTTAACTTTTTGAGAAACTGCCAATCTCTTTCACAGTGGCTGTGCCATTTAACTTTCCCATAAATGAAGCACAAGGATTCTAGTTTCTCCACATCCTTGGCAACACTATTTTCTTTTGTTTTGATGATAGGTATGAAGTAGCATCTCATTGTGGTTTTGATTTGCTTTTCCTTAGTGATCAGTGATGTCAGCATCTTTTCATGTGCTTGTTGGCTATTTGTATACCTTTGGAGAATTAGCTGTTTAAGACTTTTGCTCACTTTTTAATTGGGTTATTGTTGTTGTTGTTGCCTTTTAGGAGTTATTTATATACTCTACATATTAAATCCTGTGTAGGATATATGTTTGGCAAATATTTTCTCCCATTCTGTGGAGCATTTTGTCACTTTCTTATAGTATAATTTCATGGATAAAAGTTTTGGTTTTATTTCTTTTTTGTGGTACCAGGGATTGAACCCAGGGGCACTTTACCATTAAGGTACATCCCCAACCCTTTTTATTTTTTATTTTGAGACAGGGTCTCTAAATTGCCTTGGCTGGCCTTGAACTTGCTATTCTCCTGCCTAAGCCTTGCAAGTCACTGGGATTATAGGTGTGAACCACCATGTCTTGAAAAAGTGTTTAATTTTGATAAAGTCCATTGTATCTATTTTTACTTTGATTGTTTATAGGTTGGTGTCATACCTAAAAAAATCATTGCCAAATCCAATGTCAGGAAGATTTCCCCATTTTCTTCTAAGACCTTAGTTCTTGCATTTTGGTCCCTTGATCTATTTAGAGTTAAATTTTATATATGATGTAAGAATCCAATTTCATTCTTGTTCCTTTGGATATCCAGTTTTCCCAGCACCATATGTTAAAAAGACTGTCTTTTCCTTTCGAATGGTATTGGTGTCTTTGTCCGAAGTCAATTGACCAAATGTATTAGCATTTATTTCTGACATTTATTCTATTTTATTTGTGGTACTGGGTATTGAACCCAGGGACACTCTACCACTGAGTCACAATCCCCCACCCCCTTTATTTTTTGTTTTGAGACAAAGATTACAAATTCAAGGCCAACCTCAGCAACTTAAGGCTGCATAAAGGCCAGCAATAGGGCTGTGATTTCTGTGGGTATACTGCCAAAAGAACACTGGGCTATGCAAATATAAAGAATATTCATTAGGGGGCTGAGGATATAGCTCAGCTGGTAGAGTGCTTGCCTCACATGCATAAGACCCTGAGTTCAATTTCCAGAACCACAAAAAAAAAAAAAAAAAAAAAAAAAAGGAAAAGAATACTCATTAGGAGTAAGATTAGGAAATGAATGTTATTTAAGAAGACACTATTAGCCAGTGTGGTGGCTCATCCCTGTAATCCCAGTGGCTCAGGAGGCTGAGGCAGGAGGATTGCAAGTTCAAAGCCAGCGTCAGCAACTTAGTGAGACCTTGTCTCTAAATAAAATATAAAAAGGGCTGGGGATGTGGCTAAGCACCTCTGGGTTCAATCCCTGGTGCCCTCCCCCCCCAAAAAAGACATTATTTAAGACAGGTAAATATGTTTCTTATTCAGAAGAAGGTGGTAGGACCAAAGAACCTTTGTTGGATAAAACAAAAATCTACTGGCTGCAAACTGTAGCAACATAAATAAACAAAACACATGTACCAATATACATACTTGCAAGCAAATTAAATGGAAAACTTTCCAGCAAGCTAAAGCACAATGGGCAATCTTTTACAAAGTAGGCACAAGGGCATGTTGTCAAGAAGTCATACGCTTTAAAAAAATAAAATAAAAAAATAAAAATTCAGTGTGTACTAAGGATTACAATGTGCCAGATCCCTGCTTTGCACTAACCCACTTTCCTAATTTTTTCAACCAGATCTGATCCTAGTCTTGCCTGTGTTTTTCAGAACAGGAAGCTGAGGCTCAGAGAGATAAGTAACTTGCCTAGGGTTGTTAGCCCTGGGAAGTAACAGAACTGGGATTTGAACCCAGTTTTTGAACCCAGAACAGGAAGCTGAGGCTCAGAGAGATAACTTGCCTAGGGTTGTTAGCCCTGGGAAGTAACAGAACTGGGATTTGAACCCAACTCTAGATTTTGTGCTCAGAACCACACAATCAGGGTTGTTGAAACATATATCACTGAGCCCTTGTCCCAGGGTTTGTGACTTAGAAGGTCTGGGGTGGGATCTGAGAATTTACATCTCTAATAAACTCCCAGGTGATGCTGATGCAACTGGTCTAGGGACCACACTTTGAGAACCAGTTTATAGAACTGGTAGAAGATAAATAGGGAGAGAAAATGCCTCCTGATATTCATGGTATATAAATTCTCTTGTGGCCATGCAACATCCACATAACTATGGTCACACACATCATCTCCTTGGAACATTAAAATATCATTGTCTGATCGGCAGGGCAAAAATCTTGTGTCCCCACATTATTGATAAGTAAATGTCCCCCCAGTGATCTTATTGGTTAGGAAGTGGTAGAGTTCATGAATGATGCCACATCTTTAGTCTCACTGTGGTGCTTTTTCCCCCACAGGGACAGATGAGGCAGGAAAGTGAAACAGGAAAAAAATTCATCAAAATGAAAGCTGTCTGCTAGAAATAAGACTTTTGAAAATTTATATGTAAAAATGATAAAAATGAGCAGGTAAATAGGAAAGTACATAACTCTGAAGCAAACCTAAGTAGGGAGAAGCAGAGTGGTAGCTTAAGGCAGATGAATGAATGTATTTCTTGTTCCAGCATTCTGCTTATGTTAGTCAGCTTTCCATTACTGAAACAAAGTACCTGAGTTGATCAACTTAAAAAGAGGAAAGGTTTATTTGGGCTCACAGTTTTGAAGGTTTCAGTCCATGGTCAATTGGCCCCATGGCTTTTGAGCCTGTGATTAGGCAGCACACCACAGCAAGGAGTGCAGGGTGGAAGAAGCCTGTTTATAAAAAGGAAGAGGAAAATATGGGTGTCCCACGGTCCCCTTTGAGGACACACCTCCTATGACCTAAAACCTCCCACCAGGTCCAGCCTCTTAAAGGTATCTACCAGCTTTCACTAGCACCAAGTTGGGGACCAAACTTTTTAACACATGGGCCTTTGGGGAACATTCCAGATATAAACTATTGCACTGATGAATTGGTTTCTTAGAGTACTGGCTCTTAAAGTGTGGCCCCCAGACAAGTAATATCAGTATTACCTTGGAGCTTATTAGAAGTGCAGATTCTGGGGCCCATGCTAGGCCTGCTGGATCTGAAATTCTGGGGAAGGGGCAGTATTCTGTGTTGTAACCAGTGCTCCAGGTATATTGATGCATGCTCAAGGGTAGAACCACTGGCTTAAAGAATTGACTAACAGCCTGCTGGCAGCCTGCCAGAGCAGAAAACTAGTGAGATCTGGGGTTAGAACCCCTTCGCCCATGCCTTCTGCCTGCTATGTGTATGATCTTGATTTGCCACTAATATAAGCCTCTGTTTCCTCATCTTTCCATCAGGGGAGCTATGATAAGGCTCAAAATATACGATTAAAAAAAAAGAAACTCATGAAAGCAAAGGTTTTTCTGAATTAAGTGTCTTAGAATCTCAAAAGGGCTAAATAGGAGTTTTTTATTATCTCTCAGAACTCCCAGTAAGAGTATTATGTTATTTAATGATCACAATGATTGCCAGCCACTGGTCTAAGCCCTTATAAAAAAATAACTTGTTTAAAGCTCATTCAATAACCCTTTGAAATAGACACTATTAGTAGTTTATTTCACAGATGAGGAAACTCTGCTATGCTAGACTTAGTTGCTTGCTGGTTTTTACATCTGTAGATTAAAAACAAAGATGGAATCCATAATTGTGAAAATCATGAATATGGGTTCTGAATCACCCAGGTAGCTCAGGGCCACCATTTCCCTGAACAGCTTTGGACTGAGACCATTTCTTTTCAGTTCAGAATAGCTTGGGTCTGGTCTTTATGAAGGCCAAGGGGACTGACTTGGTGAACACAGAGTTATCAATTGTATGATAGCAATTGCCTGCTCTGGGCCCAGCAGCCCCAGATGCCGAGAGAACATCATCTCTGACTCCAGGGAATTTACACTGCAGGTGGAGGAACATGACTACAATACAGGTACAATACAACACAGGTACAAGTATAGGTACAAGTATAGGTCCTAAAGCATGACTCAAATGTGTGGCTCTTGCCAAATCTGTGGATTTGTCTAGCTAAATGCTAAGACGCCCATAGCAGATGCTATTAGTGCCTTACCCATAACACTCCGAAGGTCACCTGCAGACTTTTCCTGAGGATGTTGACTGCTTCATGTCTTCCTGACTGAGAATGATCTGTGTCCATGGGAGCATACTTTTTTTTTTTGATACTGTGGACTGAAATCAGGGGTACCCAACTACTGAGGCACATCCCTAGTGCTATTTTGTATTTTATTTAGAGATAGGGTCTCACTGAGTTGTCCAGCGCCTCACTTTTGCTGAGGCTAGCTTTGTACTAACGATCCTCCTGCCTCACCTCCCCAACCACTGGGATTACAGATATGCACCACTGTGCCCAGCTCCATGGGAGCATACTTGGCTTGTACACGGGACAAGCCAAAAGTGTCAAAACTCCTCAAAAGTGAGAAGTTAACACCTCAAAACAGTGAGGAATGGGAGTTGACATTTAAATGTGTTCTCTTCCTTGTCCCTTGGTGGGACTATGCTAAGGAGTGTTGGATGTTGTCTGCCAGAGTTCCCTAGTTGGATTGTGTCCCAGTTATGCATAGGAGTAAGCTGCTTGTTAATGTACCCATTATTGGCTCTACTCTCTTCCCTGCTTTACTTAAGTATGCCCCCCCACTTCCTGGGATCATCTCCATTTGGAAACACACTCACCACCCAAGGTTTAGCCAGATTTCCCTACTTCTATATAACTTGCTATGACTTCCTCAGAAGAATGAAATCTCTCTCCTCTTACTCTTTTTTTTTTAATATGTATGTTTTTTAGTTGTTGATGGACCTTTATTTTATTCATTTATTCATATGAAGTGCTGAGGATCAAACCTAGTGCCTCACACATGCTAGGTAAGCACTCTACCGCTGAACCCCAGCCCTCACCCCTTACTATTTATCTTTTACCTGGTGATACTTGCCACCTTGGATTATGTTCATCATAGACTTCCTTTGCACCATGATTCCTTCAAGTCCATTGTCAGTGTGGCTGAGAAGGGAGAGTGCAGACGTGGGGGTGGGGGTGTGAACTGATGTGAGAAAAATTAATGAGTACTCTCAGCCTGCTCTGGGTCAGGCCCTTATAGTGCTTTATGAACATTATCTCATTTAATCTTCCCCCCAACTCTTCACAGTGAATATTTTTCATGTCAGTTTACAGATAGAGTGTCAAAGAAATTAAGTCATTTGCCCAGAAGATTTGCCATCAGAATCTGTATCCAGTACTATTCATACTCCACCTGGCTTCCCAGAGCACCCTCAGTAAGTGTCTGAAGATTGAGTGAACCTATCACTGAGGCACAGGTAGAAGGTGGAAAAGGAGCCCAAGGTAAACCATTGGAGAATAGTCACTCCCCTGGCTCTTGGGGATCTGGGCTGCAAACATGGTAGCTTCATCCTGGGGATGACTCACCAGCTCATGTTAGCAGGGAGAGGTGGGCCTAATGCTCTTATTAGGCCACTGGCCAACAGAGAGAATTCTTAGACCTGAATGCTTTCAATTGTCTAGTTTGGTGACGGTTGAGGCAATCATTCCCAGTCTACCAGAAGCCCAGTTGTCTTTGGCAGATAACTATACTTACCTCTGGCCTCTAGCTTTCCCAGCCTGTGCCAATGCCTTTCTTTCTTTTTTCTTTTTCTTTTCTTTTTTTTTTTTTCTCCTCTTTGGTCTTCGAAGGAGGTCTTCTTTTAGGTAAAACTATTCTATTTTCCAGAGGGTAAGATGACATAATAGTGGAAGATGGTTATAATTTCATTCCTGCAGAATTGTCTTCCCCATTTGGAAACAATTACACATTTGAGCCAGTTTGGTGATCTCATAAACTATAATCCCCAACACTCTCTCTTTCTCTCTCTCTCTGAGCCGGATCTAGGTCTTTTTGTGCTGCAAGTATTTCCAGTGATAAGTTCCTCTCCAGTTCCCCTTCTCTAAGACCTCTTACTCTCTCATGCTTTGTTTCTTGGAGTCTATTCTTACTTGTGCAAAAGATGTTAGCACTGCAGGAGGTAGGCTCTATGCTTCTGAAAAACAGGAAAAAAAAAAAAAAAACCACCCTTGTTTGACTTTGTCTCTTAACACCAAACCCAGTGCTGGTCTCCTTCCTCTGCCACAATATTCTATCTGTAAAACTGAGATTATAAATACTTACCATGTCATTGATATGATGCTCAGATAATCTCACAACCCCCCGAAACCTAGTCTCCACACCCAGGCATGAAGTCACTTCTGTTGAGCCCTGACTCTTTCCCTGGCATGTGGAAATGGTGACAAGGAGATTAGTGATAGAGATTCTAGACAGATTGGGGGAGGAAACTGAAAGTGGACAACATCGTATCCCACTTTTCTCTTGGAACTGCTGGTAAGGACTCCTCACAGAGCAATTGTATAGATGAAGAATGGTGAGACAGTATGTTTAGGCAGAGAGAAAGCCAGAGACAGTGTTCCCTCTAATTTTCTCTTGGCTCTCATGTGCTAAGGTAGGGATTCTAAAGGGCCCTCATTTTCCTAGTGGACAGCTGTGTTGAGAGCCAATGGTAAAGACAAGACTGAAAAGACTGTGGCATAAACAACCTAGACCAGGAGCCAGAAAAAGAATGTGCCAGACACAGAGTCTGTCAGTGGTGAGAGCTGAAGGGAGCTTGATCATCAAGAAAGGGACTCCTAGGCCTAGATGTGATTCTGAGAGAATCGACTATGGGGCCCATTAGATGTAGCCTTCACCACTGGATTTCAACTGGACACTGAGGAACCCTGCAAGACAGAGGACATGTCTGAAGAGGCCATTGAGAATCCTGGGCTCGGCACTAGGTGAGCACACAGATCCAGACTTCTTCCTGCTACCAGAAGGTCGCTAGCACCCATTCCCAAGCATGGATGCCATCTGGACTACCAGAAGAAAAAGAAGGGAAAACAAAGATTGTGAAATCATTCAAAAGACGTTGAGTTATATAGATCATTTTAGAGCAAGAGAGACATAGCTGCCTTTAAGCATCAGACTTAAGGATTCCCTTTCCTATACCTCTGGATTGGATGCTCCAAAACAAGATGAAGCCATCTGAGACATCAAAGGAAGCTCAGGGATTTTTTGGTTTGTTTATTGTTTCAATTGTTTCTCCATCTCAATTGTATCTGCAAATGTAAAACTTGCTCTAAAACCTAATATATAGCAGACACTTATGACTTGTCAGGACACTCTGCTAGAAATTGTTGAAGGCATCATCCTGAATTCTGCTTCTCCTGGTTTGACCTTTTCAGGTATGTGGAAATAATCTATTCAGATCCTTGAGGGTAAGGGTAACATCTTTACTCTCTTTGGGTGTCCTCCATAGCACATAGTAAGTGCTTAATGAACTCTGGTTGGTTGATTGGTTTTGATTTGTGACCCTAGTCTAAAGCCTAGAGATATTCTAAAATGTGAGCCTCTCCCTTCATCTTATATCATCAGCCATACCCTCATCTGAACCCAGTGAGTTCTAATATAACACAAATTACCCCTCCAAACTTTTGTATAGACTTCAGTGAGATAGCTGTACATTAACTAGAATTCCCTTAAAGGATGTATTTCTCCACCTTTATATGATGAAGAAGCTCAATTGATTGACTGTTAAGATTCTTTCACAGTCTGACATTATGTGAGTTCAACCACCCAGCTCAGATTCCTAATTCTTTGTCCTGAGAAATTGGGGATCCTTGGAGTCTGGCTCAGACATAATGTCATTCAGAAAATCCTTGTGTGATATTTGAGCCGTTGATTATATATGCTAGGTTCTCATACTTGGCTGTACATTGAAATTACCTGTAGAGCTTTAAGAAAACCTGATGCCTGTATCCCAATGTCATTGGTCTGAGGGTATAGCCTGAGTACTAGGGTTCTTCAAAGTGACCCAAGTGATTCTAGCTGAACTGGGAACCACTCATCTCTGTAATCCCATTTTTAGGCTGTTCCCCTATATGAGGCTCCTCATGTAAAATTAGAAACAACTTGAAGCCATATTTTTTACAGCTAGATTTCTAAAGTGAGGCAATTTCAAAAGCTTTTAAATTTAGAATGAAGCCAATAAATGTCTTGACTTCAAAATTGATAAAAGTTTGAGAGCGGCTCTTACTGACTGGTAAATCCTCAAGTTGCCAGTGCTATCATTGCTTGGCACTTCATGGAAAGTGAATTCATTACGTCTCTTTATAGGATCCAGTAGCCACAGTTACTGTTACTGTTACAACAGTAATAGCAGCAACACAACTGGACATTTTTTTTATTTGTTCTTTTTAGATATACATGAGAGTAGAGTGTATTTTGATATATCATATATACAAGGAGTATAATTTCCCATTCTTGTGGTTGTACATGATGAGGAGTTTCACTGGTCATGTATTCATATATGAACAGGAAAGGTACATCCAATTCATTCCACTGTCTTTCCTATTCCCATCCCCTGAGCTTCTATTCTCCCCACCCCCCTTATTACAACTGAACATTTTCTACAGGTGTTGATGGTTTGTAATGCTCCTTAGCATAGGTCATCTCACTGTGTCCCCTAGGGGTAGACAGAGAAGTTCATATTATCCTTACTTTGCTGATCAGAAGACTGAAGCTCACAGCAATGAAGTAACTTTGAAGGTTATCCAGAAAGAAACAGTACTGAGACTAAGAAAGCAGCTCTGTAGAACTCTGACCTCTATACCAGCCTGCACAAAGTACTTATTTTGGGCTTGGGCAGTTTGATTCACTTCCAAGTTCACACATATGGAAAGTGGAGGTGGTAGGATTCTAGAACTTGAGTTCTTAACCACTTCCCCAGTGTTTAGTCACTGAGACAGTTGAAAAATGGGTTTTACACGACTTTGCCATGATTCATTCATTCTGGGATGGATTTGTACTGAGTAAAGATTTAAGAGAGGTCTGAGAAATGAAAGCAATAGTTCCACTAATTTAAGTTACTGTGGATTAAGTTGATGTTCCAAGAGAACACACTGTTGAGATATATCTTGAGAATGGGTACATCCTTACTTCAAGAAATTATAAGAAGCACATTGATCTTGGCAGGAGATCTCATATTTATGAGATCACAGTGCCATTTTAAAAAATCAAGATAAATTATAGATGCTTTCCCAGTGATGTTTGTGGCAGTTGTGTAAGTCTTGAACACTCGTGTCCTATTTGACCTATACCCTTTCCTCTCCTTGCCCTTTAGGAATGTGCAAAGCATAAAGTAAAAGGTATCCTAATGTTGCTAAAGTATTTAGTACAGTATAGTTTTTTTTAAAGAAGAGAGAAATGAAAGTACAAAATGGGTACTAATCTTGCTTTAACAAGTAAGTTAAAATTGCTTATAATGATCTGATTCATTGAATGAGCAAGAACTGACCACATGGCCATATTGTCTTTCAACTACATAGACATTTTTGCCTTGTGCCCAATATAAAATATGATTTGTCATTAGACACATTTGGATTCACAGTGAAGTCTAACAAATTCTGTGTTTTGGTATACAAGCAGGAGGGGATAACTTTGAATTACTGAGAAATTTTCAGTTATAGAATGTTTTCAAAGTGGAATTTTAAAACTTGTGAGCTGAGAATTATTACTCAGATATAAACTCTATTTAGGCTAAGGACTTTGTCTTATTCCCTGCTATAACACAGTGCCTAGCACACAGTAGGCCTTCAAAATACAGAATACATGAGTAAACTTTGGGCAAATCACTTCATATTTTTGAGCCTGAGTTTCCTTACTTATAGACAGAGGTGGTTGGACTATTTTGGTATCTGGCCTTTTCCCCACATATGATCTGTTTTGTAATTCTTTTCTCCCAGTGAACTCCAAGTCCTAAAAGATGCTATCTTTTAAAATTTTAAGTAAATAAAGATTTTTTCCCCTATTTTTGTGTTGAACAAAGACACATCTGACTGTATCCAGTGTCTGATTGGCAGCAGAAAATCAGTATTGATATAATTCCAAACAAAACAAACAGAACACTCTAATTTTCTTTTGCAGCATATTGTGATAAATAAACAATTTTTGAAATGATGAAAATATGGTCTAAGTGATTACCTTCGCAAAATTTCCAATATTTCAATGGATCTTCTTCAAGTCTCCTTTGCCTCTAAAATGGATTTCCATGAATTACAATTTCTGATGTGTAATATGAAGGGTCAGAACCCCATGATCTTTCTAGGAGTTGCCTTCATATGATCCTAAGCTATGGAAACTTGAATTAGACAAACATTGTGTTCTAATAGATATTCTCACTAATTGAGCATGAGAGAGTAGATAATAATATTTTATAGTTAGAATGGAGATCACATACATGCAAACCATGGAAAGAAATTATCTTCATTTGTTTTTAAAATGCTCTTTACAAATTACTGATATCACATTATTTGCACAAGGGGGAAAACTCAGCTTATTTTATAAAGGTAAACTTTATCCAAGGATATAGAATTATATAGTCTGAAGGAATAATAATCATGATTATGTTGATACTGTGATAAAATGCTTTGTAAATCTAATATAATTTTATTCAAAGAAAACAATCCCCATTTTACAAATAAGGAAATGTAAGCAGAGAAATGTCAGGATCTTACTCAAGGCAGAGCTAGGATCTGAACCCCCAGTCAGTCTCCCTGGAAAGTCAGTCTCTTAACCAAGTTTTAAGGCTTGGTTAGCAGGCACATTCTTTCATCCATTAGAAATAAACGGATACAGGCATTGTATTCATATGGAGAAGATTATCAAGTCAGACTCACAGATTGTGAAAAGTGAGGAATTCCAGATCAGGCTATCAAAGCTCATGACAAGCCAAAGACAATATAAGGAAAAGCTATTAGAACAGGAGCCACCAATAAACAAAGGCCTAGGGGCCTTCTAAAAGTCTTCTATCCATAATAACACAGCAAAGATTAAGGGTAAATGTGGCTTCAAAACAAAGGCAACTCAAAAATGCAACTTTTCCAACTAAATAGGATTTCCATGCAGCAGGGATATCCATAATTTCAACCTCTCTTAGTGGTTTCTACCAGTACATAGTTGTTTACAGAACTGGTTTGTCACATGGGAGTCCTACTCTCGAGGGTCCTGGAAGAATGATGATTTGGATGTTTGCTGGAAGCGAAGCTGGAAGCATGAGTCACAAAGAAAGGGGGATTCATATTCAGCCTGAAAGAGGCAAGGATTCCTCCTCTAGTTCATATTGATTCCCCGACTTTTGACCTTGTCAATGTCATGACAAAAAACCAGAGAAGGTGGTTTTTCCAGGGGAGAGTGATTTGAACATTAATCTTGTCCCATCATTAGTTTAACGGGCATTACTTACTTAATGACATTCATTAAATCTGATGTGGCAAGCATTAGCTGGCATAGTACCAAAGCTTTTGCTTTTTTTCCTCAGTACACAGCTGGACTACATTTCCTAGTTCCCTCATAGTTGAAAGTGGCCATGTGACTGTGTTCTGGCCGATGGATGTGGGTAGATCTAAGGTGTGCCTGTCCTGGCTATTAAATATCTCCCACCTGATTATGCTCACTCCTTATAACTTCCCTGTTTGCTTTCCTGATATCACTGTCCTGGGCAAATTTGGAATCTTATGTTTAAGAAAGCAGTGCCTCTGTCAACTGTGTTCCCTCCCCCTGCCTCCCCCATCCCCAGTGCTCTACTCTAGGCTGCTCACTGGACTTGAAACATGGAAAACAAACTATTTTATAAAGCCCCCAAAATTTGGGGGTTTAATTATTTAAGTGCTTGCATTACCTTAGCTAATGCATCTGATTGTACCCTTCTGCTAGGGTTATTGTCACATCTCATTCTATTATTGGAGGGTAGAGTGGGATAAGGTTGGCATCCTTTTCTTTTTGGTATCATATTAGAAGCCAAGTTCATATAATCTAAGGAAACTGGGGGAGTCCGTTATGGGCACTACTGAGGTGCTCATTGTCCAAACTGGAGAGTCATTTGAGGGTAGGAAACTCTACCAGAACTACCCATTCCCTTTGTGCCAAGCCAGGTCACTGGGACCTTCACAGTGTGGCATAAGGTTGACTTATAAGCTCTGGACTTTGTAGGGTCAAATCTTACCTCCAACCTTAATAAAGTATTTAATTATTGTAATTGAATCTCCTTATCTGTAAAGTGGAATTACCTATCTCATAGTTATATTAGTTAATGAATATAAAACAGATGTTTGTAATGCATCTGCCACATATAAGAATTCAGTAAATATTAGCTGTTATCGTCACTACAGACCAACACTAATAGAATTTTTTTCGAGGTTACGGAAGTGTTTTGTATCTGTGTTGCCCAATACAGTAACCACCAGCCACATGTGACTACTGAGCACTCGAAACATGTTTGGGGGACTAAATTTTTAATTATACTTAACTTTCAGAATTTGAACTTAAATTTACATAGCCACACATGGCTAGCGGATGTCATGTTGCACAGCACAACTACAGACAATTTAAGTGCTTCAAAAAAATTTTGTTTCAAGCTGTATAAGTCTGAGTTCAATCACAAAAGGAGAATCACTAATATTCATATTCTCTCTCTCTCTCTGGGATTTATCATAAGGATTTGACTATACAACTGTGGGAGCTGGTTAAGCAATTGTTATAAAACTGTTACTTTCACATCTGATGCTGGAACTTGACATCTATAGGGCAGGCAGTCTGAAAGGGAGGATGAACATAAGATTGGGGAGAGCAAAATCAAGCTGGAAGCCACAAACCTGAGTTGTAGCCCATGTTAGTTCTTGTTGCCTTTGGCCTTGGTGGTAGGGATGTCCCATAGAAGCCAGGCTCTTCATCACAAAATTAAGTACTCACCTGGCCCAGGAGTTGGCACGGCTGAAGGAAGATTCAGGGGAAGGTGGAGCAGTGTAGGCCTGACAGCAACCTCCTATTAACAAGGTCAGGCAGCTGATAATTGTCAATGTGTGTGAACTCCAAAATAGCTGTTGCTCCATATCTGCCCAGATTCCCTATGTAAGTCCTCTTGGGTCTCACATTCACCAGAAACATACAGGAAAGGGAAATCAGGGAAAAGTAGTTAGCCTACCTAATTGAAACATTATAACACCACCACACATACTGGAAAGCTAATGAGCCCAATTTTGTATCTGTTAATTCAAAATAGAAGATGATGCTAACATCTCCCAAGGCTCTATTTAGTTGTTTCAGTTTTACAGCTGACCCAAAGATATTCTAAAGATCCTTTCATCCAGCTAGCCTTATCTTGGAGTGATAAGACTACGAGGTTTTTGTTGTTGTTGTTCGTTTTTGTTTTTGTTTTTTTGGGGTACTGGGGATTGAACTCAGGGGCATTTGACCACTGAGCCACATCCCCAGCCCTATTTTGTATTTTATTTAGAGACAGGGTCTCACTGAGTTGCTCAGTGCCTCGCTTTTGCTGAGGCTGGCTTTGAACTTGAGATTTTCCTGCCTTAACCTCCCAAGCCACTGGGATTACAGGCCTGTGACACCATGCCTGGCTTTTGTTTTTGTTTTGTCATTATTGTTTTGTTTTTAGTTTTTCTTTATATTTTTCTGTGGTTTGGAGTTTTTTGCACATAAGCCTATATTCTGGTTATAATTAGAAAAATATTAATATTATGTTTTACAAGCCAAACAATGACCCTTGCAAGACTGCACATACTACTCAAGGTCACTCTAATAACATCATGATTAATTGTGCCTTCTACTTCCTTCCTTAAAATTTCACCTGGTCTTGACTTTTGTAAGAATTTATGAAACAAGTCAGGGTCATTTGTTCTCCTGAAGCCCTTCTCCTTTCTCATCCCATGTTTCCAAAGTAATCCCTAAAGCAATTTGAAAATCAGAAGCAAAGAATATGAAGAGAAAAGAAACTGAAATGGAACTCTTGAACATAGAAGGGAGAAATTATTTTCAGATGAATAACTGAGAAAATGAGGAATAGGGAAAGTATCACTGTATTAGTTACTGACATAAGCAGTATTTACTGTATATTCTTCTCAGTTCTTTAACAGTAGTACTCAGGAAGTACATAGTCAGTTAGTATGACTAATTTTATCCCTAACTTCCAAATGGAAAACCGAATTGCAGATGGTCTAAGTTGTCCAAGGCCCTAACGGTAAAATGGGGATAACTTATCTCATTTGGTTGTTATATAGACTAAATAAAGTGAACACTTATACAGTGCCTAGTCATAGTAATACTATATAAATTCCTTTTTTGGAGGGGGGTGGTGCAGAAGATTGAACCCAGAGTTGCTTTACCACTAAGTTATATCTACAGTCCTTTTTATATTTTTATTTTGAGACAGGGCCTTGCTAAGCTGCTGAGGCTGGCCTTGAGTTTGTGATCCTCCTCCCTCACCCTCCTGAGTTGCTAAAATTACAGCCCTGCACCGTAGCACCCAGCGTAAAAATTCTTATTAATTAAAAATAATTTGGGACTTTACTCTTGGGGAGGGGCTGTGAACACACACATAAATTTGCATTTTAGTTCAGGGAATTTAGTGATACTCCAAAATGCATCTCATAGACCTTTGCACATAAAGCCCTGAGGGAATCAGGATCAGTTCCAGAAGGTAAAGGACTGAGAGGATGTGAAGTGGTAGTGTGTGAAAGGGGAAGAAGAGCAAGTCAGGACCTGGGGGATCAAGAACACATTTTACTTTCCCATTTTGACCAAAACCCACCTAGAATTGCTGACAATTTGTTCTTTGGGAAGTTCCATCAACTGAGAGTTGAAGTTTTCTTTAGTGATGTCATTATTAATCTTTTAACAAATATATTATGTAAGAGTACTTATTGAGCAGTGTGATGTGAGATAGTTACAGCTCAAGTAAGCATGTTTCAGATGTGCCAAATTAGAAATGTTTTCATTTATTTTTTTGGTTATGTAGCAAAATCTGAAAATGCAGTTTCTGGAAGAGTATCCGTTGCTCAAGCTCTGAGGAGCCAATATAATAACAATTTTTTTTTGCTTTGTTTGGGGTTCCTATGTAAGAGTCTCTAGGCATGGTGGCTTGTTTTTAATTATCTCTCTATGGAATAGCAATTCAATTCAGAGGAAGACTGCCACCAAATTACAAATTTCAGTTGGGTCTAAAATATTCATGCAGGGGGGCCTAGTTGTATCCTTTCTAGATCCACTCTGAGAAGATCAAACCTTTTTTTTCCCCCCATCCAACTTTGGGGCCAATTTGTTGAAAGGAAAGACTCATTAGTATTACTGCACTCAAAGCTTTGTAGACAACCAACCATTTCACATTTGAAGTCTTAACATCTACCACAATGTCAAACAATGGAGAGAAAAATGAAAACAAACACCCAGACATGATCTTGCATGATCTGGATGCAGGTAGTTTATTTGGAAGAGATCTCAGAAATCAGGAGCAAGGGAGCAGGGAAGAGACATTAGAAAAAGAGGAAGAGTCCCTAGCGAGTATATGATCGAAGTCACACTGTAGGCAACAGGAGCTCTCAATTGCTGAATTTTAAATGTTGTTTCAGTATGTATTTGAATGGACATTTTAACACACACTTGTAAGATCTGTTAAGTAATCTCTCTGCTGTGATTGGCAGTCATAACTACTCCACGTTCAGATTGAGTAAGAGTCATCCAAGAAATTTTCTCAAGTCTTCATGAACTCCACAATAGGTCATTTTGTCTCATTATTCTCAGATCCATCCCCATGCTTCCCCTGCTCTGGTTTGTATCACAGAGACCTAACCCCATGCCATATTTTCCACGTCCCATTGCTAATTGGCTTCCAGCTAGGTGTGGCCAATGGGCAGCAATGGCAGGAGATGGGATTGCAGGAGGAAAGGAAGAATTTGGGGCATTTCTCCCCCTGATTGGCATCTCTAATAGTGGGCTGTGCGTCTTCCATGATTCCATCTCACTGGACAGCCCCCTCTGTGGTCACAGCTCATGCTCTGTGGCTTTCCTCTCTGGGATCTAGTAACTTCACCTCCCTCCTTCTTCCTCCATCCCTGGAAGTACCTGACCTCTGTGGATTGCTCCAGCACTTCACCTTTGCACTATTTCCCTGAGTTAAATTCCTGCTCTTGAAGTGCCTATCATAGGTTCCTGGCTTGATCCCGATGATGGAGATTTCTTCTTTTCTTCCTCTTCTTTTTTCACAATGCTAGGGATCAAACCCAGGGTCTCATGCTAGGCAAGTGCTCTACCATGATAGAGATTTCTTAATGATTTCATCAGTTCATCTAAAAATACTTTTGAACAAGACGCTGGACTGGATTCTTGAAGGAAAATAAATAAAGCATCAAGCTTCTTAGTATGTAGTTGGAAAAATAATTTATCCAGTGTGCTATTGTTTGAATTCCTGTGAAAATCTCATGTTGAAATTAGAAGGCTATCATGATGGTATTGAAAAGTGGGATCTTTGAGAGGTGACTAGGTCATGAGGGCTTTGCAATCATGAATAGATAAATGCTGCCATTCTCATGGGAATGGGTTAATATCTCTCTATCTCATGAGCTCACTTACCCTTCTGCCAGGTTATGACACAGCCAGAAGGTTCTCACCAGATGCAACCCCTCAATCTTGGACTTCCCAGCCTCCAGAACTATGAGCCAAATAAATTTTTATTGTTTATAATTGACCCAGCCAGTGGTATTCTGTCATAGTGGCAGAAAATGGGCTAAGACACAGTGTGAATGTTAAATAATATATATCCAATGCCAAGTGACTCCTGTAGTCAATTAATACTTTAAGATATAAAGAGGAGAGAGCCATCTCCATCTTCTTCTGTAGTCAGAGCATGCTTTAGAGGACCAGAAAATTGACATAAAGGGGTCATCTTTTAAAACTTCCAATTTTATAAGACAGGGTGAAAACTTACATGGAAAAGGGACTTTGTGGGTATAATTAAAGTTAAGGACCACAGGGAGATAGGAAATAGGGATGTTATCATGGATTACCTGCGTAGACCCAGTTATCATGTGAGTTTTTTTAAAGTGTGATGAGGAAGTGAATTGGAATTATGGCACATGAGAAGGACTCCCCAACCCTTTCCCATTGTCATTGGCTTTGAAGATGGAGGAATGAGGCAAGAAACATGGGTTGCTTCTAGACTTAGCATGACCCTCAATTTGTCACAGCAAGAAAATGAGAACCTCAGTCCTGTAACTTCAAGGAACTGAATTCTGCCAATAACCCTATTAAGCAGGAAATATATTATTTCCTAAAGTCTCCAGAAAGGAATTTCGCCAGTCATCACCTTGACCTTGACTTCAGGCTAGAAAGATGTGTGCTAGACTTATTACCTGTAGAACTCTGTGATAACAAATTTGTGTTTTAAGCTGCTAAATTTATGGTACTTCATTATAGCAGCAAGAAGAGTCTAATGCACTGAAGTTCTCAATTGGAATTATTTGGCTGGTGTTACCAGCAATGCTATTAAATTCAAGAATGGATCGAGTATGGCAATGATGTGGGGTAATGAGGGCTGAGTTCTTTGGTATATTGAGGCAATGACAGTGGGATATTCACATGGCAGTGCTGAGACCATACTTGGCCACGTGAGAATGGCATTCAGGAGGTGGTGGCAATAACTGAAAAAAAGTGCCAGGGAGGTGAGTTAGGGAAAAGGACACCATGGAAGGAGGTCAGTTTCTTGAGTTTCCAGTTCCTCTGACTGCTTGGCTTCCATTCTAAGCTTATGCTCACCAAACTCCTGCTCATAATTGATGGGCTTTGTCTTAAAAAAAAAAAATCACCAGGGAGAGACATTGAGTAAATTTTATAGATGGATCACAATAATTTTATTTATTGATTTAGACTGATTTCAGTAAATGAATAATGCTTTAACTTTTGCTCTTTATAGGTTTGCAAAGGAAAATCTGAAATTTTTAAATGTTTTTCCTTCCTTTGTTTATGAATCTTTTTAACAATGGAAATGTTTTGTCTCCCAAGAGTGGCATGGAGCTCAAATATATGACTCATTGCAAATGACGACCACCTCTTTATTGTAACAAGTGGGAAGTGAATTGGGAGAGACACAAGAGAAACATAGGCTGATGTTCAGGAAAGTGTAATACCTGTGAGGATGTCTTTATCTTGGACCAGGAGGACTGATACAGCACATCATAATTAGAGATAGAAAAAGTGAATAAATGTTAGTCACCAAGCAATTGGGTCCCCAAAAGCAAGCAAGCAAACAAACAAAACCAAATGGAAAAACTGCCAAAAGAAAAAGTAGGCAGTAACAATTTAACCCATTTTTTTCCTGTCATCCCAGATGTGGAACACATATAAGAACTTACCACTTATGGTAACTTTGAAATAATATTTGACTATTTATTATGCTTACAGAATTGAAAACTTGGGACTTTTTTAAAAATATTTTTTAGCTGTTGCTGGATGTTTATTTTATTTATCTCTTTATATGCAGTGCTAAGAATAAACCTCAGTGCCTCACACATGCTAGGCAAGTGCTCTACCACTGAGCTACCACCCCAGCCCCCAAAACTTGGAACTTAACAGGTTAAAAAATTGAAGCTTTAGCTTACTAGATTCCCTCTCTTCATCAAAGCAGATTGTTGTCTATCCTGTTGGGAGCTGCCAGGAGCCCTGTAAGTTCCAGGCTACATGCCCAGCTCTGCCTGCAATCAAAACCTATGAAATTTACATGTTGATCAAGTTTAAGCTCTTACTTATGAGTCTATGCCTGTCAGACCTGACTACCCAGGGATGGCCGATCAGTTTCATGGGTTTCCCTGGAAAATTGAGTCTCTGCTCTGGCTCTCTTCTTACCCTTGGGTTGCCCATTTCCTCTAATATCTAAGAAAGAGGTAAAACGGAACCCTTTTCCCTGGGAGTACATAGCTTTGGGTCAAAAGATTTGGCAGTAAAGATTGAAATTGTTAGTGCCTATGGTTAGTCATGGAGTGGAATTGTTAAGGAAGCTGTGTTAGGTTCTGTTGCACTTCAGCTTCACTCTACATCCCTATTCTCTGGTACTCCACTATCCCCCAGTACCTTCATCCTGTTCCCTGCCTTTGCCACACTCCTGCCCCACTCGGCTTCACCTACCCAAACTAATAAGTGTCATTCTCAGAGAAGCTCATGATGGTTTTCCCCAGTGCTTTTCCATATTACCCAGTATGGTAGGTCTTTTCTAGATGATCAAAAGAATTCAACCAGTTCAGATTAACTTATACTAACATGTGAATGACTGATTGCCCCCTAGTGCTCCCAAGAATATTTTTTAAATTAACCCTTTAAAGGTTAACTCAGTAGATTCTGATCAATAGAATATAAAAGTAGCATGAGGGATAGGAAAGGCAGCAGAATACAACAGACACTAGTATGGCAGTATGTATAAACGCGGATGTATAACCAATGTGATCCTGCAATCTGCACACGTGGTAAAAATAAGAATTCATACCCCATTTGAATCAAATGTATGATATATGATATGTCAAGATCATTGTAATGTTTTGAGAACCAATAAAAAAATCAATTAAAAAAAAAGAACAGAGATTAAGGAAGAGGTCATTCTAATTACATTAGGGTACTAAGACAACTAACCACTCTGCCCATATTTGCCTTATTGGCTGCAGGGGAAGTGGGGAATTAAGCATCATTCAATCCTGTTTGAAAGCATAATTATGATTTTAATTATCCCTGAAAATAATAAGTACCCTGCCATCATTTCAGGAAAATAGGCTCCCATATGATAGTAGGTATATTTCATTATGCAACTTTAGTTTCCAAACATACTTATTCTTTCCTATTAATTGTATGTCAGAATACCACAAAGAAAATAACAATTCTTTTATAATTAATTTTTTAACAACTTATAGCACCTCACGTGAGTGAAGGTTTGGGGAAATAACACTGTTGTGTATAGCAAAGGGTACTGTAAACTAATTTAAGTTTTCTATAGGGCATTTTGACAACCAAAATTCATGGAATTTCTGAAAGAATGAGCCATGTGTGTATGCAAAAATCCAGCATTATTTGTAAAGAAAAATCGTCCACATCAAAATGCTCATTAAAAAGGAAATCTGTCATAGATAAATGTTAAATCCAATCATTGAAATGCTAAGCATTTATCACAATTTGTGGAAATTTGTTTAATGATATAAAACAATAAATAGTTTTGTGTAATATGATCCTTCTTATTATACATTTAGATATATACATATGTACGTGAATATACATTAATTGTACATATACACATGGAAAATAATATATACTAAAATATTAATGTCATTTATTTCTGGTGGCAAAATTATAGGTGGCTTTTCTTTTCTTTTTCTGTCATTTCTGAAGTTTCTCCAGTAAGCATGTATTATTTTACATAGAGAAAAAAAGAGAATTACTTTTAAGGGACATGAGCATTTTCTCCAAATTAATAACTCAATAGCTCTTGTAGTTTGTACACTGAGAGGTGTCTGATCAGATTGAAATTATATACAAGAGGTGGCAGAATAAGCAGAGCTAACATCTGTGCTAAAAAGAAGCACAGTTCATGGAAGTTTAATTTATGCAGATGTACACATTTACTTCTACACATTTTAATGAATATTAGGCAGTAGCTGAAGTTTTTAGTCATCATTTCTAAGAGATGTCTTTGTAGAGAATTCAAAAGGACTGATCAATGTCAAGAATAATAGTAAATTAACATACTGCCCTCTTTTGGTAGCTATTTACAACTCAGATTCATTGCCACTAAAGATGTTCATCTCCTACAAATTTGTGCATAAAGTAAACTAATTTTAAATCACCTTTTTCCTTGACAGAAAATGCTGATAATTCCAGTTTGTTATCACCATCTGGTAAGACTGTTATTTTATGACTTTGGGGAATTTCAGGAAAATATTATCCCAAAAGTTCTCCACACAGTATGGCATGTTGTCAGTGATAGCAAAATTGTTTTTCTGCAAGTAGCTTAATTAAGTTATGTCATTAAACCTACATCTGGAAAATCAATAGCAAACATAGACAAGAAGACAGCCATATTGATTCTTCCGTATTGCCAAACAAAGCTGGGGAGTACAACACTGACAAATAAATTGTGGGTTTACATCATGGTAGCTGCTTAAGTTCTTCAGTTGTTTTTGGTGTTCTAGTTCACAAATTTTCTGAAGAGTATCAAGAACTTAAACATGCCAAATGTTTTTATATTTGCATGATGAGATATTCTCTTAAACATGCTTCCTCAGTACCCTCATTGAGTATTTCTCAAAAGGCCTCCAAAAGCTTAGCACTTGCTAGAATAGGGAGGCAAATAAATTACAGATAAATTAATAACTAGAACCCATATTGGCAGGAACTAGGAACAGTATCCTATTTCCAGATTGATAGCTGCGATGGAACCTTAGGGATAAAATAGCCCAGCTCCAGTCCTTAGCTGATGAGAGAATGAAGCCCATAGCACCTCAGTAACTTGTCAAAGACCTCACAGCTTCTTGCTCCACATCATACAGAGGCAGCACATGGCTTCTCTGATTTCTTCCTGCTGTACCATATAGACTAGAATGATCTCTCATGATAAAAGATGAGCCAATTCACATTTTATCCTTAGTTGTGTGAAAATGAGCTTCTACTATTATTCATTTAAATGGAATTAATAATAATGACAGTTGTTTCTTGTGCACATACTACATGCCTAGAAGTCTTCAAACATCTTCCCATTCCTCTCAGTGTTGCAGGATAGGAATCATTATTTGTATGTTACAGATGAGGCTCAGCAGGGAAAACTTGCTCATGATCATACATTCTCTGGAACCAGACTATTAGAGTTTGAATTTGGCTACCACCCTCCCACCCCCATTGCCAGCTCTGATTTGGGGCAAGTTCCTTCACCCTTCTATGCCTCAGTTTCCTCCTCTATTAATTAGAAGAACAGTACCTGCTTCATTTTGTGAAAATGAAAGGATACATGTGCCTGGCACAGAGTAAGCCCTTACTAAATTAACTATCATTAGTATGAATTACTAAGTTATGGGGCAAAGATTTGTACCTGGACTGCATGCCACCAAAGCCCAAGCCCTTTTTACCATGCCAATTTGTCCCCTGGTTATTAAGCTTCCAGGGTAGAGTAGGCCAGTGTATTTTTCTTTTAGTAGAATAACTTTCAGCGAACTTGATTATGATGATATTTGCAAAATCTTGTTTGCAGAGAATGAGGAACAGGGCTTTGCGGGTACACACTGGCACTAGTCACAGCCTAGGTTCTGAGTGCCCTGGGGAAGAGCCAGTGTAGCATTGAAGGGCAAAGACAGCTGTGCCCATAAGCCTCTTCTTTGTGTGATATCACCATTCATTAACATTTGGAAGAATGAATAGTCATTAATTAAAAACCAGCTCTGACCAGTTATTTTGTTCTGCCCCAATAGCAAAGAAGTCCATATCTGCACTTTGATTTTATCCCTCAGGAACTGTCTTACTCCTCATGAAATATCCTTGCCAACTTAAAAAAAAAAATAAATGTAGCAAATGACAAAATATGGAAGCAATAATGTGGGACAGACAGGGTGTGTGTGTTTCAGCCAATGCATGAGCAGTCTAAAACAGACAGTCCAGCCAACCATCTTGACACACCCAAAGTTTGTCCATACCAGCTGAAAAATCAGGCTTCAAAAGGCTTCTAAAAGCTTAGCACTTGCTAGAATAGGGAGGCAAATAAATTACAGATAAATTAAAAACTTGATTTAGTTGTAAAATGTTTGTGCTTGTTTTTCCCATGTTTAGGTAGAGGTCAAGCCACTAGATCTTTTTAATATTTAAACATGTAAGATGTGTGTAGTAGGTTGACCTCTTAACCTAAATAGAGTCACTCCACAGGAAATTTATTACTCAATTGATTGTCTTAATAGCAGCCATATTTTAAAATAGCTTCCTGGGAAATTGTGTTAGGTAGTACAATATTGAGTGGTATCAATTTGTCTTTATAATCCTAAATTCACTGTGGGATGCGTTGCCAGGCACCGTTGTAAGCCAATATGTGAGTATATTTCATGATTGTAGTTCAACACATTATTTTAAATGTTTTCTAGAATTCTCTTGGTTGAAAATTTTGAATGTAATATTTCTTTTATTTTGGTGTGTTTCCTAAGATTATTTCCATGATATTCCATAGGTAGTAGCAGGCTTTGTGATCATGGGTCTCAGAGCATGTTTTCTTTTTATATTTATACCTCAGAAGTTCTGATTAATACATAACTGTTTCAAAGTATTTATTTTAAAATTTTCTTTTTCTCTCCTGCAGCTGAATCATCTCTTGTCAGTTTTGTCCCCTACTCCAATGGTACTCCAGGCAAGACTTTGAAAAAATTTAAACATAGATTTAGCCCAACTTGTTAAATTTTTGTTTTAATGATACCTTGTATTGTTTTTCTCCTTGTAACAAAAAGTGGCTGAAACTACAAGCCTCAATGGTAAGATTTTTTCTGGAGCAAGTGAAAACTGATAACTGTTAATATGTATATAAGTATAATGAACATTGTGGCAGATTTCCATCTCTAAATTATTTCTGAATACATTAAATAATTTCAGAAAACCCCAAACCTGACAACCCTTAAGAGTGATCTAAACTTTCTGGTTAAATAATAAAATTATTATGATCACAGAGGGAAGACAGCCCTCCACCACTCTTAACTGCTCTAGAAAAGAAATTTTGAGTACTCCATTTCACTTGCTGTACAACACAATGCCATAAGGTTTTGCATGACAGATGTTTAAATGTGAAAAGCACATCCAGTGATTTCAATATGGTTCAGCATGGATTTGAAGGCACAGAGTGTTCAAAGACAGCCTTTTTACAGATGATTTGATCGATTTTTAAAGAGTATGAAATGGGGGAAAAACTGGCTTCCTCACTGTGCTAGAGAAAAGGACAGAGCTTTGTGCTGTATTCAAGGGAGGTAGGCCGGGCGGCACATTCTGTTCCATCCTCTTTGTGGGTAGATAGCCTTCCATCTTACTGTGGTCTAACCCCAACACTTTTCAGAATCGCTTAGTTAAAATAAAATCTCACCATGTGGTTGGTGGTTAAGGAGCTAATCATAGTTGCAACTTATACTGATCAAAAACTGGTTTAAATTCATATTTGGCCCAATGGGAAGAGCCAAAGGTTATAATTTTTATGTGTAATTACTTTTTACAGTGAAAAGAACATCTTCAATTTAGCTTTGTAGCAGTGTTTGGATCTGTGTGTGTGTGTGTGTGTGTGTGTTAAGTGTGATAATGTGATACCTTTTATTTTTTTCCTTAAAAATTTTCATCCAGAATAATAAATTCTTGAATGCTTTTCATTTAAAGAAATAACAATAGAATAGATTCAAAGTTGGATTTTAGATCAAACACTATCAAAAGAGGTTTTTCCTAAAAGTTAGTTGAATGTACTGTTTAAGAACTCCAAATTTAGGGGCTGGCATTGTGGCTTAGCGGTAGAGTGCTCGCCTAGCATGTGCAAGACCCTGGGTTCGATCCTCAGCACCGCATTAAAAATAAATAAGTGAAATAAAGGTATATATAAAAAAGAACTTCAAATTTAAACTAGACTTAGTTAAAATTACTTTAAAAGACTATACCACCGGAAGAAACATTCAGCCTCCCTACCACTATCTACTAAAGTTGATATCAACATTTGAAATTTCATATCCCTTAGGGAATTTCATTATTGTAAAGGACAAAAACTAAACAACATAAATGAGTTTATTTAAATCTAATAATTATGGGAGTGTTGTTATGTGTTAGATATGTAACTGGCATTCAGGAAACGCATTTTGAAAGAACAGACATTTGTTCAATTAATCTTCAGGAGTGGGAGAATGGATAGTAGTAAGGGGATGGGCAGCAAATGCATACTTTTGCAAAACTAACTTCTGGATTTTAGGAAAAGTAAAATATTTAAGGAATGTTAGAAGAGTCATGTTTGTTAACCATGCCAGTAGTTACACTAATTTTTATTATTTTGTTTCAGATGCTACTTCCAGTGTATTGTCTACATTAAACAAGACAGGTAATATCAAGTTATTACTAAATGTCATAGCATTTCTTCTATGACTTCTTGAGTTTTTCACTTGTGTGGTCTACGGGTTAGTAAAGAGAAGTTTTCCTTTGCTAACTTTCTTGAGCTTTCAACTATTATTATTCCTTTGACTTTGACATTGAACTATAATTCTGTTGTCATCACTCTCAAACTTATGAACTATTATGGCAGTAGCACTTCATTTAAATAACATTTATTATCACAGTGATACATGGTAGCTCATAAAAATGGAAAATATAGAGAAATACAAAGAAGGAGGATAGAAATCATCTTTAATGTTACTTTTCTAAGACTTACTGTTAAAATTTGGTATATTTTCATTTAGTATAATATATGCATGTATTTATATACATATATCTTATGTATATGTCCCTTGCAAAGTACTCATAGTTTATGTAGATTTTTATATCTTGCTCTTCTGACCTAATATTAAATTATAAGTATTTGCCAATATCTCTTGCTTTTAATGACTTGATAACATTCCATTGTATACCATATGTTGAACACTAAAGTTGTTTCTATTTTTTTAATAGAGGTTATTCCAATGAACATCCTGGTGTCAATACTTTTCATTCATCCTTGATTTCTGTAGGATACATTCCAAGGATTGGACATAAAGTATGAATATTTTAAGGCCCTTGACACCCACTGTCCAATTACCTTCCAGAAGGGTTGTGTCCAGCAACATTCCTTGCAGCAGTGGATGAGGTTATATATGTCACTGTACCTTTGTTAGGATTATAGTATATTATTAATTTTTCTCTCAATTACTTAGGTTTTCTTTTCTTTTCTTTCTTTCTTTTTTGGTAGCAGGGGATTGAACCTAGAGGGCACTTACTCACTGAACCATATCCCCAGCCCTGTTTTGTATTTTGTCTAGACACAGGGTCTCACTGAGTTGCCTAGGGCCTCCCTAAATTGCTGAGGTTGGCTTTGATCTCGTGACCCTCCTGCCTCAGCCTCCCAAGCTGCTGGGATTACAGTATACCATTGCACCCAGATTATTTTTCATTCTTGATTATTAATGAGGTTGAATATCAGGGCAAACAAAACAATATATTTAAAGGATTATTAATGATAATGCAGTCTCTGTAATTACTACCAACCATTGCCCATGAGTCACACAGTGAAATGAACTCATCAATAGCACACACACACACACACACACACAAATGAGGTTTTTGAAGTTGTCAATATAACATCATTCATAAGTGTTATCTCCAAGCTTCAAGCTTATTCTTTTATTCAGAATTTCCCCATCTGCACTAGGAGACAGAACTTTGCAAATCTGTGCCCTGAACACAGCCTCTTATAGTTGGCCATCCTGATGGCATGGATTGCTGAACCTGGTTCTCCATTATCTGGCAAATGAACCATGGGCTTTGTCTCCCAACTGTAATGTAATGATATTTTTAAGGTTTGCTTCTTTAGAACATGTTAATATTTGCCTGTGAGTTCCTAACTTTAAACAGTTCTGGTTCTGCTGTGGGCTTGTTGTGTGACTATAGTTGGATGGTTTTGACCTCTCTCAAAATAATTTTATCTATCAGTACAATAGGGATAACTGTTAAAGCAAACAGCAGGATGCTTGACTGTAGACTGCAGTAGCAGTATTTTAGATCCTATGTGTATTGACTCACATTAATTTTGACTCGGAATCACCTACCCTTTACAACCTATCACCCAGAGGTCCTGAGAGTGACTTAATTCCACGTATCTGAAATTCACATTTGTTGGTCTAGCAGCAGTGCCTGGAAACTGGAGTAGAATTACACAAGCAGTGGGGTGTGTAATGGGTGTGATCTAACTGGGTAAACATGGGAATCCAACTCCCAGGCCCACCCCATGCCAATGCTACAATTTCTGTGCAGGTCCCCATTCCACTGCTGAGATGACCAATCATGTCTTAAAAAGATGTCAATGGTGTGATTTTAGTGAAAGCACTTCACTAAAAAATGATATTCATGGCAAAGTGTTTTTTAAAAACAAGCAACAATTGTGCTCTAATATTTAAATTGCTTCTTTGCAGAAAAAACTAAAATCACTATAGTAAAAACCTTCAATGCATCAGGTATGACTTATTATAAATATCAAGACTTTCTTCTTTATAACTAAGGTAAAATTAAACAAATGGCTGGTGTTTATGATCTCTTTTTCTTTTTTTAAAAGTAAAATCTGTTCTTAATGAATAGATGTGTAGGTACTGGGTATCTGAAGTTGTACTAGACATTAAGGGCTGTATAATAATGATCAGGCACAGTGCCCTCTCTCAAGAATCTTCTAGTCTAAGAGGGAGACAGGTCAAAGAAGCAGGTCACAAATGTGAACATGCATGCAGATAAAGGCAATAATTCCACCAGGATTTCTCTTTCTCACTCTCTTTTTTCCCCCTTGGTGTTGGAGATCAAACCCAGGGCTTCTTGCATGCTAAGCATGTACTCTACCACTGAACTACACCCACAACCCCACAAGCATTTCTCATGATTAAGAGACATAGGAGGTAGAAGGACTAGTGGTAATGAGTTTATGAACAGGATGCAATTAATGAAAGAGAGGAGTGAACCTCAAATTCTTTCTAAAGCAAAGCAAGGATATACTTTTAAGTACCTAATACAAGACTAGGCATACAAGATATACTTAACAAAGACTTTTCTTTTCTCTTTCTTTCTTTCTTTTCTTTTTTTTTTTTAAATACAGGGACTTGCTAAGTTCTCTAGGCTAAAAAGGCCTCAAACTCGTCTTCCTCCTGATTCCAGCCATCAGAGTAGCTGGGATTACAGGCATGCACCACTGTGCTCAGTTTAACAAAGCCCTCTGATTGACTTCAGACAGGGGTTGGCAAACTATTGCCAATGGGCCAAATCTGGTTCATTGCCTGTTTTTGTAAAATATGTTATTGGAACACTGCCATGTCCATTCGTTTACATATTTTCTATGGCTACTTTTCTGCTACATAGAATGGTAGAGCTGAGTAGTTGCAACAGAAAACATATAACCCACAAAGCCTAAAATATTTAGTATCTGACCCTTTTCAGACAGTTTTCTCATTCAGGATTTAAGGAGTGACCAGTAAGTAGCTGTAGTGCAGATAATGGGCCTAGAAACAGGAAAGAAAATTCTCGGTATGAAAGAGCAACAAAAAGACCCACATCACTGGAAATGGAGATGCAGGTAGAGATGGTAGAATGAAAAGTATAGCAAGAATGGATCAATGCTTTAAAGAAAGCATTACTACCCACCATCTATATATTCTATAACATTTGCAGTGTATGTATGTTATAGTGAGCTATAAGTAACTATATTTAAAGTGAAATCTTCCTCTTCTGGTGTGGGTAACATTGCTATGGAAGAATATAGAAATCTTTATCTAACTTTGGGCACCTAAATTCAGTTTGTTCACAGAATCAAAACTCTTAGCTGAAGCATGATGCCCGTACACCAATAAATCATTCTGACCGAAACCAGATCACTCGCACTAAGTCAAATTATAGTTTTAATAGTTTTCTATTTCTATTTCAAATAATAAGTTTTGTAGTTTTTTCATAGGACAAACATGTAATGAAAATTAACTAGCAATTGGCATTGCATACATAATTCTGACCATACAGAACCTAGCAAAGAGACTGAAAGATTCCTTAATATAACCCTCTTTTCCCCTTGGCAATTTGCTTAGTACATTGTCAGCATTTGCCCCTCCCATTTACTATGGATTTCTTATGCTTCACCAAAAGATGCAATTAGTGAAGGAAAGACTCTTAGAGAAGTAAACCTTGAGCTCTTTTCAAACAAAGAGATGTACTTCTCCTTTCACTAAAGGAGAAAGTGTTTCTCAGATACATCTGTTTGGAGTTTTTGTTCTAACATGGTTCATTTCTTCTCCCATTCTTCTCCCATTCTGCCTCCTTGGTATGCTCGTGTGATCTGAAGTCCTGATTAGCACTAAAACGTTTTATATACTGGCCAGTATCGACCTCTAGATTGTAAGCTCCTTGAGGGCAGGGTCTATATCTGAACCTCCCCAAACCTGTAGAATATGGTAGGTGCACAGCAAATACATTTTGAATTTTGTAGTTTTTGCTCATGAAACAATATCATGACATTAATGTTATTTCATACATACATTTGCATAGAGAGCTAGGACTAACATTAGAGTATTTGGGGACTCTCCAATCCAGGAAGGGAAAGACAATCTTTGAGGCCTATTCCATTTATGGTCTCTATACTTGATTTGTTACCTGGTGCTCTGTTTTATATTGGACAAGCAAAAGGTTAATTGTGAATGAAACAAAAAAATTTTAGGAAGGAGTTGAAGGTCAGACACTGACATACTATAGAATAGTAAAGAGTCAAGTTCCATAGCTGACCAACTAAATGAAGACTCTCATTCCTTTAGTCTCTGTGAAATTCATCCAGCCAGTTTTATCCAGTTTCTTAATATTTTTGGTCCACATTTGCCTACGTTTGTGAATATTCTTGACAATGTAGTATATAATTGCAGGTGTTGATGTGCTTAACCAGCTAGGTTGTTGTTTTTTTGCAGGAGTCAAATCCCAGAGAAATATCTGCAATTTGTCATCTATTTGCAATGATTCAGGTTAGTTCTTGTGTACATTATACATTACCAGATAAATTTGTTCCATAGAGAAAAATGATTTGATTTGGTTTTTTCCTGTTGTGTATGTGTGTGCCTCTCTGAGATGTCTGTTTTTATACCACCTGGTTACCAAAAGTCCCTAATAAAACAAAAGTGAATTTTAGATCTGGCTGGAATTATCTTCCCATTGTTTAGTGAAAGGATGAATTAACTTCCTTAATATGAGACATAAAGTGCTACAACAAATATTTTTCACTGTAGCTTTAAATTCATAACTAATACTCTCAGTGTTAATTCATGAATAATAATGAGATTATTACTAATTAGTGAAAGTCACTTTTTGTATATAAATCCCTCAAGCTTTCCTGTAGGACCTTAAATAATATAGCTTAGAAACAGGATGTTGTCCTTTGCTAAGAATAAAACAAACCTGACTGCTAGAATGTTGAAACCTCATATACAACTAATTCAACTAAACGCTAATTCCAGTTGTGTCCATATTGTGTTTTGCCATCTCTAACCAAGACTGTCCACTATTTTTTAAAGTTAAGATGGAAATCTCTTGAGAACAAGCTATTTTAAAATAGGAATATTTTTCTTTCTGCCACGGGCCAGAGGAATGAAATAACCACTTTTCTCACATTGATTTGGCTCTCTGGGCTCCCCATGTTATGAAAACCAATGAAAGCAAAAGTGAAAAACAGAAAACAGAAAAATATGATGTGGCATGTCAGAAAGGGTTAGGAGATCATGGGAAGAGAGAAGAAAATGGTAACAAGGTATTTTATGATATTAAAATCTTGGTATGTCTCCAGTAATAAACAATCATAGGTTTTCCCCCTTTTATTCTGTTCCTTTGAATAGTTTTAGAATTTGTTTGAAAAACATAGATAACAATTTCAAGTAAAATAACTTAAGGTTGGATAAATTAGAGAACGTGAAAAAGTAGAAACACTTTCTATTGTGTGAATATGAGATTTGCTCATCTGAGCTATCTGCTGATATTATGCTCTGGGTGGAATATAAAAAGGAAATATTAGGTGATTTTGATGAAAGGAATGAATTATAGGATACATTATATAATAAATAATTATATGTATGTATACACACACACATATTGCATCTCTTTTCTTCCTCCTTTTCTCCCTCCTTTTTTACTCTTCTCTTTACTGAATTCCCCATAAAGTCATTATTTTTGTGCCTCATCCATGTTTTAGGCTGGTGACTAATGTCTAGTTCCGTGTTGTGTCTACATATTTGATAACTGTTTGAAAATTGAACTTGTAGTCAAAAAAGAAAAACCTGGTCATCTTGAATAACAGATGCCAGAAAGCTGGTTGGTGTAATGTTTTCCCCAATTAAGTGACTGAATTGACCATTTGTTTCAGTGTCTGGTGAAAACAACCTCATCAGAGAACCAACTCTTCTGGCACCAGAAATACCATGATATCCTGCCAGAAACTAGAAACCTTTGCTTTTTGCAGGTTTCCAATGTAGGTCCATTAAAGGAAGTGGAGGCTGGTGAAGAAGTTGAGAGATGACCAGGAAGAGTCAGACTAAGGGTCAAATGTGATGGCTTCTTGGTTGCCCTGTGCAAACCAGAACTACTGTGCTCCCAGCACATTTATGAAATTCACCATGCACTCAAGAATGTGAGGGAGAGAAATTGTGGATTTCAGTGTTCACAGACATACAGAATCTAAATATGCTTTTAAAAGCTAAAGGTTTTTAAATATTTTTAAATGAATAAGTAATGCTATGCAGATATCAAGTATATTTACTTTTAATAATTATATACTGCATTAATTGAAATTTCAGTATCAATATTCAAAAATTGAAGTTCTCAGTAGAAATAGGTCATGTTAATCACTGCTTATGTGGCTTTTTCAGCCATTTTTAAGTGGAAGTAGACCATAGGATACATGGCCATGGGAATCAGTTGTAGTACCTTGAGTTGAGGAGGCGTTCAACTCTGACTCAGGGGTTGGCAAATTACTGCCTAGAGTCCAAATATGGCCAGCCACCTGTTTTTGTAGATCAAGTTTTATTGGCCTACATCCATTTTTTGTGGTTGCTTTCATGATCAGTGGCAGAATTACAACAGAGAACATAAAACCTCAAGTATTTACTAACTGATTGGTCACCAAAAACATTGGCCAAACTCTACTTTGGTGTATATGACATCCTTGCCCCATTGCTCAAAAGGCCAGGTTTGGGTTCCTGTGATGAAATGCATACTTTGCTGTTTAAGAGTCTCCATTTTATTTATTTCCAGATAGAGCCCCCTAGGTGTACCCTACAGGAAATAGGTTGACTGAAATTGAATTTAATATTTCCCAAAGTCAGCATTTTAAGAACAAGGTTTTCTGGCAAATCTGAAGAGAAAGCAAAAATGAGTTGTTCAACTGAAGGAAGAATTTTCCTGCACACTATTCAGGTTTCAAAGCAAAATCTCAGTTGTGTTTCTGGGAAAGATATTGCATTTGGTAGTTGTATTTTAAAAACAAAAACTAAATTGAAAAACTGATGAACAATAAGTAGACTTCCATAAGGCTGCTTAGCTGCTCCTTTCCCCCTCCCTCCTTTATTTATGTAACTGTAACTATAACTTTAAAAGACATTTTTGTTTTAAGTTAACATCAAAGTCACAGTTCCCCTAGATTTTGTTGGGGTTTTTTTCTTTTTGTTTTTGTTGTTTATTTATTTTTTCAGTATTAGGGATTAAACTCAGGGCCTCACACGTGCTAGGCAAGTGTTATACTACTGATGTATACCCCTTTTTATTTTATTTTGGGACAGAGTCTCACTAAGTTGTCTAGAGTGGCCTCAAATTTGTGATCCTTCTGCCTCTGTCTCCAGAGTTGCTGGGATTATAGCCACCACACCTTGTTCTCCCACTTACCTCTAAAGGAAACAAAGTTTTGTTTTTTTTTTTTTAAAAAAAGCAGATTGGGATATAAATTTCTTCATAAGGAGACAAGTTCCTCTCTTTCTGAATTCCCACATAAAATTTATAGTTCATATTTTCTAAAAATTATGTTGACTATCATTGAATAGCTTATTGATAGGCAAGAGAGTAAATGGGAGTAAAAACAAAACTGTTTATAAAGGAATTTGCTAATCTTTTCATGTGTTGTATTAATCCTCAAATTGTAAGGATACAAGTCTCAAATTTCTTTTTGAAAATTTATTTTTAGTGTTTTTTAGAGGTGAGATAATGTTTCAATATGATGAAGAACACAACATTACCCAGGTAGGTTTTAAAGGTTTTTTTCTTATTGTACTCTTAAAATGTGAATTTGCATGTATTTAAAGATTTGTTGAAGGTTCAGATTATTTATCCTATTTGCATATTTACTTTTATGCCAAGTTTAAATAAAATATGTATTATTGAATCCCTAGCTTTATGGTAAGGACTTGAATCCATAATCATAGTATCTTGTTAATAATTATAGTTTAGTTTTCACTAGGTTTGCTGCTAAATAAGAATGTTAATATGATGCAATTTCATTACCAGTTTAAAATTTAAAATTATCTTAAAACCTCTTAGCAACAAGAAATATCTATATTGAGTCTAGGAATAATCTTCCGTATCTAATTGTGTTCCCCATATGGGGAGTTCAGTTACAATGGTATCAACCTTCCCATAACCTATATTGGTTCAGAGAATCCCAGACAAACATGTTATTCATTTGGTGAATATTCCCTGGGCACCAACTATATGCTAGGCCACGAACTAGGTGCTAAAAATGCAGTAGTGGCTGCTATCGAGTTTCCCTTTATACATTGGGGTCTTGTTACTTAAATCTGGGGCTGTCATGAAGAGAGCTTTACTAGTGTTCTTTTGAGGGAACCCTTGAATTGAAAAAAGACAGAAAATAGCACATAAGAGCTGCTGACTCAGGATTTCTTTTAAGAAAACATAAACCAGAAACTGGCTTAGCCAGTTAATATTGATTAACTTTTGAGTACCACTCCCTCCACCCTTTCTATGTAACAACAATTTGGGAGCTAGGGATATAGCTCAGTTGGTAGAGTTCTTGCCTTGCATGCACAAGGCCCTGCGTTCTAATCCCCCCCAACACACACATACACACACACACACACACATACACACACAAATTAGTTGAATCTATGTAACAGCAATTTGATCATCTGATGGACAATATTCCATGGATTAGGATTCGGTCTTTGGGGTGTAATTCTTTGAGTGTCTAACAAAAGTGCAAAACAACTTCTTGTTAGAGTATATAACAAACAAAAACAAAATAAGTGATATTCATTTTATTCTTAATTTTTTGCTTCCAACAGAATCAAGATATAACTAATGGCACCTACTCTGGAGTGCTGTCTCTAAGTGAATTGAAGTGAGTACTCTACTGTTTGATTGAAAATTTCAGACATCAACTGTGGAAAGATACTTGATGAGCTGTTTTTGCTTTGGAAACCAAGAATGGGAAGAGACAGACCCAAAGGATATAGAGTTAATTTGTTCTTGCTTACTAACCAAACTAACCAAAGTCAGCTATCATCAACTATTATCCCCATGAGGTTGTTCTCTCTGATGCTGTGAAATTACACAACAATTTCATTTGAGTTATTTGCATTTTAATATGATTTGGTATCCAGCATGATTCAAAGGGTTCCAGATAGGACTCCATGTATACCGTTTGTTTATGTTTTTCATGAAGCCTCAGTGATTCAAAAGTCAGAGAAAGATTTTTGTTAAGTAGACCTCGGCTTACAAGGACAAGAACAATGAGAAATGCATTATAAATAGCTGCCCCCAGTTAGAGCAGAGTTTGAAAATGTCAGCCAACAAGATGGCCTAGGACATAAATAGTCTTACTCTGTCACAGAGAGACACAACTTCATGAAGGGGGCATATACAGAGTACCAAAAGACATCCCAAGGATCAGACAGTAGAGCAGGAGGAGCAGTTAGGTGTGCTGGAGGGCCCTTGGAAACTCCCAGGAAGGAGGTGATCTCTGAGCACAATCAGAGGAGTGAGTGGCTCCTGCCAGTTTGAGGAGCTAGCTGACTATTTCAGTGGTCCTTCTCTTCTTCCTTTCAGACCTTGCCTGGAGCTATCTAGAACTATTGCCCATTCCTTGGAGCAGGTTTCTCCCCCTCAGCAGTATTGGCATTGGCACCGGCACTATTAAGCTTGAGGATTCTTTGTTTTGGGGGCCTGTCTTATGCATTGTAGGACATTTAACAGTATCCATGGAGTAACACCCTCCCAGCCAGCGCAACAACCCAAAATGTCTCCAGACATTGCCAAATGTCCTCCCACTCCCACTGAAAATCCTTGCCTTAGGGCGAATTCTTTAATTAGATTTCTTTCATCCTAACTTCAGTGAAACTCTGAAATGTTGAAGAAATAAAAATATTGTTGGAATGGGAATGGTAGAGAGGATTGAGAGAAATTCCTGAAGGGGAGTTGTGAGGAGGGGAAGGCAGGGCTGGAGAGTGCTAGAGAGGGCAGGCTGTTTGAGTTGGAGAGGAATGAGGAATTAATCAGAGGTACAGGGTAAGTGGCTTGCCCCTCTCATAAATGCTTGCCTGGGGCCAGCTCTTCCTCTGGCCCTCTGCCAGAAGAAGCTGGTGGTGGGGGGGGCAGGTGCACTAGCTTAATGAATAACAAGATTGTTCCACCATAATTTATATCTTGCTCTTAGCTAGAACCAGTACAGCTCCCGTCTGATTAGTTTCCCCTGACATATAAATAATTTATTTTTCCCACATAGCAATCTCTCATTATGCCCCGTGTTTCTTCAAAGTGAACACTGTGAGCAATAAATACCACATGCTTGATTTAAATGCTAAAAATCTAACTTGTTTTGAATTTCACATCACTAATGGTCGCCTTAATGTCAATTTCTCTGATTTTATTAACAGACGATCAGAGCTCAACAAAACCCTACAAACCTTAAGTGAGGTAATCACAGTATACCCTGTACCTTGTTTGTAATCATTGTTACTATTTGGGGGGAACCATGGAGTTTTGTATTCCCTGGGAGATATGTATTCAAATTCTCCCAAATATGTCATGTAAAAGAGCGAATGGACTAGCATCCAAAAGTCAGAACTAGGAGCAGTGAGTGGATATGAAGGAGATAGATTTTCCTTCCTGTAAGACCAAACATTTCTTAAAATGAAAACTCCAGGAGAATGTGCTCCCTTGTGTACTACTGAGCTTTCTGGTGCTGGAGGAATCCCAAGTAGAACTTGTATGACCTGAATAACTTTTATCTAGCAGGAGTATAAAAGGGGTGATCTCTAGGGATACTCGTAGTTCTAAAATTCTGTGATTCACCCTGGGTCGTCTTTTCCAGCTGTCAAAATAACATATAATTTTGTTTATTTCAGACTTATTTTATAGTGTGTGCTACAGCAGAGGCCCAAAGGTCAGTCATCTTAAATTCTTTAATAAATATTTATTATTTCTCCATTTGGGAGAAATAAAGTATTAAGGAGTCTTCATTAAGTTGTAAATTCACAGGCTTTCCTCTAACATAAATACATAGTTATTAGTGACATTTTGGATTTATATAGTTTTATTTTTCCTAACACTGATCATTTCGTCAATCTATCTTTTAATTTCCTTATTAAGCACTGAGGGAGAGGTATCTGATATCAGACCATTTGCCTCTGATTCTATGAGGCTGAGGCTCATCAATGTTCTTATCTCTGAGGGCTACCAATATGACCAAAAAATGGCTCATAGTGGTCCAGGCATGGTGAAATTCAGACAGAAAAGAGGAAACACAATATGGAACTCAGAATGAGAAGAAAGAGGGAAGGAAAAGATTGGAGGAAGAAAAGAGAAAAGTGGAAATTAAAATGTATACAAGAGAAAATCAGAAATTGTCCAACAATTATTGGGGTTGCACAGATAAATAACCCTTTTAAATTGCATCCATTGGTTGTCCTGCGTAAGCCTGCATTAGCCAGTGGCTTATACAGCAATAATCTCACCATGAGAACCATGAGTGTTCTATGAGAGTCCAAGTCCTAGAAAATGATAATTTCCACTCATCAAACTGTTCATTGGTACAAATCATGACAAGTTTTCCATGAAATTATAAGTTGACTCTCTGTCCCCTATTTATGTTTTTAATTCAGTTCCCTTGCCTCTTCATTTTTTGCAGCATTATTTTTTTTTCCACCTACACCAAGACTAAAGTAGAAAGAAACAGGGAGAATGTCTTAAATTCTTAGTTATCTGATAATCTAGATTGCCAGAGAGATTTGGGATTTAACAGACCTTGACATTCATCTAGACTGGTTTGTGAAAGGGTTCCCATGATGGAAACTCAAATGTCTGTAGACACCAAGCAAGTAGCCAGCTGTGGCAGTGGGAGACTAAAGGTGTCAAGGTGCTTACCTTTGCAACCAAGTCTCACCCCAGTCTGTTCATTGTACAGACAGGCAAAACAAACCACAAGCATCTGTTTGCAACATCTATGAATGTGAATCTCTATAAATGTCATATATAACATTCTGGTTATATATTTCTCTTTACAGCACATTAAATTGTACATTCACAATAAAACTGAATAAGACAATGAATGTGTGTGCTATAATGGTTGCTTTGAAAAGAGTACATATTCGACCAATGGGTAAGTTGTCTCTATTGCTGTGTTCATTTACTCATTACTCTCGATGTGTGCTTTTATAATTAAAAATATAATTAATAAGTTTGCATATGTTTCAGCTTTCTGTTTGACTCTTTTGTCCTTGAGCAATTTTTAGAAAGCTCAAGAAGGTTATTTTTCCTGATTTCTTATAAAATTTCAATATGCCATCAGAAAACTTGATAAAAACAAACCCTGTTGAGAGGGAGAATTGTTTGGATTGTTACTGGGATATGTTTACTTCTTTTTTGAATTAACAAGCAAAAAATTGTATATATTTTTGGTGTCCAGTATGATGTTTTGATACACATTATGGAATAGCTAAATCAAACTATTTAACATATACATTACCTCACATACTTATCATTTTTTGGTGTGGTGAGAACATTTAAAATCTTAGCAATTTTCAAGTATACAATATATTGTTACTTAGGGTAGTCACCATGTTGTATGATAGATATCTAGAACTTATTATTCTAACTGAAATTTTGTGTCCTTTAACCAACATCTCCCCAGTCTGGGAGCCACCATTTCATTCTCTGTTTCTATGAGTTAGACTTCTAGATTCCACATCAGAGTGAGATCATGTGGTATTGTTTTTCTGTGCCTGGCTTATTTCAATTAACATAATGTTCTCCAGGATATGTTTACTTCTGATTCCTCTTAGGTGTTGAACAGTGATTGATGTTACATGAATATAACCAAACAAGAAAAAAAAAAGCATTCACTCAATTACCATTTTGAGCACCTACTATATAATTGTGTAATTGCCAATACAAAGGCATTTGATTAATTTTACCACCAGTTATAGACAATCTCTATTTAAAATGCAGGCAGTATAAGAACCATATATTTGATGGGTCTGAACTTCTACATTACTTTATTCTTGACCATGATTTTTTTTTTCCTTTTCTTTGTGTCTCCTTCAGAAGAGTGCTGCTGTTCTGTCAGGACACCTTGCCCCTCTTCACCAGAAGAGTTAGAAAAACTGCAGTGGTACGTAGCAAACTTTGTTTGCTTTTTAAAAAAAAAAAATATATATATATATATATATAGGCATGTAATTTAATTTCCATGCTAGCTAAGGATTGCTGGAAATAGGGGAGTGAAGAAAGGCTTTGAATTTTAGGGAAAATGTCATTTTCTGTTATGAAGTTTCAACTGAGACCATTGCCTTAAACCAATGATATGTAATCTTGGCTGAGCATCAGAATTACCTGAGGAGACTTATGCATATTCTGACACTGCACAGTCTTACCAACTAAATGTTATGTCATTCAAAAAAGTTGCCAGCTGGCTGGGTTGTGGCTCAGTAGTAGAGTGCTTGCCTAGAATGTGTGAGGCCCTAGGTTCAATTCTTAGCACCACATATAACTAAAATAAAATAAAGGTCCATCGACAACTTAAAAAAAAAATTAAATGGCCAGGTTGATAGATGAGAAATGGCTTTTCAGTGTTGCCTCAATTGACATTTCTCTTATTAAGACTGAGTGTGGACATTTTTTTTCATATATTTGGGGATCATTTTGTATCTTTCTGTGAATTATGTTTTTATGTCTTCTTTTACTTTTTCTAATAGATATTTGATCAGTTTTTAAGAGGACTTTATATATTATGAGTGTTAGCTCTTTATCTGTGGTATGTGCTAGGGATTGAGCTCAGGGCCTTGCACACGCTAGCCAAACACTGAGAATTCCCAGCCTTGTCCATTGTCTTTTTTGAATTTGTTTATCATGTTTTTTTCCTGGAAATTAAAAAAAAAAATTATGTGACTACATTTATCAGTCTTTTCTTATATTGCCAGTAGATTTGGAGGCATGATTAGGAAGCCTTTTGCTATATCAAGGTGGTAGAGGCATTTTCCCTTTTATTTTTATATACCTGTGTGGTTTCATTTTTCACATTAGATTCATTGAATCTATTCTTGTGTGTGGTGTGAGATATGGATCTAATTTTATCTTCTTTCAAATGTTTAGCAGAATTTATTAAAAAGCACCATTTATTAAAAATTCCATCTTTTTCCAGGGGTTTGACGTGACTCCTTTATTATATATACTAAATTTTGATAGGATTCAGGAGGCTGAAGTAGGAGGATCACAAGATTAAGGCCAGTCTAGGCAACATAGGGAAACCCTGTCTCAAAACAAATAAAACAAAATAAACAAATATTGGTCTAATTCTAGATATTAGAAGAAGCTGTTGAGGGTACATGGAATTCTTATTACTGTTTTTGAAGTATTTCTGTGAGCTAAAATTTGTTCAAATTAAAATGTTTTAAAGAAATACTGATTCTTATTCACCCCTCAGAGATTCTGATATAATTGGTCTGGGACATGGCTTAGGTATCGAAAGCCTTTCTATTGATTCTAATCTGTAACTAAGTTGAGATTCACTGCCTTAAATTTATCTCTTCAATGGAGGAAACTGGGAGATAGATGCTTCAAAATAGCAGAAGACTCTGACAGTTACCTATAATGTGATCACAGGGGTATAAAAAATAGACATAGAATAAAATAGGAAAGAAATGAATGAAAATGTTCACAATGGTTACCCATGATTGACTTGTCTGCTGGCATGATGAGTATTTTTTTTTTTTTACTTTTTATTTCTTCTTACCATCCCCTGCTTTTCAGCATTTTCTAATTTTTTCTATGGTCAGATAAAAATTGTATTTGAAAAAAAAGACATGCATTTTTTTTAAAATGTGAAAGCTTCCTATATAGAATAGAAGGCTAAGTGTAGTTTGTCTGCTCTGGGTGAGTTATATTTCTGGGGTATATGAAAACATTGAGCTCAAGGAATAGCTAAAAGTCTTTGGTTAAGGATTTATAGCATTTTTTTTTTTTTTGGCAATAAAATGTGAAGAGGAACATACCTCATTAAGCTTGACATCCCCTATTAAGCTGGAAGGTTGAGACCCATTTGGGGGATAGAATTTCTTGAAGCATCAGAATGAAAGCAGAAGATCATCCCTCTTTTGAGGCAGCCCTACTATACCCTAATGGCTACCCATTCGGGGAGGTATTAGGAAGAAGAAGCAGGACATAGAAAAGAAGGCAGAATGTGATCCCAGTGTCTGGCTAGGGCTATATCATTAACTAGCTGTGTATTCAATTTCTAGAGTAGCTGCTTTTTTACCTTCAAAGTTCTAGGTAAAGTGAGGAAACAAATTAGATCTCCATGAAATTAGGAAGTGGATTAGATAAGCACATCTCAAATATTCCTGTGTCTATCACTCATTGAGGATCTGTTAAATTGCATATTGTAATATAGTAGGTATGGGGTGGGGTCCCTGGATTGTGTATTTCTAGCAAATCTCTTGATAAAAAGCCAGTGCTGCTGGTCCCTGGACCCCACTTTGAGAATTGAGAATCTAGGCCATAGAGCAGCACAGTGGTTCTCAATTCTGGCTGCATTTTGGAACCATGCCAGGAGTTTCAAAAACACCAGTGTCTGCTTCCCACTCTCAGAGACTGGTCTGGAGTATAGTTTGTACTTCTGGGTTTTTACACCCCCTCCCTGAAGTGAGATGATTGTAATGTGCAGCCAAATTTGAAAACCACTGGGCTAGAATGATCACCAGGATCTTTCTAATGTATTGGTTCTTAAGATGGATGGTATGTTAGAAACACCTGGGACACTTTGAAAATGTGCTGATATAGTAAAGTGGCTTTCTGGAAAACCTGTATGTTTAGATCTAGATCATATAGGTCTGTACATATGTAAAAGTTTATCAAGCTCTGAATGTCAGGTGAGAACCCTGTATGAGGGCCATATCTCTATGAGTAAGCATATTCAGATGGGTACAAATGCCCAGCCCCACTGCCAGAGACTGCAGGTCAGCTGGCACTTCTCTTTATGGTTGTGACTGGGCTTATGCCCCTCCACTTAATAGTCCTCCCTCCTCTCACTCAAGAGAAGCTCCAAGACACATTCTCCTTGGTGTTCTAAGCCTCCAAAACTAGGTCCATCAGAGACATCCCTGGGTGATCATTTGTTGTCCCCTCAAATTTTTCCCCCCTATAGACTAATAGATCATGTGCTGATAGTAGGTGAGTTCTTCTCAATCTTTGATACTCAGGAAAATCACCTGAGAGTATAAAAAATACACGTGCCTGGGACCTCCACACCCCAACACCTCGTCCCAAGACCAACTGCATCAGACACTAAGGAGTAAGCCAGACAAATCAATCTACCTATTTCTCTCTCTCTCTCTCTCTCTCTCTCTCTCTATATATATATATATATATATATATATATATATATATATATATATACATACACACACATATATACATATATAGAGATGATTTGTTTTTTAAAGTTCATTGGATAGTTCTCACGCATCGAGGGCAGATGATTTACAAGCTGGGGTCCCCATTCCTTTGGCTCCAGTGTGATTTATCTTTGCATTCAACCAACTTTTCTTGGTCATTTACCATGTGCCAGTACCACTATGTCAGACTAGTATATGGAAACCACTTGGGTCATAGGGCATTTAACAGCTCCCTTCCCTAGTAATACATGGGAATGCTATAGGATCCCCTCAGTGGAGTAATAAATGATAAGGCAAAGAGCCCCAGAGCAGCTGCAAATTGGTGAAACAGAACTAGGGGGTCTAAAAGAATGTTAAAAATTCTTCCCCCTAGAAGTAGGTGGTAGAAGCAGTCAGGGGCCAGTGGCAGGGGCACAGAGGGTGTGACATGGCAGAGACTGGAAGTGGTACATCTTTGATGTAACCATGTCAATTTGGTGGTGTCAGATGGCTGCCAGAGGAAGGAGATTCACTCCTCTGTAGCACATTTGTGTCTCACATGCATCTCTGATTTTTTTCTTTTAGTGATCTGCAGGATCCCATTGTCTGTCTTGCTGAATATCCACATGGCCCACCATTTTCTTCTTCCAGCAAACCCATCCCAGTTGCTCCTCAGACCACCATCTTTTCCCAGATATCCAGTGCCTTCTCTTTTGCTGAATCCCTTAATCATCCCCCTGTGACCCAGAACACTCCCTCTCTGACACAGAAGAATCATTTTTCTCTTCCCCAGCCTTCAGCTCCCATAGCTTCCAGCCCTGCCATCAATATGCCCACCCAATCTGGAACTCTCTCTTCCCCTCTGCCCCAAACCAATCCTTCCCATACCCCACCACCTGTGAAGTCCTCACTTCCCTCTCCCACCACACCTGCTCCATCTGCATCTTCAAATGACATCAGCATCAGCACACCTCCTGTCAAAACAGGTAAGTATAAGAAGCCAAGCTGCTCCTGTAGTAGTTAGGATTTGGCCTGACCGGCAGCTGCCGGCTTGCAAATCAGGATGTGTGATAAGACCATGTGGAGCCTTTCTTTTTTGGAAAGGGAGAAACATTTAGAAGATCTAGGCTTAGGTCCTCACAGACAAGGTGATCTGGGACAAACAGTTTGACTCCTGCTCTACCTATTCTGTGTAACTGCACTGCGTTGAAAATGATGGCAGGCATGAGAATACTGTGGAAACTGCAAAGGGCTCCCAGGTGCCAGGTAGGCTTAGTGTTACCAAGATAAAGGCAAGATGGAAAGAAGCAGAGAATTCTGGATACTCTGGAGTTTCAAATCAATGTGTAAGAAACAGATCTTCCTCTACAATTTGGAGCCTGGGAGGCAAAGCCAAATTTTGGGTGACATTAGATTGAAGCTCAGGTGTTGTTTTCCACCCCCTCTGTCATGGCTCTAGCATCACCAGGAAATTTGGAGCTCCTGCCAAATGAGTTGTTAATTCTTCCACTTTGCAATACCCTCTCTTAAATAATTTTGGAAATAAATATTAACATTTTAGGCAAAATCATAGGATCATTAGGGCTCTAGTCAAGGGAAGTTTCAGTGGCTGGTAAAGAATAAAGTTCAATTGAAGTTTGTTAGTCTAGGCCTGCAAAATCCATCTTTCCAAAGCTATTCCCATCTATCCTTAGAAACAACCTAAGGGGTTGCACAAAAACCATCAAAGTAGCCTCCTCATCCTATGCTTCTACTCCTGGGGCATCAGAAATGATACCTGCAAAAGATGCACATTGGAGTATTACCTGGTAGCCAAAAAGTAGATAAAACTTAATTCCACGGGAGAGGAATGATTACACAGGATATGCCGCCTCAACCCAGTGACTATCATGTAACCATGTAGGTCATTAGAACAGCTATATAAAAACTCTTGGGGGCATTTTTCAAGTCTGGATGTGAATTTAAAAAGGCCCAGTGACAGATATTTTGCTCACCATGTTTATAATAGTGTGAATACACAGGGATAAATATTAGAAGGGAATATGCAAAATAATAGAATGTTGGTGGCAAAATGAAGAGACTTTTTTGCTGTTAAAGATAGGTTTATATTCTCAGTTAAATAGACTATAAAAATCAGGCTTAGCTGAGAGTCCAGCTCTCAATTAGATACACTATAAAAATTAGGCTTCTTGAGAGTCTAGCTGTTGATTTCTTAATTTTTTCACAAAAGCGCTTCTAGTGACCCACATAAAGTCCTGTGTACATGATATAAATTAAATACAAGTAGATTTGCAGTGGTGTGATATACACTAAATACTCTGATATGCTTTTATATTTTTGAGTTAGGTTTACTGAAGTATATAATTTACGTACAGTAAAATTTATCCAATTCTGTGGATAAATGAATTTTTTTCTTTCTTTGGTACTAAGGATTGAACCCAGGGACAATTGAACAGAGTTACCAGCCCCTCCCCCCACCCTTTTTAAAATTTTAAGATAAGGTTTCACCAAGTTGCTTTGGGTCTCACTAAATTGCTGAGGCTGGTCTTAAACTTGCCATCTTCCTATCTTAGCCTCCCAAGTTGCTGGGATTATAGGTGTGCACCACCACACCCAGCTAAGTGAAATTTTTATTGTTCTGTGCAGTTGGATAAGTACCCATAGTCATGTAACCAATATCACAATCAAAATATATAACTTAGCCGGGTATGGTGGCTCATGCCTGTAATCCCAGTGGCTCTGAAGGCTGAGGCAGGAGGATTGCAAGTTCAAAGCCAGCCTCAGCAAAAGCGAGGCACTAAGCAACTCATTGAGACCCTATCTCAAAATAAAATAAAAAATAGGGCTGGAGATGTGGCTCAGTGGTTGAGTGCCCCTGACTTCAATCCTTGGTACTCCACCCCCTCAAAAAAAAATGATATATAACTTTTCTACCACCCCTAAAGTCCCCTTGGGTCTCTTTGAAGCCAACACTTACCCCCAGCCCCTCCACCACTAATCTGTTCTATTTCTCTATAGTTTTGACTTTTCTAGAATGTCATATGACAAGAATCACATAGTATGTGGCCTTTTGAGCTTGGCTTCTTTCACTTAGCATAATGTGTTGGAAAACTGGTGATCTACCCATGTTGTAGACTGCATTGTCATTATTTCCTTTTTATCACTGAGTAATATTCCACTGTATGGATATATACTACTGGGATTACAGGTGTGTGCTGTAATCATGCCTGGCTCATGACTAAGCTTTCTTAAGAAAGCTTTTCTAAGCTTTCTTTCTCTGGGGCAATTATCTAAGATCGGGTTGACCAGATCAGATCAGGGTCTTTGTATGTTTATCTATGTTTATCTTTATTAGTGATCTTTCCATCATGTGTTCATAAAACAATTTTCCTCTTTGATACAGAAATTTTCAACACCAGCAGTGTTTCTGATCTTGAGAACCAAGTGTCCCAGATGGAGAAGACTCTGTCCTTTGGCAGCTTGGAGCCTAACCTTGCAGGCGAAATGATAAACAAAGTCAGCAAACTCCTTCATTCTCCTCCCGCCTTGCTGGCCCCTCTGGCTCAAAGGTATGGCTTAGCAAACTAAAGAGGTGCTAAGAGGGGACCCTCTAATAGTAAAGATGCTGTTTACATGATGAGTTATAGCCAATTGTTTTTCTCTCAAGGACTAAGTTCGTTTGACTTCTCTACATTCTGCTTAGAATGGGGGAGACAAAATGAGAGTGCTAAATTTAAACTGCCGTCTCTCTTTACAGGTTGCTAAAAGTTGTAGATGACATTGGCTTACAGCTGAATTTTTCAAACAAGACCATAAGTCTAACCTCCCCTTCTTTGGCTCTGGCTGTGATCAGAGTAAATGCCAGTAATTTCAACACAACTACCTTTGCGGCCCAAGACCCTGCAAATCTGCAGGTACAATCTAATTTTTTATGGGAAAAGTATTTGACTATTTCTGTGTATCCTTAACATGTTTCCTTTCCCACTTGGAGTCCTCATCTCATTATTTCATATCCTCTTTTTCATTTAGTAGCAACCAAAGAGAGAAGCAGGAGCCATTTTATGTAGAAGTACCACAGATCAAGCCCTTACAGGACCCTCCATCTTAATTAGTCATGTTTTCCATCTCCTTGTTATACCAGTTCCAGACATTTTCATTATCTCTTACTTGATTTTCAGGTTTCTCTGGAAACTCAAGCTCCTGACAATAGTATCGGCATTATTACTCTGCCTTCATCGTTGATGAGTAATTTGCCAGCTAATGATGTGGAGCTAGCTTCCAGGATTCAGTTCAATTTTTTTGAAACACCTGCCCTGTTTCAGGTAAAGTTGCTGCTCACTGCTTTTGGTTTGCATTTCATTTGGAGGTGGGGGATTTATTCCTTTTAACCCTCATATATTTCTACACCTGCTACAAGTCAAATGAATTGCTGCAACTCTGCAGTTTATATTTATTCATAGCCTAATGGTGCTGGTGATGACAACTAACTGTAACAGACACTTACATAGTATTTACCAATTGCCAAGCACTACCCTAAGCATTTACTAATGTTGACTCATCCTTCTAGCAAAGCTATGAGGGAGGAAACTACGCAATGGAGGCACAGAGAGGTTAAGTAACTTGCTCAGGGACATTCAGTTTAAATGGACTAATATTATGTTCCTTTGAAGATTCATGAGGTCCTATTGTGTTAATCTATGCAATTTATCTCAGGATTTATGGCATTGTAGTGAAATAAGGTCTGCTTCTAATTGTGGTCCCTTGGGAAAGTCACTTTATTCCTGGACCCTCAATTTCTGACCTACTGTTATAAAATAATGTGGTTTAAATGTCTTTTGTGTCCCTTCTAGCTCTGAAACTGTGATCAAATTTTATTTTCCCTTGTCATCTTGCTGATTCTTTGGTGTTCTAGGACCCTTCTCTGGAGAACCTTTCTCTGATCAGCTATGTCATATCATCAAGTGTTGCAAACCTGACTGTCAAGAACTTGACAAGAAATGTGACAATCACACTGAAGCACACAGATCCAAGCCAGGTGAGGAGAGGCCAGTCTGAGCTGCTCATTGACTAGGAACACCTTATGCAAACTATGTCCATAAGACATGACTTGAGAAAGACAGCAAAAAGGATCTTGAACTCATTAGACTCATGTGTGAGACTAGAATTGCATAGTTACTCTGTAGGATCTTAACACACCTCGTAAATGACCACCTAGTATCCAAGAAGGATGGATGCAAATGCAAGCTCTTGTCAATTGCTGAATTTCAGTGCATGTAGGTCTGATTTTCACCTCCATGAGATAGCCTTTCAGCTCAGTTCACTTTGAACTTCAGCTGTGACCTCTCTATTCACAGTGTGGTTTGCATACTGGAAGCATCAGCATCACCTGGGAGTTCGCTAGAATGTAAGCTCTCAGGACCCACCCCAGGTCTACTCAGTCTGACTGTGCTTTATCAAGGTCCCAGGGCCATCCCTATGCATGACTGATATGCTTGAGGATTCATGACCTATATGGGGCTCCCTCTTGTGGGGACCACATAAAACAATAACTCTCAAAATCAAGCATGAGATTCTGTAATAAAAAATACCATAATTTTTTTCCCAATTGCTTTTCAGTTCAGAAAATTAATTAATTATGATTTATCTTTCTACTGCAGGATGACTTAACAGTGAAATGTGTATTTTGGGACTTGGGCAGAAATGGTAGGTTCTAGTCAAAACCTTGTCAAGATCCTGAGTGGGTGATTGGAGAAGGTGGGGAGTCATGGATGCTGTGGCCTTGCTGATAGGACAGATATTCTTTCTGATGCCAACAGGTGGCAGAGGAGGCTGGTCATCCGATGGCTGCTCGGTCAAAGAAAGGAAGCTGAATGAAACCATCTGTACCTGTAGCCACCTTACCAGCTTTGGGGTCCTATTGGTAACATGACCATGCTCAGTGGCCTTGTATTCTGGGACTGAGGGGAAGCTGGGCAACATATCTGGATATCTAATCTAAAGTATGACTTGAACAGATAAGCAGATAGCATGGTAATATGGCAAAGTTATATACCAATGAGATTACTTTTCTAATAAGCAAATGCATCTAAAGGAAAATATCTGTATGAATACAAACGTTTTTTCACATTCTTTTTTTTTCCCCATTACTGGGGATTGAATCCAGGACCTCACATATCATACAATAGGCAAGTGCTCTACCCCTGAGCTACATCCCCAGCCCTTTTTAAATTTTATTTTGAGACAGGGTCTCTCCAAGTTGCCTAGGCTGGCCTCCAAATTGCAATTGTCCTGCCTTAGCTTCTCGAGTCTCTGGGATAACATTCTATTGCCAGACTCACACTCTATTTTTACATTTAAAATTTCTCCTTTAAATGACTCAGACAAGGAATTTAGATTACAATGGACAATAAAAATTGTTTAGTTTGCAAAGCATTTAAAAAAATTTTTTTTGAATGGGGTACCAGGTAGTGAACTCAGGGGCACTCAAACACTGAGCCACATCCCCAGCCCTATTTTATATTTTATTTAGAGAGGGTCTCGCTGAGTTGCTTAGGGCCATGCTAAATTGCTGAGGCTGGCTTTGAATTTGTGATCCTCCTGCCTCAGCCTCCCAAGATGCTGGGATTACAGGTGTGCGGCACTATGCCTGGTGCATTTTAAAAATCTGAAAAACATTTTGACATAAACAATCTTTAATCTCTTTCACAGTCCTAAAAGATAGGTAGCATGGGGCACTGTTGTTGTTTTATTGAAATTATAATCAAAGCTCATGGCATTTCCCTAACCATAGAATTAAGAAATGTAAGAGCCAAGAGCCAAATGCCAGTCTTTAGAATCCCAGTCCAGTGCTTTGCCCATGCATTGTAATGCAGTGACCAAGTACATGGGATTTAAAGTCAGGCTCACCTGAATTTGAATGTGACTCCTCCACTTCCTAGCTATGTGACCTTGGGCAAGTTGCTTAACCTCTCTGGATGACAGTTTCCTTGTCTTTACCTGATTATAATAATTGTGCCTACCACATAGGTTGGTTCAATGGACTACAGATGGATACCTAGCACACTCAAAAAATGTAAATTATGATTCATTTGTTTATATAAAAATATTTGATCATTGAAAGCATTGTTTTCTTCTCCAGGACCTATCTCGGACATCCTTACCGCCTGATCAAATGATGGCTCTGACATTTATAACATATATTGGTTGTGGGCTTTCATCAATTTTTCTGTCAATTACTCTTGTAACCTACATAGCCTTTGAGTGAGTATCCTTAACTGGGAATTTGGATTGTAGGACTTGATGCTCGCCTCCATCACCAAAATGTATTAATTAAGCACTTTCCTCAACCTGCCCTGCCCTGTACACCCACCTCATGGAGCACCTAGGTGTGAAACTTTATGAGGCTTTTTGGCTTCTCTGCTTGCTTCCTCCCACAAGTCTTCAAGTTCAGTAAAGGCAAGGATTGCAGCATAATTGTCTCTGTACCCCAGAGTGATGCCTGGTACCTAGTCGACATTTAGTGTGAAATGAAAGATGGGGACACACCCTGAAATCCAAGACCTTATAGTCTGAAATAGGCTACAACAACACATGAAACAGAATAACTATGAGTAAATTAAGCTTCTAAATTATACTGAACAAGCATAAAAGATTAAATATATTAACTGGTTTAGAGATAATGAAAAAGGGTGTAAAAAACCTCACTGGAAAAAAAAATAGATACTTGGTGGGTGTGGCTTTGTAAGTCAAAACAGGAATGACATTCCAAAAAATGGCTTCTCTTGGCTCACCAGAAAGGTTCCTCTAGTCACTTTTTGGGGAAAATTCTAACAAATTCTATTGAAAAAGAAAGAACTAGGCATTCTTGTTATATTAGCTAATTGAAACAATATGTAGATTCTGGGATTTAGATTTTGGACACTGATCAGGAAATGTACAAATTTATTTTCAGTGCCAAATTTAGAGTCCAGCTGTGACTACAGATCTTCTGGTGGACCTTTGGAAATATTCTTAGTGAGACTAAATTACCATAAAGCCAGCCATTACTCAGAATGATTTCACCAGTTCTAATTTTGCACATATAAACATGTACATGTCATCAATTAGCTGTATTTTCCTATGCCATTACATTTAGCTATAGTTTAAACTCTTTCCATGACCTCATTTTAATTAATAACCTAGGATAATATGGGAATCTGGCTACATTTTGAAGATCTGAATTTAGTAGTCTATTACATGAGAAGGAGCAGCAATGCTTCTAGAAGTAGTTTGGGAGATATGGGGTGGGTAGTCAGTAGAATCTACTACAAACTATTTAAAAGTATGGATCAACAGTCAGCATGTAAAAAGTCCCACAGAAATCCATACACAAATTTTCCGTATGGTTACCATAGATGATTTGGTTAAGATTTTTCCTTTGTTGCTGATTTTAAAGTCCCCCATACATACACCCACTCAAAGACAGAGAAAATTTATACATATCTTAGACATTTACCAAAGAATAAAAATAAACTGCCTAGAACTCATAGATAGCCTGTCAAATATGCTTATGCAAGGGTTGGCAAAATGTAATGTTAACCTTTTCTTGCCCTTTCCTTTTAGAAAGATCCGGAGGGATTACCCTTCCAAAATCCTCATCCAGCTATGTACTGCTCTGCTCCTGCTGAACCTAATATTTCTCTTGGACTCATGGATTGCTCTTTATAACACAAAAGGCCTCTGCATCTCAGTAGCTGTATTCCTTCATTATTTTCTCTTGGTCTCATTCACATGGATGGGCCTAGAAGCATTCCATATGTACCTGGCTCTTGTCAAAGTGTTCAATACTTATATCCGAAAATACATCCTTAAATTCTGCATTGTTGGCTGGGGTACGTATAAATTTGCTTTCATATGCCCTGGACATTTTCTCTAGTGTTTTGATTTTTATTAAGGTAGAGACATGATGAAGCAGATCACATTTGGCAAGTTTCTAAAACAGCTTTCTATTCCTACAGGCTGCACTGTCCGCAGAGCTACCTTGTGTAATATTTTTCTAGGACATGGTATTTCCTCTAGATTTATTATGAATGTAGAACTCTTTGAGGTTGGACCATGAATCCTTGTTGTACCTCCAGCAACTGAATTTGAGCTAACACAGAAAGTGCTAGAAGGTACCAGAATGTGCTCAATAAATTAAAAATATTTGTGGTAATGAGGCCAAATTCTCCATCCCTGAGCTCTTGGCTAGTCTTGTTCTGATTTGTACCTCCCACATACCAGACACATGTATGAGAATGATGTACTCCAAAAGGCAGAGTAAAAGGATGTACACGTAAACCAATGTAACTTCATTGCCACACTGGCACAATATTTGAGATCATGTTACCTATTGGTGGTGGGTCACAAAGCCTTAGACTTCCCCAAGATCTTGTAGGGCTTCTTCAGATCCTAACCCAATGTAGGTGCCTCCTCAAATCCACCTGATTTTCCTTGACTAAAGATAATCCAACTGCTGCTTGAACACTTCCATTATTGGGGAGCTCATTATCTTACAAAGCAGCCAATGACCACTTTCCAAAGCTCTTCAGTTCCGTTTTCCCATTAAGTTCACTTGGCTCCCTGGAGACATTTACCAATGGTTTTGCTGTCAAGACAAAATCATCATCATCATCATCATCATCATCATCATCATCATCTGATACCTCTTCTGCCCAGGAATCCTTTGGATTATTCACAAGTAGTATAATGCCCAATTTTTCAAGGTATTTTCACATAAGTCACCTTATTAAAATCAAGCCTGTGGGGTACTTAAGGCAGTTTTTGTCAACTCCAGGTGAAGAAACTGGCTCAAAATGCCAGTGTGATTTATCCCCAATTCAGAAGGCTAGAAGTCAGCCAAGCCTGCCTTTCTGATTCCTTGTGCAGGCCCCTTCTACTATATTACAGCTGCCACCGCCCTGCAGACTCCCTCTTCTTCAGGCTCAACAGTCCCTACACGCCAGGAGTGCAAACCTTTCATCATCCTTATCACCCTGCCTGTCATTCTTTGTGAAGAAAAATAAAACAACCTTTTCCCCTAACTTGCCCCAGAAAGATAAGTCCCTGTTCTGGATATTGGGCACAGATTCTGTCTTCTTTAGAGAAAGCTTAAAGGTCAGACGCCCTTGTGAAGAACAAGCTGCCCTACTATCACGATTTGATTTTAATTTATTTTATTTAATTTATTTTGTGGTGTTGGGGATAAACCTAGGGCCTTGTGCATGCTAGACAAATGCTTTGCCACTGAGTTATATCCCCAACCTTCCATTATTGTATTTTTAGGAAAACATCTTTCTTAGGAAATTATCATATGTCAATATCATTAGAAGGTTCAAATACAAAGGATTTAAATGAAATATTACATTGTACCAGGCATTCCAGCCAGTCTGTGAAAGCAATTGTTTTTTATTTCTCTGAGCCTTGAGTTAGATGGCTGGTTGGTCTGTATATATAGGTGAGGTGGTGGCATAGAGCAGGTGGGTAATGATCTAGAGGGATGAGAAGCCCTCTTTCCCAGCCAGAAACCATTTTAAACTTATAGGAACTTCTCATTTTCCTCTTCTTAAACTCATAAGCCCTTGAGAGAGCCAATAATAGTGGCAGCCACCTCCCCCATATCAGCTAGGATACGCTGGGTTCTAAATAATCAGGATTTGGGGGGATAGGGATTTTGGTAGAGTACTTGCCTCACATGTACAAGGCCCTGTGTTCAATCTCCATGCACCACAAAAAAAAAAAAAAAAAAAAAAAAAGAATCAGGATTTTGGTTTCATTATGAATGATTCACCAGGAATTGCTTACTCTTAAATTTACATTCCAGTCATGTGTAAGTTAAGGGTAACACTCATTGCTATAACAGATAAGCCTTGAAATCTCAGATGATTATCTCCTGCTTATACATGGTCCAGTTACAAGGAGTAGAAGAGTTTCTGGTCTTGCAGTTTTTCAGGGATCCAAGATGATGAAGACTTCCTGGAAATGGTGCTTCCAAGGTTACTCTGAGTTTTGGGGAAAAGAGAGTAAAAGATCTCACAAGGGCAGACCTGGAGTGGAATTTATCACTTCTGACCAAATCCCACTGACCAAAACTTAGTCATGTGGTGTTACAGGATTGGGGACTTACAGGAAACTGAGGCAGCAGAAAGCACCCCCCCCCCTTTTAAACCCCAATTCTAGGGATCAAGTCAGAAAGATTTAAGACAAGTCACTACAGTTATAGGTTTATTAGAAGGGATAGGAAAGGAGAAAGGGAACACTCTCAAGGGAGAGAGTGGGTAGTCTCAGAGAGGAGAGGAACAGCATGACTCTCCAGCTCTCCAGATTTATTGGAGATCCCAGGGAAGTTTCCAGAGAGTCCCGCCCAGATTCACCTTTTGACTTTTGACTGACAGCAGATGACATCAGACCTTCAAGTCCTTACTGCCAAGGCAACTTTAGATCACTTTGGCCTCTGCTAACCAGTTCTAACTGGAACCTATTCTTACAGATTTTATGGTTGGGGGAATTATCCTTATCTCCCTGAGTTCTGGGATCTGATCTGTGTAAAGGTCACAAAAGTCCCCCAAACTTGTGTTCTTATCAGCATTTCAGGGCCTGAATTTCTCCTGCAGATAACAGGTAGTTTGCTAAGGAATGTAACATATCTTGTCAGCTTAAGCCAGACAGGGCTACAAGTAAATAGCTTTTTAAAAGTAAAAGTGTGTGGGATCAGCACAGTGGGCCCCATCTATAGAACTAATCCCCTAACCTCATGTTCCTACCACTTGCATCTGTCCGTTCCCTATCATGGCCATGCACACCTGGCTGCCAGGGAGGCTGAGAGGGTCTATCCATGTGTCAAAGAGAAAAAGAAACTCATTTGGTGAATAACCAGTCTCTACCATGCCACAAGAAGTAAATGGAATGATCTTTAGTCTTTTTTTCTCACCACCTTTGGTTGTTAAAAGTATGTGTGACCAATGTTTCCCATCTTCCAGGGGTACCAGCTGTGGTTGTAGCTATTGTCCTGATTATATCCCCACATAATTACGGGCTTGGATCCTATGGAAAATTCCCTAATGGCTCACCAGATGACTTGTGAGTACAAAATTCCCTGAGGTATTGTTAAGTAAACTAGAAAATAAAATTCTCCAAGAAAATGGAGGATCTAATCAGCATATCAACTCCAGCTGTCATCATAATAAAATCTAATCATATTTAACAACAGCCTTCACTGTCATATGTAATGAGATAAGGTAGTTGGAGATGCAATTATTTAACTAATGAATTAGGAAAAACTATATTGGAAATATTTTATTAGCCTCTCATAAAAATGAAACAAATTACATTATATTAATAAAGCTCATGAAATAGAATTGCTAGAGTTTGCAAGGGTGAAATCCTGAATGTCTAAAAATATTTTTTGAAAATATTTTTAATCACCAAGTGTCCTAAGATAGATTCTTGTCCTTAAGAGCCATAAATGGTTGTGGACAACAGCGGCTTTATCATTTTTTTCCTCCTGTAGAAAATGTTTTAGTGATACATTATAGACTCAGTGTATCATGTAGAACACTATTTCATCATAGTAATGTGATTTCCCCTTTTTCTCCCCCCCCCCAAATTCCAGTTGCTGGATCAACAGCAATGCAGTATTCTATATTACAGTTGTGGGATATTTCTGTGTGATATTTTTGCTGAACATCAGCATGTTCATTGTCGTCCTGGTTCAGCTCTGTCGAATTAAAAAGAAGAAGCAACTGGGAGCCCAGCGAAAAACCAGTATTCAAGACCTCAGGAGTATTGCTGGCCTCACATTTTTACTGGGAATTACTTGGGGCTTTGCCTTCTTTGCCTGGGGACCAGTTAACATCACCTTCATGTATCTCTTTGCCATCTTTAACACCTTACAGGGTAAGCTCTACACCATTAAATACGAGCTGAATGATCCCAGTTGTATAATAAAATATCACTACTAAAAGAGTATCTGCAAAGTAGCTTAGTGGTTTAAAATACATTCATTGTTAAGATTTATTGCTGAGAAGAAGAGCTTTGAGATTCTTGGAAGAAAAGTGTTCACTAAATTCAAGAAATTGTGCTTTTTTCCTCTTTATCCATTGTTATCTCCTTGGAGAGAGAAACCTGCCAGGAACTCTTCTGAGAGAGCCAATTACTCTTCCTTCACTTTCTTCTTTCCTTTTTTATTTTTTTACCTTTTAAACTAATTTATTGAAGTAGAACCATAAAAGCACACATACTATACATGTCCATAGGAAGGCTGGCCACTTCAACCTAGGCCAGCATTTGATTTGGAGACATCAGATGATAAATGGAAAGGGAATAAACAGACCCAAGTGGCAACAGTCTTCCCAGAGGCTAATCCTTAGAAGTTACTGAGCTGACTCTGCAGCACGAAAGGGGCAGGCTCTGCATGTTGCCTTTCCCTTCTGAGCTTTCCATTTGTTAATGAAACTCAACAAATGTTCCTTTTGGAACCCTCATAGTTGTATTTTTTTTAAGTTTTTGTATTTTTAGATTGTCTTTATTTTGTTTGTTTGGCTGTTGTTAAATATGGTGCTAATCATATTTAACAACAGCCTTGAACCCAGTGCCTTGCACATGCTAGGCAAACACTCTGCCATTGGGCTCCAGCTTCAGCCCCATAGTTGTATAGTTGTATTCTTTTTTTTTTTTAGTTGTAGATGGACACATTTCCTTTTATTTATTTTTATGTGGTGCTGGGAATTGAAACCAGTACCTCACATGTGCTAGGCAACTGCTCTACAGCTGAGCCACAATCCCACCCCCATAGTTGTATTCTTTATGAAAGCAAATGACTAATTTTTTTAGAGTACTGTTATAAAACACTTGTCAGCTGTTAATTTTTAATGGAAGTGCTTTGGCATTAAAAGCCCAACAGGCTAATAGGTTTACATACAATAACAATAATTCACTGTCCCATGGCTTCCTTTTATTCCAAATCCTTGCTTGAGATTCTCATTGCAGTCTCTCATCTGCTTGTTTTCCTGTTGCTTTTAGCTCCCCTAGCACCCTCACGTAGTTCCATCAGGCAATAGATCATTTTGCTGGTTTTCAAAGAAATCCCACCCAGAACCAGAGTGGTGGTACACACCTGTAATCCCAACTGGGGAGGCTGAAGCAGGAGAATCACAATTTCAAGGCTAACATGGCAATTTAGTGAGACCCTGTCTCAAAATTTTAAAAAATAAAATAAAATAGGTTGGGGATGTAGCTCAGTGGTAGAATGCTTGGCTAGCATTTCTCAAGGCCCTGAGTTCAACCCCTAGGACTGAAAAAAGAATCAGAAAAAAGAAATCCCACCCTGATATGAATTCAGATATCTGATTTGGTCATTAGTTCTTATTTTATTTGGAGGAAGCCCCAAATATGCTTATTGGTTACATATGGTTGTTAATTTTATCTGTAATATACCAGTCTCCAAATTGGTATATCCAGGTATCACATTACATGGTATTAAATACCAAAACAAAAACAACAGTAGAGAAGAGCAAATTATTTCTAAGGGTTTTGAGAAAAATTTTATTTGCTAACAATGGCATACTTAAATAGTATATACTTTAATTCAAACAGTTTATATGCCCAAATCACATTAATCATTAACACAAAAAACTAGGTATCCACCCTCACGTTTAATGTGGAAAATGAACCTACCTCTTTTTCTGTATTTCTCCAGAAAATCTTCTTATTTGAGTTTGAATGAATAGAAAACATTTTCTGCTTCTTCTATAAAAGAGAAGTAATGTCTAATTCACAGTGCTTTTGAGTTGATTAAAGAGAGCTATGCATAGGTTCTGATTTGGGCTGTGTGCATCTCCATTTTGACCTCTCTGACACATGTTGTTTTCCCCCTAATGCAACCAAGGGTGGCCTCCCAGGGTGACACTTTGAGGAAAGGATACAATATTCAGACAGCAGTCTTGAGGGTGGGCATGTGTACCCTATTAGAAGCAAATCTGGTATTTCAAAAGATTGTGTATTTCAAAAAGATTGTGTATTTCAAAAGGGTTGTGGAGAGAGAGAGCACCTCATAATTCATCCAAACATTCAGCAAATATTATTGGCCAAAACCTTGGGGTGTGGCAGAGAGAGAGGTGTGGGGAGCCTTGGCCTGCATAACTGGGGATGGAGGTGGAGTCTGAGGGCCCCTTCAAATCTTCAGTTTGCTCTTCTTGCTGAGACATCCCTGGAGAATGTCCTTAAGCAGGTTGGTGGGCAGCAGGAAGATAGTTAATGAGTGCACTGGGTGTACCACCCAGGCAGGCACATTGGGAAAAGGCCAAGCAAAGACCTGACAGTGGGCCTGAGAGAAGAATGTGAGACTGTGAAGGAGATGACATTTGACAAAACTTGGAGATGGATTATGAATCCAGAGGGAGGGAGAGGTAGGAGCCAAGGACCCACCAAGGTGGATGGCTTATACTACCAAGTCAGGGAAGGCCAATGACAGAATGTGAGAGGAGAGACAGTGAACTTAATTTTGGAAATGTGAAGTTATCATTGTTTTTATATATTTTTGGGTTTTGTTGTTGTTGTTGTTACTGGGGATTTAACCCAGGGGCGCTCAACCACTGAGCTACATCCCCAGCCTTTTTATTTTTATTTTTTTATGCTTGAGACACAGTCTTGATAAATTGCTTAGGGCCTTGCTAAGTTGCTGAGGCTGGTTTTGAACTTGCGATCCTCCTGCCTTAGTCTCCCAATCGCTGAGATTATAAGCTTGCACCACCAGGCCCAGCCAATAAGTATTTTTTATCTTACAAAAATTTTTAAAAATGAGGGGCATTCTCTGGGTGCCTTTCCATAGCAAGCCTTGAACTTAGGACTTTTTTAGTAAATGTGTAAAATTTCACTTTGCCTATAGCTGCCAAAGATTTTATTTTTTTGCAAAGTAAGCTCATGATATTCAGGTCTTATTTGAAATTTATTATGTTATGATTTGTTTTTCTGTTTTCCCCCTTTAGGATTTTTCATATTCATCTTTTACTGTGTAGCAAAAGAGAATGTCAGGAAGCAATGGAGGCGCTATCTTTGTTGTGGAAAGTTCCGGCTGGCTGAAAATTCTGGTAAAAATTAACCTTACTTTTTCTCTTCCTCTCAAATCTCAAGGAAAGGATGTATAAATTAAACTCCAAAGCAATCATTGCTAAGGGGCCCTTGGATCTGAAAATCAAAAAACAGAACCTGTGCAACAGAAGCCTATGGATTGTGAACATTAGGGGGAAAACCTAGTGAATAGTGGTGTTTGGGAATTTTACAAGCAATAGAATTAGCGGACTGGCTGCTTCTTGAATGAAGGAAGCAACAGTGACATTTTTAGAATTTATTTCCTATTGAGTTCATGTTTTTCATTTCCCAAAGTAATTTTTAATATTTTCCTTCATAACTTTTTAAGGGTTGACTCAACTCTTTCTCCACAGGTCCTAGTTGTCAGTCACTTTATTTGTTAGCAGGCCAAACTTTGTATATAAGCTTTGTCACACATTTGGTTATTTAGAAGTTATTTTTGCATATGCTCTGTTGGGTGGTAGATTTTCTTAAAAATGAGAAAAATTAAGTACTGTTTTAAAAAGCAAGATTCCTTTTGTGTGAATATCATCCTTTCGGTACCTGGGTTGGGGGTGAGGAGCACTAGAGTCTGTTCTCAGGAAATGGCAATACACATAGGCCAGTCATTTCTATGGATTCAAGAAGAATTAGACATCACAACACAGTTGATTCCTGTTCTTGTGAAGACAGTGTGAGGCTTTGAATTAGTACCTAATTCAGTAGTTATTTATAGACACAATCAAATGAGCTTGGCTTTTAGTTCCAGGAGAATATAGTTTACTTTTAACCAGACAGTCATTTAAAGGACAAATGTAAATAGTCTAAATGAAAAAAAATCTTTTATCACACCAGCTTGTGAAATGTGTGACTTCTCTATAAGATCTCAAAGTGAGAAATCTGTTGCTAGAACTTGTTACACTGTGATCTGTCTCTTGCATTTGAGCTTCAACATAGGCCCTGTTTTTCTGTAATGCTTATTCTGCTGTAGACTGGAGTAAAACTGCTACTAATGGTTTAAAGAAGCAGACTGTAAACCAAGGAGTATCCAGCTCTTCAAATTCCTTACAGTCAAGCAGTAACTCCACTAACTCCACCACACTGCTAGTGAATAACGATTGCTCAGTACACGCAAGCGGGAATGGTATGTATGTCTCAATATAGTATTTCTCAAGCTAGTATTTATTTTTTTAAGTAGTTTTATCCTTTAGTGGTATTTTTGCAAAGCAAACTGAATAATTACATATATGACTAGTGGATCAAAATGGGGTTCCCTTACATAAAAGAGAAGTTTATTTATCCAAATATCGCCCAAAGACTTCAGTACTGTGCTCTATGAGAGCAGTACCTAAAATAGTCCTTGAGACTATATTAATTTTTATTACATCTATAATCGTACACATCTTCAACACTTTTAAACCTTCCTGTTTTTCACTTTTCATGTTTGTTAATTCTTTCCCACAGTGTGGCTGCCTTGTGACAGCACCCAAATCCCCACAAATATATCAGATACTAGAAGATGAATTGTGACCAGTATTGGTGACCGTATATGTCATCAGTATATGAACAGATTATTGCTACTGTGCCTCCTGCACTCATTAAGTCTGACATTTCTAGCTAAAACTTCATTACACTTTCTTTCTTTCATGAGACTGGGCTGTTCATTACTCATAAAAGCTTGCCTTCTTCTGCTTCTTAATATTATCTTTTGCATTTTATAAAAACCTAAGTTCTGCCAATATACTTTCTCCTTCCATGGAGAATTTATCTTTATTCACTGTTTAAGGGTGTTGGTTCTTTTCATGACTAATTCAAATAAATTTGTGAGAAAGTTCATACATTTACCAAATGGTTTTCCAGTCTCCTGAGGGTTGGGGAGCCCTGGTGGTTTGTTCAGACTTTAAAAATACAATAGGATGCCTTGAAATCAGTTTCTCAACCTCAGGTACAGGAGATATTTGGGGCTGGGTAATTCTGTTTTGTGGAATTGCAGGATATTGAAAGCAGCATCCCTGGCCTCTACCTAGTAGAGCCAGTAGTGCCCTACCCTCATTTGTGGCAACCAAAAACATCCCCAGACACTGCCAAATATCCCCTGGGGGATAAACTTGCCCTTGGTTAAGAACTCCTTATATAAAAGACGAGAAACTGCTGCCATGTGGCCTTGGATCTTCTGTCAATACCAGAAGAAAAGGTCTGGGCTCTATGCCAAATAGCTATATCAGGAATGATTCAATGTAGGCAAACGGAGTAGAGGCAGTGGGAATCAAGGTTGGTTAATAACTTATTGTGAGAGAGCAAGTTGAAAAGCGAGAAATCGAAGAATGGGCTGGGTCATCCAGAAGTCTTAAAATTGCATGTGTTTGGCATTCTTCATCCATAACCAGAGTTTTCCATATTCTACAGAGAGCTCGGAGATGAAGCTTCACCTGCCTAGCCCTATCAATGTATTGTCATTCTTTGGGGAATCAAATTTGACAGAAGTAGCACATTTGACACAGCTGCTTGACACAGCTATTTTTGATGCCTGACAGTGAGGAAGGGGTACATTTTAAGGCCACCAGAATGGCTGTTTCAGACTACCTAATAAGTCTGTCAGATGAATATCCCTGATTTGTCAGTCCTCACATTAGGTTCAGGAATGGATGAGGAATGGAATTGGCAATTTTAAAAGAGACACTAGCAGCTGAATCGTTTGTTTATTATACTGGGACAAATTGTTCCTGCACCAAAATGTCCTCAGACCAAAATGCCTAAGTCAGAACAGCTGCCTCAGACAGTCACATGCCCTGTTTGAGCTGTGGCACAGATGGGGCTGCATTAACCAGATCCACCACCTTGTCTGCATGAATGTGACATATTTCAGTTCTAAGCTGCCTTAGATAAATCATATCACAGAGTCACAAGCTCACAGTGTGGAAGCAACATCCTGGCATGTTGATTTCATCCCTTCTGAGCCATGGAACTTTGGGCAGAGCACTTAATTTCTACAAACCTAATTCCATCATCTTTGAAATGAGCATAATAATATCCCATAGAGTATCTATCCCATAGAGTTATGAGATAATATTTATCAAGTGCTCAGTGCTGATATAATTACTGTTGTTGTGATTACATCACCAACTAACAAATGGGCTTTTTATTCCACTTCCTACACAGTCTCCCAATGGTACAGCATTCAGAAGGATGGTGCCAAGTAGCTAGAAGTTCTTGGAAGCTATGTAGCCCTACAATCTGGGGCCTACTTGGGGTCCCAGAGACCTGGGTCCAATGTATAGGTGTCACTGAATGCTCAGCTGCTCCCTGCCTGGCATCTTAGATTGGAATCTATGGTTTTCTATTGGGAATGAGTTCTATCTCAATTTAGACAGAGAGGCTGGCTTAGAAGATGGTCAGAGATTTCTTCTTGCCATGACTGTTATGGTTGGTTGCTCTAACTTTCTCTGCTAGTACAAAGTTTCATTTTATAGGAATCTTAGAGAAGCAGGAACCTTTAAGGGTATATATGGGGATCTCTGTTAGTCTTAACTTTTGGGGGAGATCAAAATATTGCCTTAGGCTATCTTATATGTTCTTGAAGTCAGTATGTTTTTGATCAGAGTTAGAAAAGGGGCCTAAAATAAAATATATTGGCTGGGTGCTGTGGCACACACCTGTGATCCCAGAGACTTTGGAGGCTAAGGCAGGAGAATTGCAAGTTCAAGGCCAGCTTCAGCAACTTAGCAAGGCCCTATCTCAAAATTTTAAAAAGGGCTGGAGATGTAGCTCAGTGATAAAGCACCCCTGGGTTCAATCCCCAGTACCAAAATAAATAAATAAACAAATAAATAAATACCTTGCTTTGCTTCATATTTTGGCCATTTCATTAAAAAGAAAGCTGTCATAGGAAACTCATTTCTGAATCAATCTCCAATTTGTTGTGCTTACTTTGCCCTTAGGAAAGGGATAGAATGAAAAATAAAATAAATATATATCAAATATTTTTAAAAGCTGTTTCATGTGTGCATATTTAAAGTGTTTACATTTGTTTTTTAATGCTTTCTGTGGGTACTTCATCATACCCACTTTGTTTTTCTTTATACAGGTAATGCTTCTACAGAGAGGAATGGGGTTTCTTTCAGTGTTCAGAATGGAGATGTGTGCCTTCATGATCTTACTGGAAAACAGCACATGTTTAATGACAAAGAAGATTCCTGCAATGGTAAAAGCCGTATGGCTCTCAGAAGGACTTCAAAGAGGGGAAGCTTACACTTTATTGAACAAATGTGATTCCTTTTTTCTAAAATCAAAGCATGATGCTTGATGGTGTGAAATGTCCAATTTTACCTTTTACACAATGTGAGATGTATGAAAATCAACTTATTTTATACTCAGCAACCTCTGGAGGAACATAAGCTAATGAAAGGCGGTGGTTACTATTGGAAGGGGAAACCAAGACATTATTGTGACCTTTAGACATTAGCAATTTGGTTTCCGAACCTTCATTTTAAAAGAAGGTTGGTTTTAAACAACACAGTGAGAATAAGACTTGTATAAACAAAAACGTAGTTAATTTCCAGCTACATTTTAAAGAGGCTAAGTTATCTTTGATAACATCCTAGAAAGCAACTGTTGACTTCAGACTTTTGGTGAGTTTAGTTGTGCATGCCTTTGTTGTATATAAGCTAAATTCTAGGGACCCACGTGTCAGAAATCTTACTTCTACCTTTTTTTGTATTTATTTTCTACTATGTAGATTTATTCTTTTGTAGAATCATGGTTTTATTGTTTTGTCTAATGTGATAACTCAGAAAATCCTTACTGATTCAGTGAATTCTAAAGCTCCTTTTGGAGATTATATGGATGTGAAATACAGAAACTTCATTGAAATCAAGAAATAATAATGATGCAGCCAGACTCTAATCAGACAGTTCCACAATTAGCTCATACAGTGCCTTTGAGTGAGTTAGAAAAAGGTACCTCCCTGGGAAGATACAGCCTGGTTTGGCAAGCAGAGTGGGGTCATGTTTTAGTCCTAGTCATATTATTGGGGACATCTTTATACAAGGTATGACCTGTACAACCATACATGACATCCAGTGCCAGTACCCATCCCCAGGCCACATTATCAGATTATGGAATCTGCACCAAGATGTTAAGCTTAATACCTTGGTCACAGAAAGGGAAGAAACTCTAATCTAGACCATATATGGGGAAGATTGTGAATGTGGAGGAGATACATACACTGCCACATCTCAAGTCCCCAGAGCCTTTCAGAAGAGGGGAACAGAGTAGGATTACTTTTGAAAAGAGAGATATATAAGGAAAACAAATCATATTGCTGTTCTTTAAAAGGCAACTGCATGGTACATTGTTGATTGTTACCACTGGTACACTCTGGCCCAGCCAGATTTCTAATTATTTTTTAAAATGTGTCAAGTCTTAAAGAGTGTATAGTGACAAGGGGGAGCGGCTACTGAAAACAGTGAACTATCCCGTGATACTGTTGTTTCTATTTGTATCAAACCCTGATTGCTGTAGTCTTTCCTACTTTCCACCTATACCTGCTTGAGCAGTAACTCAAGTATGTCCTTACTAGGAACATTTCAAAACCCTTTAGTTAGATCTTTCACTAAGGCTCCCTTGCATATATTTCAAGTGAATGTTGTATCCCAGATTAACCATGGTAATAAGACATTTCTGAGTGCTGATTTGTCTTTGCACTATTTCTTCTCTGATTTATTTAATTGTCTTGTATTTATGTGTTAAAATCAACAAACAATGTTAAAATGAACTAAATAAATTTAGTTAAGTCCTTTAAATTTGGTGACTTTTACAAAGAAAAACCTTTTGCAATTTCTTTCCGTGGCAACAGGGCATGGGAGTAGTAAGACATGCCTGATGAAGACCAACACAATAGTCATATCTTTGGGGAAACAGCAAGCACCCTGGGGATGAGAAATTAGAGCAAGGGTTGTCCTGTCACATGAGATTAGTTTCTGTAGTCTTCTTTTCTCTTTTTCTGTTACTCTTTCAAGAGTTTCTCTTCAGAGCTGGAGATGTGGCTCAGTGGGAGAGCACTTGCCTAGCATGTGTGAGGCCATAGATCCAATCTCCAGCATCACAAAACAGAAAACATACTACTACAAGAGTTTCTCTTTAATATTTGTTGCCATTGACCTCTAGGCAATTTATGAGACCCAGTTCAGATTCCCATCCAAGTGTCTATTTCCTCAGCATCAAACAATAGGATTTCAGGAAGGGTTGTAAGTTAGCATGCTGAAGGCACAAAGCGGGGAAGCTGGCCTCATCTGCTTCCAAGATCCTCAGCCCCCACAGAGGCCAAGCACTAAACTAATCAGGAGCAGGGTGAGACTTCACTAATCAATCTCCCAAAAGGAGATTAAAAAGGAGGTGCAATGTCCATGTCCTTTAGTCCCCCCCACCTTATTTTTCGTATTATGTTTTACATCTAGCTGTGGTTCTTAAGCCAAATTTTCTTCTCTCTCTCTCCCTCTCTCTCTCTTAATTCAGAGAGATAACAGGGCAAGATAGAAAATGTTCCCAAGCAGCGTCCTGTTTTGGGCTTAAAATTAGTCCCTCAATCTATTGTAAGAAAACAGAGGTGTTGCCCATATTAGGAGGCAGAGAGTGTCAGAGCAGTTGCCAGTCTTTGAAGAAGTATTTCCTCAGAACATTGGAGAAATTGTTTCCCAAAACACACTGTAGTCATTAATCCCACACAGGAACTCTGTTGACTGTAATGAGCACCATTGTGATTATTCTCCTCACAAATGGTAAAACTGCTCCACTTACGTCTAACAAGGTCAACTAGGAGGCGTCAGTTTGTTAAAGATTATGTCAATGAAGATCTAATTTACTGAATGACCAATTCACTAAGTGGGCTTGTTTGGTCTTTTTGTCTCCATAACCATATTAAAGGGCAATTAATTTGTTTCTGTCTCATCTCGCTGCTGCAGTTGGAGTTGGAAGGACAGGAAAAAGGAAAAACTAAGTGGACATAAGAACATAATCTTAAATGTGAAGAAGTCTTATCATGTTATTATTTTTCACCTCATTCTTGAGATACAGCATCAAGAAGTCAGAGCACTTTCGCCCTAAGCAACTTAGTGAGACTGTCTCAAAATAGAAAAATAAGGGGCTGGAGTTGTAACTCAGTGGCATAGTGCTTGTCTAGCATGTGTGAGGCACTGGGTTCGATTCTCAGCACTGTATATAAATAAATAAATAAATAAATAGAACAAAGGTCCATCAACAACTGAAAAAAAAAATGAAAATAAGAAAAGAAAGGGCTGGGATGTAACTCAGTGATTAAGCACTTGCATTCAATCCCTATTTACCACCCCCCACCCCCCCTCAAAGTTTGCAGATAAAAACAGAATATTTATTCTTCCAGAATATCGAGCATATATATTCTGGGGATCAAACCCAGAGCCTTGCAAGTGCTCTACTACTGAGCTATATTCCTAGCCCCAGAATATATTCTTTTAAATATATTTAATAAATATATACCTCACTTGAAGAAATCTTATACTCCCTGGGACTTCCTCTCCTTGCCTCTTAGTCTCAAACTAGCTACAGGAAGTTGTAGTACAGACAAATTCAACATTCTTTTAAAAAGTACTGTAATGAGAAATAAAATGATCCCCAGTCAACTAAATTGTTGTAGAAATAACTAAATTTGAAAAAATAGTTATTTTTAGCAAATTGATTCAGAATTGAACCTCTCTGGGTCAAAGATGGAGTGAGTGCTTTCATTTAGAGTTAAAGATCTGAACCCTCCAAGAGAAACATTAGTTTCTATCTTGGACCCTGATCTGTAAAATGGATTCCTAAGAAGCATCCAATGTGAACAAAAGTCATAATAAAAAGAAGAAATGATCCCAGCTTTTGTTACAGAAGAATGCATGAAAATCTAGTAAGAGTACATGTTAAGGGGCTGAGGTTGTGGCTCAGTGGTAGAGTGTTTGCCTAGCATGTGTGAGGCACTGGGTTAGATTCTCAGCACCACATATAAATAAATGAAGGTCCATCAACAACGAATAAAATATTAAAAGAGTACATATTAAGATTGCAAAAGAGATTTAATTTTAATTTAATGTCTAGCATTACTCTCTGGACCATAGCATTCTGTGTATCTACATACATTGCTGCATAACTTAAGAGCAGATATTTTTTAAAAAGTATGAGTGGCTCCTTGGGTGCTTTAGTTGAGTGGCAGAGTAAAGCTACAGATTTGTTCTGGAATATCTGATGTGAACTTGGATAACTAAACATAGGGGTCTCTGCTGATGTAGGACTCATTTTCAATCATTCATTGTCAACACTAATTGAGCTCCAACCACGTGCCCAACACTTTACCAGACATGGTAGGAGATATCAGACTGTTTCTTTTCTTTCTTTCTTTTCTTTTTTTTTTTTAGTACCCGGAATTGAACCCAGGGGTGTTTTACCACTGAGCCACACCCCCCAAGCCCTTTATTATTATTATTATTTTCTTTTGACAGGGTCTTGCTAAGTTGCTTAGAGCTTCACTAAGTTGTTGAGGCTGGCTATTTACTCACAATCCTCCTGCCTCAGCCTCCTGAGCCTCTAAGATAACAGGCCTGCATCACCACATCAGGCTTGATATCAGACTATTTTAATGAATACTTTATAACCCAAGTAGGAAAGCATGCCTCTTCCACACTTGAAAACATACAAAGGCAATACATTATTGCCAAATGATTTTTTTTTTTTTTAAATGATGGGCTTTTCTGAGCCAGGCTTGTGCTAAATGGTCTGGATTTTCAATCACGCTGTGAGGTAAGTGGCAATATCCCCATTTTACAGATAAGAACATTGGAGGGTCACACAGCTAAAACAGCTGGAATCCGAAGTGACTCCCAAGTCCTCAGCTCTTCAGAAATCGCTAAAAGAAGTAAGAGAATGGGGAGGGCAGAAGGAGCTGAGCTAGCCATTAAAGCAAAGACAGGCTTCAGATGGTGAAGGAAGAGGAAGGGCCGAATGGATCAATACACTAAATGCTCTAGCAAAGAGTTTGCAGAAGCAATGATTACTTTAGTCTAGCTATCCAGTGGAATTCATATGTGGGCCAGATTTGGGTGGATAATGAATACTGGGCCGAAGACTGTGTACTTTAGGCAATTATCAGCCACAAGAAACTAACCAAGGACAAGTTTAAGTTATTAGTGCTGGAAGAGATGAACTGCGACCCGACCCCAGGGAACTGCGTCCAAGTGGCTAGGGCAGGAGCTCCAGGGTTGTAGCTGGGGGGTAGGTTCCGGCCTCCCCCTTTCTCTTCTAGGCTGGGTTCCACTACTTGGATTCCGTCCCGGAATGATCTCCGCCTACGGAGAAACGCTCAGGCAGCCACAGTGGTCCAGTCTCTCTCCTGCCATGGGTTGTCTTGGCGACCGCCTTGGGACCCTAAACACCACAGCCAGGAGATGAAGCCAGCCAGGTCTATGCCGATACTGCAGGCGGCCCCTTTTTCAATCCCCCTCGGGCTGAGACTCCGCGGAGGAGGCGGGATGAAGGCGGGACTAGGGGCGGAGGCTGCGGCCCCTTTACCAGTGNGCGACCAGGCCCGCTAGTCGGCCGCAGCCCTGGCGGCGCGGCAAGTCGTGCGCCAAGGCTCTTGAGCGTCGCGGGGATGCGGAGCAGAAGCAATTCCGGGGTCCGCCTGGACGGGTACGCGAGGCTGGTGCAGCAAACCATTCTCTGTTACCAGGTAAGCAGAGATCACCCGGAGAGAACGCCCTGAACTGCCCTCTGTTGTCACTCATTCTCTTCCTCAGGCCTCTGTCCACTCCTGTGACCTGAGAGCTTGCAATTAACAGGTTTCCTATTTGAATCCAGTCCTTGCTAGCCAGTGATTTTCTCCCCATTACAATCCCCATATCTTTATTAGTCAGGGGATCTACCGAATAGCTGCTTTGGCGACTCTTTATAGAATTCTTTGACCATTGTTTAGGATCGAAGACAGAATGAGCCCCCTAGGTGCCCTGGGTACAAAATGCCGCTTTATTTATTTATTTATTTACTATTTCTTTTAGACGAGAGGTTGTTTGTATAGGTTGGACAGATCACACTGAAAAGACGGTGAACTCTGGACTGTAGACAAGAGTGAAGAAGCTCTGGCCCTCCCAAGAGTGACCTTGTTAAGAGACCACTTGGGAGGGCCATAGGTCCTGTTCTGGTTGCTACTTTATAGATAAGAAAACTACTGGACCCCAAAGGTCCAGTCCAGTAGAGTGTCAAACCCTAAGCCGGGTCTTTTTTTCCCAAGTTCAAGGGGTCCTGTGAAGCTTGCCCATATTGTCTGATTATGAATAATACCTGCTATGCTTTGTATTACTGGACTAAAATTATGTGTGGGTCCTTAATGTAAGACCACTGAACTATTTTTATTCCTAGTGAAGACAGAAGCTATAATGCTTTCCCTCAATCAACAGCAACTATTTTTAGGGCCTTCAGAGTCAAAGAAGGAAGTGGCATTTGGTGGTTAGGGGTGAGGCCTGAAAGTTGGGAGCTATGGTTACTCCCAAGCCACTGACCTTTTTTCTAAGGCTAATTTCTCAGCGTTGGTCCCTCATTCAGCAAATATTTATTGTGTACTAATTATATGCAAGGTACTGTACAAAGTGCTGGGCTTCCAAAAAAGAATAAATGGTTTTGAAGCAGTGACATTTTTGCATGGGGTCTAGAACCCCTATTTGAAACTCTTCAAGCTAGATGTGATTTGCAAGTGAGAAATATTTGCATTTAGAAAGGTAATATGCATATCCTATATATTCTATAATAACTGCAATGGAGTCTGAGCAACACTCCTTAATCACATATTCTATTATTATTTCCACAACAGAATATGAATATTCATACTGAGCGGGATAGGTAAAGACTGAAAAGAGTTTTACATTAGTTCAGGTCCTCTCTCGCTGCTAAATGAACTTACTGCGAAGTTAAGAAAATACTGAATTTCCAGAGCTTATTGACTTTTGAGTTTGCATATGAAGGATTAGGTCTTTATTTGGGGAGCTTTATGGAAGGAGGCCTAATCCAGTTTTGTGGGGCAAGAGAGGAATCCTGCAAAAGATGATTTTCAAGTTGAGAGCTCAAAGAATAGGCAGGTAAAGTGAAATTACTCTTTGCCTTTCTTCTTAGAATAACATCTATAAAATATTCAAAAATCCAAGTTGAAAGACCTTTCCCTTCAGTTCTGTGATGGGAGGGGCTATAGGAGAACTGAGAAAGCTAGTTTTAATCCTCAGCTCTGCCTTCAACAATATGTGTAATGTTTAATCATCCTTTCTGAGTTCATGCCCTCATCTGTAAAATGTGAAAAATAACACCTGCTTCCACTGAGTTGTTGTAAAGAAAAAATTAGTGCCTATACATTGCCGAGCAACTCACAGGCAATCAGTAGATAGTGAGGGATCTTGGCAGTTTTATGGCCTTGATATAGTCCACAAATTAGAAGTCAGTGGTCCTCATATAACCACTCTGACCCATGATGCTCCTTTTTCTGAAGGACTTGACACAGCTGCTATTGCTTTATGTCTCCTATTGGTGCAGTGAGGTCCTAAGTTCAGAGACCTTACCAGTTTTGTTCCTTTGCATCACACAGTGTCCAGGTGCATGAAAGGTACCCTTCAATCCTTGGTAAAATACTTCCTGCAGCTTCTGAACCATCTCAATGACCCAGCTTTTGGTCCAGGCTTATCTTCCCTTAGGAGCAAAAGAACTATCTTCTCACTAAAGCTAATCTGCAGGGTTGGACTTTCCTCCCCAACATTTTAATGATTAAAAAAGGTTGTCTGAGCCTTTAGTTGTATTTATTTTGGGGGAAGTTGGTGAGAGGCCCTCACATTTGCCCTCTTTCCTCTTCCTGGCTGTATTATCAAGCTTTTCTGGCTAACAAGAATACTCTGAACACAGTTCTGCTTGGAGATACCATGAATCTATAGGTACAGAATTGCACACCTTCTCATCTAACCCCACCCTGCCCCAACAACTAGAAAAAAGTTGTAGAACCCTGACCCATTTGTTTTCTCATCATCATCTCCCAGTCATCTCAGCCAGGTCACCTCTATTATATATATTTTGCCAATTAAAAAGATGAATGAACTAGGTTTCTGAATTTTATGCTGAATTTTCTCATTTCTGTACATATGTGCAGATGTTTGAGATGTTTTCCAATGTCATTTTGTACAAGCTCTGAAATTTGTTTCTGACTTGCTTTAAAATTGAGATCAATTTATATTGGGTTCATTGGTTAGAAATCATTCTAAGATAAATATGTCAAGCTGATCATTATTATTTCTTTAGAGTCAATAGTTTGTTCATATCAACTAACATGTCAAATAATTCCTTTTCCTGTATCTATGGAAGGAAGAAGTTTTTCATTCATTGTTTGCCAAATATGCCTGCTGCTAAACATTACTTGAATCTTTAAGACACAGAAGGAAAAAGCTATGTGTATAAAAGAGTCTTTTTGCAGGTTTGATTTTATAAATATATATTCTAGGGAGTATCTTCAAAACTTTGTTGTCTATAAGCTGGGCTCAGTGGTACACACCTATAATGCCAGCTACTTGGGAGGATAAAGCAGGATGATTCTAAGTTCAAGACCAGCCTGGATGATTTATAGAGACCCCGACTCAAAAATACAAGAAAATGGACTGAGGATTAGCTCAGTGGTAGTGTTTGTCTAGCATGAGCAAGGCTCTGGAGTCAAGCCCAGTACTACCAAAATATATATAAAAATATATTTTTCAAATAAAATTCTAGATTTATTTTGGCCCAGATAAAAAATACTATGTACATTTTTTTCAGTTATGACTGTTTGAAGGCTCATTAATAAAAGTATTAAGTATGACGTACTGATAAGAGAATATGGATCAGAAAGAAAAAATAATGATCAAAGCAGTATTCACTCCAACTGCAGATTACTAGGTATAATAAGGTAATATAATTGAAATCAGTAACTAAATATTGCTATTTAATAGCAATGAAATTTAAAATGAGAAGAATTCAAATAAATAAAGCATGGAGTATAAGACAAAATAAAGATTAGTTTGGGCTGTCTCTCACCATGCAGAAAACTCAAGTGGATCAAGGACCTAGGAATTAGACCAGAGATCCTGCGCCTAATAGAGGAAAAAGTAGGCTCAAATCTTCATCACATCAGATTAGGCCCTGACTTCCTTAACAAGACTCCTAAAGCACAAGAAATAAAATCATGAATTAATAAATGGGATGGACTCAAAATAAAAGCTTCTTCTCGGCAAAAGAAGCAATCAATGAGGTGAAGAGAGAGCCTACATTATGGGAGCAAATTTTTGCCACACTCACATCAGATAGAGCCTTAATCTCTAGGATATATAGAGAACTCAAAAAACTTACCAAAAAATAAAACAAATAACCCAATCAATAAATGGGCTAAGGAGCTGAACAGACACTTCTCAGAAGAAGATATACATCTGATCAACAAATATATGAAAAAATGTTCAACATATCTAGTAAGAAAAACAAATCAAAATACTCTAAGATTTCATCTCACGCCAGTCAGAATGGCAATTATCAAGAATACAGACAACAATAAATGTTGACAAAGATGTGGGAGAAAGGTATACTCATTCATTGCTGGTGGGACTGCAACCAGTCTGGAAAGCAGTATGGAGATTACTTAGAAAACTTGGAATGGAACCACCATTTAACCCAGCTATCCCACTCCTTGGTCTATACCCAAAGGATTTAAAATCGGCATACTGTAGTAACACGGTCACATCAATGTTTATAGCAGCTCAATTCACAATAGCTAAACTGTGGAAGCGACCTAGATGCCCTTCAATAGATGAATGAATAAAGATTAGTTTGGGATATGGTTCAAAGAGATATAAATACTAAAAAATAATAATATGGCAGAAGAATAAGAAGAGACTGGAGTTAAAACTGAGAATGAAGATATTATTATATATCTTAAGAGATCAAATCTAAGTATTAGCATTAAAATAATATAAGCAGAACATATAACTTTGCAAACAATAGTGAAATAAAGAAAATCTGATTTCTCTCAGAGAAGTAAGGAAAAGGGTGGATGGGAAGGGTGGGAAGTAAGAAAAAGAAGGTGTGATAAAAGCAAAGGTCAGCAGAAGTAGATGCAGGTAAGTCCACAATAAATGTACATGCTTTAATTATCCAAATAATAGAAATTATTTAAAATATTTAGAAAGGCATATGTAATTTGTAAAAGACAAAACTAAAACAGAATACTAAAAGGTTGAAAGTAATCCAGTGAGACACGTTATACTAGGCCAGTCCTAACCCCCAAAAAGTTGATGTGATCATACTAATAACAAAGTAGAGTTTAAATTTTTTAAAAAATATATTATTAGGGATAAAGGATATTATTACTACATGACAAGAGGATAATTCACCAAGAAAACGGAGCAATTTTAAATCCACAAAATACTAACAACATAGTTTCAAAGTATATAAAACAAAACTTGACCTAGTTATAGGATAAATGACATCCATAAACATTCTGGGAGTTTTAAAATTTTCTGAGCTATTAATAAATCAACCAGAGAAATAATGAGGACATAGAAAATTTGAGCACGATAAGGAATAAACTTGGTAAAGTACACATACATAGAACTCTGCACTCAGCCAATAGAAAGTACTTATGTTTCAACCTTGCAAATTATTTTTTTCAAGAATTGATAACAAATTAGATTATTTTAAGAGTCTCAAAAAATACTGAAGAATCAACTTTGTGCACACTTCATATTTTAGCCAAGATGTAAGAAAATTAAAGAGCAACAACAAATGACTGCTAAAGCCCCCAAATATGTTTGGAAACTTCGCAAGCCCACCTATTAAGTATGTCACAGATTGATAAAGAAATTATAATACAAATTATTAAATAGTTAGAATGACAACAAAATCACTCCAAATAAGAATTTATAGGATACAGTTAAAGTGGGGTTTGAAGTGAAATTTTTTAAAATATTTTTTTAGTTGTTGATGGACCTTTATTTTATTTATTTATATGCAGTGCTGAGAATAAAACCCAGTGCCTCACATATGCTAGGCTAGCTCTACCACTGAGCTACCACCCCAGCCCCTGAAATTTGTATCCCTATATGTATATATTAGAAAAGAAGAAAGATTTAGAAATGAATAAATTCAAGATTGAGAAAAGGATGACAGAGTATGACCAAGAAAATAGAAGAAAGGAAATAATTAGGATAGGTAAAGAAAAAAACAAATTTTTTTCTTTTTCTTTCTTTCTTTTTTTTTGGTGCTGGGGATTGAGCCCAGGGATACTTAACCACTGAGCCACATACCCAGTCACTTTTTATATTTTATTTAGAGACAAGAGTCTTGCTAAGTTGCTTAGGCCCTCGCTATATTGCTGAAGAAGCTGGCTTTAAACTCACAAGCCTCTTGCTTCAGCCTCCTGAGTTACTGGGATTATAGGTGTGTACCACCATGCCTGGCAGGAATTTTTCTTTTTTTAAGGCTGGGGATGTAGCTCAGTTGTCCCAGCAACACACATACACACACACACACACACACACACATACACACACACACACACACAAATGATCAACAAAATCAAAAGCTGGTCTTTTGATAAGACAAATAGGCACATTTCTGGTAGGGTTGATGAGAGGAAAGATGGAGGGGAGAAACAAACAGATAATATTAAGAGTGAAAATGGAAAAAAAGCACTATGAATAATTTTTGGCAGTAAATTTAAAAACATAAATGGATAGTTTTCTAGAAATAATGTTACCAATGTTAAGATAACGTTAAATCCTGATTAGACCTATAATCATTAAAGAAATGGAATGAGTCAAAAAAAAAAAAAAACCTGGTCAAAGATAGTAGGAATTTGGCTTTTATTCTGAGAAGGGGAAGCCCTGAGAGATTTTTGTTTTAATCAAGTCTAAAATAATTTATATACTCTAGGAGTAATCTAGGAGTCAGCTTTGATTCTTTCGTTTTATTTATTTTTTTATTTCAAGACAGGGTCTCACTAGGTTGCTAAAGTTGGCCTCAAACGTGTAAACCTCCTGCCTCAGCCTCCCAAGTTGTTGGGATTACTGGCATGTGCCACTGTGCTGGGCTGATTACTTCTTGTTCCCTCATTCCCCACCTAGAGTGGAGAGCATTTTCTAATGAATGATATATCACCAAAATGTATTGCAGCTCCCCACACTAATGTCTATGTCCATTGCCACCACATCTTGCCTGGATGCCCCCTACCCCTGCCTCCAGCCCTGCTGTCTTCTGCCCAGATCAGTGAGTGGTCATACATCAGGCACCACAGTCTGTCCTGCTTACAACCTTCCCGAGGCTGTTTTCACTCCTACAATAAAATAGAGTTCTCCCTGTGGCCTACACGACTCTGCCACCCCAGCTACAGCCTCACACAGAAGCTACCCATCATTCCACTGTCCTCTCACTCACTATCAGTTATGTTCTGGTAAATGCTTAACAACAGGCTCCACTAACTTGAAAATTGCTTCTGTCAGTAGCAATACCAGGAGGAGAATATGAGAGAAGCCACCCCAATTTCTCATCTTACCCCATAAATCTGGGTAGCACCACCCCATTCAGGCGCCCAAGTTGACAACATAAGAATCTTTTTGGCTCCTTCTTGTTCCTCTCCCATCTGCATCCAATTCATCACCAAGCTCTGTTGATTTTACCTCCTAAGCCTCTTACAAATCGGTCTGCTACTTGTGTTGCTTTCTACCACTACCACCACCATTGTCTAAGCTAGCAGTCTTGCTGGTCTCTACCCATGCATTAGCATCCCCACCTGTCTTCTCCCTGTAGCCTCTCAGTTCTGTCCCAGTGTTTCTCCCCACTGTGGCCAAAATGGGCTTCTCCAGGGACCCATTCCAGCATTTTGGGTAGCACTAGGTCCAATAAGGGCAGAAGTGACATTATTAGTTCCAGCTCACATAGGTACCATCTGACAGATGGTTGTCTGGTCTCTGTGTGGATGCAAGAAGGGAAGTGGTTCGTGAAAAGCATTTCCTCCTTCCTGGTACAATTGAAAGTCCTGCCTTCTACTACCTTCTATTTCAGCCCTTTCTGGGTGTGGCAAGGAGGAAGGCTTTTGCTATACCTTTTCCAGCATAGCCTTTAAATATTTTAGTGTCAGACAAAAACATTTTAGTAATTCATATGAAGACATGTATGGTATGACTCTACCTTGTGAACAGAGATATGAAAAATTGTATTCTGTATGTGTAATATGAATTATAATTAATTCTGCTGTCATATATAACAAATAAAAAACAATAAAATTAAAAAATTGAGTAATTCAAAGAAAAAGGCCTTGAATCCTTCATTCACCAATAAAGGACTGAAACAATCTATACAGGGGAAAGATCTAGAATTATTTCAAGCTTTGTAGGGATCCAGAAGGTCCATTAGTCAAATTGAACCTCCTTTTACAGTTAAAGAACCCCAGCCGGGAGAGGTCATCCTTCTCATGATCTGACTATTGTGTCATAAGCACTGTGTCTTGCTGGGACCAGGCTGGAGGCATGAAGATAAATACTTTAAATATACCAGATTGCTGTGAATAGCAAATGAAGTTGCACTGTCTTTGTGTGTTAAAATAGTGAAATTTAAATAGGCTATTTCTTTAAATATTCTACTAAATTAAGTTCTGCTATATTGCTCTTGTCTTATTTATTTAGGTATTAGGGATTAAACTTAGGCCTGCTCTACCAATGAGCTACATTCCCACTTCACCTCCCCACCTTTTTAATTTTTTTTTTATCTTGAGACAGAGTTTTGCTAAGTTCACAAGGCTGGCCTTGAATTTGGGATCCTCCTGCCTCAGCCTCCTGAGTTGCTGGAATTACAGGTGTGCGCCACTGCACCCAGCGCGTGCATGCTCGCTCGCTCGCTCACTCTATGTGTGTGTGTATATATATATGTGTATATATATATATATATACACACACACATACACACACACATATATATATGTATATACATATATATATATATTTTTTTATTTATTTAATGTATTTATTTTTAAAGAGATGGGGTCTTGCTGTGTTGCTTAGGTTGCCCTAAATTTCTGGGCTCCAGTGATCCTTCTGCCCGGGAATCCCAAGTAGCTGGAGCTATAGGCACATGCTACTATGCCCAGTTTGTCTTTTATGTTTAGATATGACTCTAGTAATTAATAAAGTAAATGCCACATCTGTCTCAAAAAGGGTAAGGAGAACATAATTAGTGCTCATAAGATTCTTAACCAAGTGAATCATAGACCCATTTAAGTATTTGGTAAAGGTTGAATGTATTGTCCTCTCCCGAGAAAATGCTCAAATGGAAATTTCTGGAGTCTCATGGACCTTTACCCCCCCACCCCT